>NC_133761.1:41460010-41760010 GCF_036562045.2 Rhinolophus sinicus | reverse complement strand
TGGAGGGAGGAATACTCTTTTCAACCAGTGGTGCTGGGAAAACTGGATATCTACATGTAAAAGAATGAAGTGGGACCCTCACCTCAAACCATACACAAAAATTTACTCAAAGTGGATGGTAAATCTAAATGTAAGAGCTAAAATTATAGAATTCTTAGGAGAAGCATAACATTAAATCTTTGTGACCTTGGATTAAGCAAGATTTTTAGATATGATACCAAAAGCACAAGTGACAAAAGAAATAGGTAAATTAGACTTCATCAAAATTAAAACCTTTTTATTCCAGGTTCTGTATTATCTTCTTTTTTTTGTAATTGAGATACAATGGACACATAACACTATATTATTTCAGTCTATAAGTCTATGTAAGTCTAGTTACCATCCATCACCACACACAGTTACAATTTTTTTCTTGTGATAAAAACTTTTAAGATCGATTCTCTTAGCAACTTTTAAATATGCAATGCAGTATTACTAACTATCAATGATAACTATTATTATTTGCTAAGTCACCATGCTGTACATTACTTCTCCAGGACTTAAAGTATTTTATAACTGTAAGTTTGTACACTTTCACCTATTTTGCCCACCTCCCATCTCTAGCAACAACCAATATGTTCTCTGTCTTTATGGTTTGCTTTTTTTCAGATTTCATATATAAGTGAGATCATACGGCATTTGACTTTCTCTGTCTGACTTTTTCACTAGCATACTGCCCTCAAGGTCCATGCATGTTGTCACAAATGGCAATATTCTTTCTTTTTTAAGGCTGAATAATAGTCCATTGTATAATATACTACGTGTTCTTTACCCACTCATCCATTGATGGACACTTAGGTTGTTTCCATGTCTTGGCTATTGTAAATAATGCTGCAATGAACACAGGGGTGCAGGTATCTTTTCAAGTTAGTATATCCATTTTCTTTGGATAAATACCCAGAAGAGGAATTGCTGGATCAAATGATAGTTTTATTTTTAATTTTTGGGGGCACCTCCATGCTGTTTTCCACAGTGGCTGCACCAGTTTATAATCCCTCCAACCGTGCACGAGGGCTCCTTTTTCTCTGCATCCTCGCCCACACTCGTTGTTTGTTGATTTATTGATGACAGCCATTCTGCCAGGTGTGTGAGGTGGCACCTCAGTGTGGTTTGGATTTGCGTTTCCCTGATGATGAGCGATGCTGATGTACCTGTTGGCCATGTACATGTCTTCTCTGTAAATAAAATGTTTATTCAGATCCTCCGCCCATTTTTTAGTAGGATTTTATTGTTGTTGTTGTTGTTGTTATTGAATTGTATGTGTTCTTTATATATTTTGGATATTAACCCCTTATCAGATATATGATTTGCAAATATTTTTCTCCCATTTGTTAGGTTACCATTTCATTTTCTTGGTGGTTTCCTTTGTTGTGCAGAAGCTTTTTCGTTTGATGTAGTTCCACTTGCTAATTTTCATTTTTGTTGACCTATACTGTTGGTGTCAAATCCAAAAAATCATTGCCAAGATCAACATCAAGGAGCTTACTGCCTATGTTTTCTTCTAGGAGGTTTATGGTTTCAGGTCTTACTTTCAAGTTATAATCCAATTTGAGGTAATTTTTGTGTATGGTATGAGATAGGGTCCAGTTTAATTCTTCTGCATGTGGCTGTTCAGTTTTCCCAACACCATTTATTGAAGAGACTGCCCTTTTCCCATTGTATATACTTGACTCTTTTGTCATAAATTAATTGACCATATAGGCATGGGTTTATTTCTGGGCTCTCTATTCTGTTCCATTGATCTATGTGTCTGTTTATATACCAACACCATGCTGTTTTCATTATTGTAGCTTTGTAAAATAGTTTGAAATCAGAGAGCGTGATGCCTCCTGCTTTGTTTTTCTTTCTCAAGATTGCTTTGGCTGTTCATTGTTTTTTTGCGGTTCCATAGAAATTTTAGGATTATTTGGACTATTTCTGTGAAAAATGCCATTGGTATTTTGACAAGGATTGCATTGAACCTGTAGATCGCTTTGGGTAGTATGGGCATTTTAACAATATTAATTCTTCCAATCCATGAGCACAAAACATCTTTTCATTTATTTGTGTCTTCTTCAATTTCTTTCATCAATGAAAAATTTTCAGTTCCTTGGTTAAAGTTATTTCTAGGTCTTTTTGATGCAATTGTATATGGGATTGTGTTCTTAATTTCTCTTTCTGATAGTTTATTAATAGTGTATAGAAGTGCAACATATTTTTGTATATTTATTTTGTACCTCACAACTTTACTGAATTTGTTGGTTAGTTTTAATAGTTTTTGGTTAAGTCCTTAGGGTTTTCTATATATATTATAATCATGTCATCTAAAAATAATAACAGTTTTATGTCTTTCTTTTCAATTTGGATGCCTTTTATGTCTGTTTCTTGTTTAGTTGCTGTGGCTCGGCCTTCCAATACTACGGCAAATAAAAGTGGCAACATCCTTGTTGTTCCTGATCTTAGAGGAAAAGCTTTCAGCTTTTCACTGTTGAGTATAATGTTACCTTTGTTACTTCCTTTATACTGAGGTACATTCCCTCTATACCTACTTTGTTGAGAGTTTTGAACATAAATGAATGTTCATTTTTTTCAGATGTTTTTTCTGCGACTCTTGAG
Organism: Rhinolophus sinicus; assembly: GCF_036562045.2. NCBI lineage: Eukaryota > Metazoa > Chordata > Mammalia > Chiroptera > Rhinolophidae > Rhinolophus > Rhinolophus sinicus. Next base: position 41,757,376 of record NC_133761.1, on the reverse strand, counting down.
AAGATCATGTGATTTTAATCTTTCGTTTTGTTGAAGTGGTGTGTCACACAGCGTGGTGTGTAGATGCCGATCATCCTTGATCCCTAGATGAAGTCCACTTGATCATGGTTCATGACCCTTCTCATGTATTGCAGAATTCAGTTTGCTAATATTTTGTTGAAGATTTTTGCATTTATTTTCAGCAGGGATATTGGCCTATAATTTTCTTTTCTTGTGGTGTTCTTGTCTGGTTTTGGTATCAGGGTAATGCTGGCCTCATAAAATAAGTTACAAAGTTTCCTCCTCTTCTATTTTCTGGAAGAGTTTGAGACAGTATTGGTATTAATTCCTCAAATGTTTGGTAGAATTCACCAGTGAAAACATCTGATCCTGGACTTTAGTTTGTTGGAAAGTTTCTGATTACTGATTTAATTTTCTTACTAGTTATTGGTCTGCTTAGATTTACTGTTTCTTTGTAATTCAGTCTTGGTAGGTTGTATGTTTCTAGGAATTTATCCATTCCTTCAATGTAGTACAATTTGTTGGTGTGTAATTGCTCATATGATCTCCTATGATCCTTTGTATTTCTGTGGCATCAATTGTAACATCTCTTTCCTTTCTGGTTTTTTAAATGTAGTCTTCTCTTCTTTTTTTCTTGGTGAGTCTAGCTAAAAGTTTATCAATTTTGTTTATCTTTTCTAAGAACCAGCTATTCATTTCATTGATCATTTCTACTGTCTTTTTAGCCTCTATTTCATTTATTTTCACTCTGATCTTTGTTACTTCCTTTTTTCTACTAACTTTGGGCTTCATTTCTTCTCATTTTTCTAGTTCCCTGAGGTGCAAAGTTAGGTTGTCTGTTTGAGATCTTCCTTTTTTTTTTGCTTTCTCCCCTTCTTCCACCTTCCCCCCAGCCCCACTCTGGTTCAAGATGTTGTTTCTCAGTCTAGTTGTGTAGGACACAGCTCCCTGGCCCATGCTGGTATTATGAGCCTTGTGCTCCTCCCCGCAGCCGGTCAGCAGTTGTCGGTCAGCCACTCACGGCAGCTCTCACTGGCTGCCGGCCGCTCACGATGGCTGCTGACCACTCACACTGGCCACTGGCCACTCACGGCAGCACACAGTAGCCTGTTGCAGCTCACGGCAGCCCAGCTTCAGGGAGAGCTGTTGTTCACAACCTTAGCTGTAGAGGGCGCAGATCACTGGCCCATGTGGGAATCGAACCCACGACCTCAGTGTCAAGAGCACGGTGCTCCAACCACCTGAGCCACCGGGCCAGCACTCTTCCTTGTTTTTTCATGTAGGCATTTATCTCTATGAACTCTCTTTTTAGAACTGCTTTTTTTTTTGCATCCCTTACATTTTTGTTTGTTGTATGTCCATTTTCATTTGTGTCAAGGTATTTTTTTTTTTATTTCTCTTTGATTTCTTCTTTGACACACTGGTTGTTCAATACCATACTGTTTAATCTCCATACATTTGTAAATATTCCAGTTTTCTTGTGATTGGTCTCTAGTTTCATAGCATTGTGGTTGGAAAAGTTGCTTGCTATTGTTTCAGTCTTCTTAAATTTATTGTGACTTGTTTTGTGGCCTAACTTGTGGTCTATCCTGGAGAATGTTCCATATGCATTTGAGAAGAATATATATTCTGTTGTTTTGGGATGAAATGTTTTGTAAATATCTGTTAAGTCCATTTGGTTTAAGGCCAATATTTCTTTATTGACTTTCTGTCTGGATGATCTATCTATTGATGAAAGTGAGGTATTAAAGTCTCCTACTATTATTGTATTGTTGTCTATTTAGCGCTTTAGGTCTGTTAATATTTGTTTCATATATTTAGGTGCTCCTATGTTGGATGCATAAATCTTTACAAATATTATAAACTCTTGTTGGATTGATCCCTTTATCATTATATAATTATCTTCTTTGTCTCTCATTATATACAGTCTTTGTCTTAAAGTCTATTTTTATATAAGTATAGCTATCCCAGCTTTCTTTTGGTTTCTATTTTGATGGAATATCTTTTTCCTGCTTTTCACTTTCAATCTCTGTGTGCCTTATATCTGAAGTAAGTCTCTGTAAGCAGCATAATGATGGGTCTTGTTTTTTAACCAATTCAGCCATTTTATGTTTTTGATTGAAGAATTTAGTCCATTTATATTTAAAGCAATTATTTAAAGTTTTGGACTTATTGCCATTTTGTTAATTGTTTTCTGACTGTGTTGTTTGTTTCTTTGTTTCTTTCCTCTTCTCTTGTTCTCTTCTTTTGTGATTTGATGATTTTCTGTAGTGGTGTGCTTGTATTCCTTTCTCTTTCTCTTTTGTGTACCTACAATGGAATTTTACTTTGTGGTTACCATGATACTTACATAAAACAGCTTATATTTATAGCAGTCTATTTTAAGTTGATAACAACCTAAGTTTGAATGCATTCTAAACCTCTACGTTTTTATTCCTACACACACACTTTATGTTTTGATGTCACGATTTATATCTTTTTATCTTGTGTATCAATTAACAAACTATTATATAGTTATTTTTACTACTTTTGTCTTTTAACATCCATACTAGCTTTTTAAATGATTAACCCGCTACCTTTACAACATTAGATTATTCTGAATTTTATTACATATTTACTTTTACCAGTGAAATTTATGCATTCAGATGTTTTCTTATTAATAATTAGTGCCCTTTTGTTTCAGCTTAAAGAAGCCCCTTTAATATTTCTTGTATGGCCAGTCTAGTGGCCAATGACTCCTACAGCTTTTGCTTGTCCGGAAAAATCTTTATCTTTTTTTCAGTTCTGAAGGACTTTGACAGGTAGAGTATTCTTGATTGGCAGTTCTTCAGCATTTGACTGTATTATCTCACTCCCTTCTGGCTTGCAGAGATTTTGCTGACAAATTTGCTGATCATCTTATGGGGGTTCCCTTGTATGTAACAAGTTGCTTTTCTCTTGCTGCTTTTAAGAGTCTCTCCTTGTCTTTAACTTTTGACACTTTAATTATAATGTGTCTTGATGTGGGTCTCTTTTGGTTCATCATATTTGGGACTTTCTGGGTTTCCTGGATCTGGATGTCTGCTTCCTTCCCCAAGTTAGAGAAGTTTTTAGCCATTATTTCTTCAAATAAAGCTTTTGCTCCTTTCTTTCTCTTTTCTCCTTCTGGGGATCCTAGAGTACTAATGTTGGTCTAGTTGATCTTGTCTCATAAGTCCCTCAAGCGATCTTACTCTTTTTTAATTCTTTTTGCTGCTCTGATTGGGTAAGTTCTAGTGCCCTGTCTTTGAGTTCACTGATCCTTTTTTCTGCCTCATTTAGTCTGCTGAACATCTCTATTGTATTTTTCAGTGCAATTATTTTATTCTTCAGCTCTGTTGTTTCTAATTGGTGCTTTCTTTTATTTTCTATCTCCTTTCAAATTCTAACTTTTTTCATCCAGTCTTCTCCTGAGTATCTTTGTAATCCTTATTTTGAACTCATTATCAGGTAAATCACTTATCTCCATCTCAGTCAGTTCTTTTTCTGACATTTTATCTTGTTCTTTTATTTGGAATATATTCCTCTTTTTCTTCATTTTTCTCAACTCTTTGTGTTGATTCCTATGCATTAGATAAAACAGTCATCTTTCCCAGTCTTGAGACAGTGGCCTCATGTAAGAGATGGACCTCATGGTTGAACCCTGTTCTAGCTCTTAGTTGTCCCTAAAACCTTTGTGATTGTCCAAGCAGCTTGCTTTAATCTTAGTGGCTCGCTCAACTTAGTAGTTGAGGGTGTGCCAGGACTTGTCAATGGGCCAAAGGAGAAGACCGCAGTCAGCAACTAGGTTCAAGTGGATTGTAGTCCAGATCCTCAGGCAGCAGCTTTTAAATACACAAATATACCTATTTCAGGGGAAGACTAGGAGATGGTGTTTCTGTGCACCCTCTATGCTGAGCCCTGCGGTGATAACCAGTTAAGACCTGTTTCTTTGTTTGCTACCATCCTTTTGAACCTGTAGATACAAACCCAGCTGGCCACCAGAGCCATGCTATCAATGATTGTGTCCTCTGATTTATTGCGGCAGACACAAAAGCCAGGGTGCCAGGCATGTACAGAAGCTCCTTTCTCTGAGATACCCAATGACCTGGGGTGGGGCAGACGAAAAACAGGAAGATGACACCCACTGGCCACCCAATTCTCTGGAGAGGATTGTAGATGGTCCCTAGATGTGTGTTTAACTAAAAGCCTCTGCTCAGACCACAGATATGAATATGAGCTAATAGGCCTCTCACAGAAAGATTGGGAGTGCGTTTCAGTCTGCTGTCTCTGCTCTGTGCATAGGGATGGTGGGGTAGCCATGTGCGCACATTTGCGCATGTTGTGTGTATGTTTGTGTGTGATTTTTTTTTTTAAGTTGGACATACTGGTCTCAGGTGCTAACATTTCCAGAACAAAGTGTGTTTTTCCTCTGTTGTCCTGCCTGCTGTCAGATTTCACAAATTTTTTTTTTTAAGAGGGCGCAGCTCACAATGGCCCATGAGGGGATTGAACTGGCAGCCTTGGTGTTATTAGCACCATGCTCTAACCAACTGAGCTAACTGGCTACGCATGTTTCCCAAATGTTTTGACAAGTGTTCCCACCTGTGACTTCAGCAATAAAGTGCTGCCTGGAAGGGAAAATATGGAGTAAAGTTGGCCTGCGCACCTGTATCCCACATCTTGTTCTCTTACCAACTCCTTTTGTTTAAATTGGCATTGTTTGCTTTGAAAGTGGCAAGATAGTAGGAAAGTTGCCCTTTTCCTAAAAGGATGCATCATCTCCAGCTGAATTTTTTTCTGGACCAGGTCTCTACTGGGAAATAATGCTTATGCTAATTTCTGTGGAATTAACTCCCTGATCACATAATTCTCCAAATTGGCCTAATGTGTACCTGGTATTTCCCCAAACATGGGTAAGTTCCCTTTGGCTGTAGAGCCAAATAAGTGACTTCTGGGACTGAAAGAAAACTAAGACTCAAGATACATAGCCTGCCAACCCTTAGCTGCAGAAGAAAAGAGTGAAAAAGTGAAGAAAAGGGGTGGGTGGAGCTGTACAGGGACAGAAGGGGCTGAATGGGCCTCCTCCCAACACTGGGTATTAATCACCCTTTTCTTTAGAAATTATATGGGTGAAAAAGTATTGATTGTTGACTTCATTTGTTTTTCTTTCTTTACTTGAGAAGTTCAACTTTATTTTTGGTGGAATGTGTGTGGAATATGCTTACTGGCTATTTTTTTCCTCTGTGACTGGCATGTTTGTAGCCTTTTGCCCATTTGCAGACAGCACACCCAGTTTTCTTATTAGCTTGGAAGGACTCTACACTCCAGATTCCGGGCTGGTTAGTGTGTTGGAATCATTTTTATGGCTCCTCATTGCAAGGCAGTGTCTTTCTGAAGGGCAAAGTTGAGGTGGATTTGCAGTTATTTACATGTTATCAGCTGGTGTAGGTGCACATACTGGAGTCTAGTTTTGAATTTCACTCTGGCAAGAAAAAACTCTTGTCACTGGGGATGATAAATTTGATTCCTTCAAGTGTCTTTCATTGAAGCAAGTTGAAAGTACTTTATGAGCTTCAATAACTCTAATGGCACCCTTGCTGGTTGGGTGAGGAGAGAGACATAGAGGGCAGTGAAAGCTCTGGGAGATACAGAGAATAATGACAGGGACTTACACGGAGGGACAGAAGCCTTTTAACCTGCAGGGAAGTGTTGGCAAGACCTGGAATTGCTCTGGGCCATGGTGACCTCATCTAAAAAGTGAGCAGACGACATCTAAGGGCTTACAGTAGAATGTATAGAACTTACTTGTGGGGAGAGGAGTGGGGTGGGGGTGAACTGTGAAGGGGAGCTTTTCCTTTTTCCTCTACTTCTGCACGACTGGAACTGGTAGAACCTCCATGTATTCATGAATTTCCCCAACATTTTATTATGAAAAATATCAAGCATAGAGAATGTGGCAAGAATTGTACACGAACACCGGAGTACCTGCACCTACAGCCTCCCACTGATGCCTGACTACATTTGCTCTATCGCCTCGCCATCCATCCCTCCACCCACCCTTCAAGCCATCTGAATTTTTGATACATTTCAAAGTAACTTGTAGATATATATTCATTAAACATTCTTGTGTTTAGTTTTTCATCAGTTCATAAAGAGAAATGTCCGAATTAAGGTTCTTAAGGTTATATCTTACTTCAAAGATTACAGTATGATCCTCTTTCCAAAATGTCTCTGACAAAAAGACTTCTGGCCCCTGACTTAGGAATGTATTTTCCCTTAATGTATTTGATAGAAGTAATATGTGCTTTTTGTTGGACAATGAAAAAATAGAGACAAAAAAAAAAGTTAAATCACCCAGAGATCCAATTTTGCTGTGTTTAGATCTAGATTTTTTCCAGTGCAAATATATATAAGTAATTAAACAAATGACATCATTCTTTTGGAATCTTAGCAAATATAAGTGATAAGTTTGTGAACAGATACACACCTGCCATACTGTGTGTGGAACTGGTTTCTCACAGCAACCTCCTGAGGTAGGTGCGTTATGACCTCCATTCTCCAGGTGAGGAGACCAAGACTAAGAGAGATTAAGAAACTTGTCTAATATTACACGGCAAGTGACTGGCAGAGCTGGGACTTGAGTTCAAGTTTGCCTTAATACATACACTTAACTATTGTATTTATTTCCAGCCAAAAGGTAATTAGCATTTGTGTACCTGTACTGAAAACTGGATACATGATTTCAGATTATGGAAGATGTCTACAATTACACATTTAGAGGTACTAGGCTACATGAAGAGAAGGAGATATGTTACAGATTTGGTAGCAAGCACAAAGAAAGTGCCTAGGTACCGTGTTTCCCTGAAAATAAGACGTAGCCAGACAATCAGCTCTAATGAGTCTTTTGGAGCAAAAATTAATATAAGACCCGGTCTTGTTTTACTAAAATATAAGACTGGGTCTTTAATATAATATAATACTAATATAATATAATGTAATATTATATTATAATATAATAATATAATATAATGTAATACCAGGTCTTATATTAATTTTTGCTCCAAAAGACACATTAGAGCTGATTATCTGGCTAGGTCTTATTTTCAGGGAAACAGGGTAGCTAAAGCAAAGGTGGGAGGGGAGTTTATTGGGAGGGTGTGTGAGAGGCAGCCATTGGAGGGACTGGACAGAGAGTCAGAGGCCTCCGCACGGCTCCCTGCTGCTTGCCTCCCTCCCCTTTGAATGTTCCCTTTGTTCTTTCCTTCCTGCAGTCAGAGCTTGCACCTCCTCCGGCCTACCTTAGAGAATGGACAGCCTCAGCTCCAGATTTACACTTCCAGGTTCAGCCAAAATCTCCAAATCTTTATCGTGCTAAGCAACAATTACGGAAACATGAAAATCCAATCAGCCTAGCTTGAATCAGGGTTGCACCCCTGGTTCAGTAAGCAATGGCTAGAGAAGGGGCTCCCCAATGTGACCGATAGGTGTCCTCTGTCACTGGGACAGGGAGAAGGAACTTCCCAAAGAAAAGGACCACTGGCATATGGGTGGGCAGGTACCTCTCAAAAGATTTGGGGGAACAGAAAGAGCAGCAATCCCAAAGTCACCCACTTTGATATCCCACTGGCTCCACCCACTGCTGGGAAGGACAAGCAGGGCCCATGAAGTCTTTAGGGGACGCAGACACACTTCCGTGTGCTCCAGGGACCTCTGTACGTCGCAGGAGATAAAGGTTTTGAAGGGCTTGGGTTAGATCCTGTATTCATTCGTTTGGGCGGCTGTAACTCAGACTGTACCACAGATTGAGTGGTTTGTCTCACTGTCCTGAAGGCCAGAAGTCCAAGGTGTCAGAGGCTTGGTTCCTCTGAGGAATCCAGGCCTCTTTCCTTAGCCCAAAGATGGCCATTTTCATCTTCACACGGTGTTCTTCCTGTGTGAATGTCTGTCTCCAAATGTCCTTTTTAGACGGATGCTGGGTATGCTGGAGTAGGGCCACCCTAATGACCTCCTTTTAACTTGTTTACCTCTGGAAAGACCTTGTCTCCAAAAAAGGTCATATTCTGAGGTCCTAGAAGTTAGCATTTGAACATATGAATTTTGGGGGTCACAGTTCAACCCCTGCACTTCCTTTCTGAGTCTCCCCCCAGGTGAGTGGAAGCATGTGGGCTCGTTGGCATGGTGCGTGGGGGATCCTCATGAGAATCACCCTCAGAGTGAGCTCAGAATCGGGTCTTCAGTGTGCCATGGTGTGACCCAAACCCAACACAGTCTCTATTTGGGAGGGACAAAATAGAGGTTCAGTAACTATTTGTTCAGTGAGTGAACGAAAAAAGCAATGAACTTCTCAGAGGCTGCAGTGTGAGAAGGGCAGGAGTTAGAATCAGAGTTGGGCCTTCTCGGCAAAACAGACCCAAAGTCCCCAACCCAGGAGGTGTTCCTCGCCTCTGGGAGTGGTGGGGAAGCACAAGCTCATCCAAGTGTGTGTGTGTGTGTGTGTCTCTGTGTGTATCTCTGTGTGTGTATGTGTGTGTGTGTATGTATGTGTATGTTTGTGTATGGCTGTGTGTATGTGTGTATGTATGTGTGTATGTGTTTGTGTGTATGTGCATGTGTGCATGTGTGTGCATGTGTGTGCATATGTGTGTGTGTGTTCCTTCTGCTCTTATGAGACTCTAACACCCTTATTACTCTAACTCAGAAAGTCAGGTGCTTGCAAATAAAAGCTTTGATTTCAACACTCTGTCTCTGGTAGGTTCAAGACCTTGTTTTAGAAGTCAAAGCCAAAGATCCTCTGACCTCTAAGCTCAGCCTTCTCCCAAAGCAACAAACCTCAGCCTCTTCAACGATAAAAGACTCCCAGGGTGAAAAGGAAGCACCAAGAATAACGATCTTTCTTCATTAAGATAACTGATGTAATGGCTCATGTGTCTGAGAGGGTGTTCAGGGAATACGAAAAAAGCTGAAAGAAACAGAATCAAGCAACTTGGGCATGACTTTGTCTCTTATCTTCTTTTTTTTAATTTTTTTATTTTTATTTTTTTTATTGGGGAAGGGGAACAGGACTATATTGGGGAACAGTGTGCACTTTCAGGACTTTTTCTCCAAGTCAAGTTGTTGTCCTTTCAATCTTAGTTGTGGAGGGTGCCGTACAGCTTCAAGTTGTTGTCCTTTCAGTCTTAGTTGTGGAGGGCGCAGCTCAGCTCCAGGTCCAGTTGCCGTTGCTAGTTGCAGGGGGCACAGTCCACCATCCCTTGCGGGAGTCGAACCGGCAACCTTGTGGTTGAGAGGACGACCTCCTGAGCCATCCGGGAGCTCAGCGGCAGCTCAGCTCAAGGTGCCATGTTCAATCTTAGTTGCAGGGGGCGCTGCCCACCATCCCTTGCGGGACTCGAGGAATTGAACTGGCAACCTTGTGGTTAAGAGCCCACTGGCCCATGTGGGAATCGAACCAGCAGCTTTACGGAGTTAGGAGCACGGAGCTCTAACCAACCGCCTGAGCCACCGGGTCAGCCCCTCTTATCTTCTTTAATGAGAAGGGACATATGTCATTTTTGTTTAAGCCACTTTTCCTTATAGCCCTATGAACTTCCTGATCTGAGTAGAAGAAAAAAGTGTCCTCTTGGGGGTGATACTGATTTGGATTATGTCTTTGAAGGGCCTGGATTGATACTGCAATAAGGAGAGGAATGGATCAAAACGGAAACAAATGACTCATCGTGTGATGTGAGTACTGAACATGTCCACAGTCAGGGAGGAAAACACTTTGTGCCTTCACAGAAAAGAAAAATCACACACTCATTCGGTCTAGTGCTGGTCTTCAAAGAACAGAAGCTGGAGCACTTCCTGTGAGCATGGTCTCTCTGCCTAACATTCAGGGTTGGCATCTGAGGATGTAACACACTTGTGGGTGAGCACTACGTGAGGGGCTGATGTCTCTCCATCTGAATACAGATGGAAACTGGGGAGCTGGGAGGGCTTTCTGACATTAGACACTTGCTGGATTTTTTATTGAATGAGCTGGTCTCACTGAAGCTGGATCGTTTGCCCCTTTTTTGCAAATGAACTTTAAAAAATTTTTTTTTCTTTTGAAATACTTTTTGCCTCCAACCTTCTCTTGAGAGAGAGAGGTAATACATGAATTTGATTTCACAGTTTTGAAAAGCCATATATGAGGTCTGACACTTAAGTTCATAAACTCATCCTAGAAAAAGTGCTGCATACCTCACTGCTGAATATCACTTCAGTCACCTTCGAAGTACTCCCCTTGGGAAGCTATGCACCCATGCCAGTGCCTAGTCCACCCTTCAAAGCAATTTTGGAACTCTTTTTCTGGAATGGCCATCAGAGCTGTCATCATAATACCCTTGATGGCCTGAATGTCATCAAAATGTCTTCCTTTCAATATTTCCTTTATTTTTGGGTAAAGAAAGAAGTCATTGGGGGCCAGATCAGGTGAGTAGGGAGGGTGTTTGAATAGAGTTATTTGTTTACTGGCTAAAAACTCCCTCACAGACAGTGCGGTGTGAGCTGGTACATTGTCGTGATGTAAGAGCTCCTTCGGGACCATATTTACACACACCTTTCTCATGCCAAGATTTTCAGTTAAGATTTTCCTAACTGTCTCTCTATTGGTATTTACTTGGTCTGCTATGCTTCTCACAGTTAGCCAACCATTTTGATGCACAATTTGATGAATTTTTGCAATGCTTTAATCAGTTCTGCCTGCCCTGACCTCTCTTCATCAGTGACGTGTTCTCTCCCTTCAGAAAAACATTTAATCCAATTATACACTGCCATTTTCTTCATGGCATTATCCCCATAAACTTGGACTAACATGTCCCTGATTTCACATCCACTCTTACCAAGTTTAACAAGAAATTTGATGTTTGTCCATTGCTCTAATTCAAGCTCAGACATTCTCACGACAAGACACAAAAACACACGACAACAATAATGAACGCCACTCAGCGAGACACCACCACCTGTCGACACGAACACAGCCACGAGACACTGATGTACCAAGGTTATGAAACCTTCCCGAGCTGCTGGTGCAGTGCTGCCAATGTAGGCGCACGGGGGCAAGTTTGCGAACTTAGTTGTCAGACTCGCACACATGCTGCTCTTTGTAGAGCCTTGCAGAATTTCTAAGGGGCTCCATCCCAGGGCTGCACCCTCCTTTCCCATGACACTGGCATCAGGGTTCTTGTCTGTCTGCCCAGGCCCAGGAGACAAATGGCCTCATTAGAAGCATGGAAGCACCATAGTTCCATGTCACCCGGTTCGTGTGTGCTCCATACAACCGACAGTGCTCAGCTCAGTCTCCTTAATGGGGTGTCTGACCCTGGGACTGCAGGTAGGCTGGGAGGTGTTGGTTGGGACTTTGGCGACTTTCAAACCAAGTCTCCATCACCTAGAGCCACTATAGGGCATCCATGGATTAGGAAGAAAATGTCGGGATGCATGGCCTGATGCCTGCACCAGCCATCAAATTTGAAACCAGCTCTGTGCTGAAAATCTGGGGCTGTGGTCACTACACCTGTGTGTCTGCTTTCCATCAGGTTCCTGAACCGAGGCTGCCGGGCCCGCAGGAAGCTGACGTATTAATGTGTATCCCGTTCTACGTCAAAGGCCTGGACCCTGAGGACCCTCCCTAGGTGCCCAAGGTCTCCTGGCTGTTGTCTTTCTCATGCCTGCGCGTTGCACCGAAATTGAAGAAGCCTTTAGCAGTGGCAGGTTTGCTGGCAGAGCGCCTGCACGGCCCTGCCGCTCAGCTTTAGTGGGAGCCTGAATGCTGAAATGGCCCATATAGCGGCCCCTTCATGGGGGAAGGAGGACAGCTGGCACCTGGAGAGTGGAGACAAAACGCCTCTCTGGTGAGGAGCATGCAGGCGCCGGCCGGCCGCTGCTCAGGACTGTGAGAGGATGCTTTTTTGTAGCCATCTGTGTTTTAGTCTGTGACACCCTGCTGTCCTCCTGGAGACTAGTCTCGATGCTGGCCTGCACTGTCAATCACATTGGCCCGCCCCCTGCAAAAACAAACAAATAAACAAAAAATAAGAAAGCAACTGGGACTGGGCGCATGATCCAGACTGAGCCCAGCTGGAAAGAGCAGTCGGTCCTGAATGAGCCCCTGACCCAAACTGTCCAGTGATAGCTAATCACACTGGTCAGAAGAGTTCAGAGAGGGGGACTGGCTTCTCTGGAGCCTGAGCAGACCACACAGGGAGGCGCCAGGAGGCCCAGAGTCCTGTGGGAGGACTCAGATTGGGCCTGAGGACCCAGCCAGGCCTGAATCCACTCCCATGACTTGAATCTGCAGATTCCTTCTCACCTGTGTTTGTTTGCTTAAGCTAGTTGGATGTGGGTTTCTGTCACTTGCTGAGAGTCTCCCATGCGAGGCAGTTGCCCTAGTGGTGAAAGGCACAGATTCGACTGTCCAGCTGCCTCTTCAGACCTTCTTCCACTTCTCCAAAAGTCTGACTCCAGCAAGCGTATTTCCTCAGCTGTGAGATGGGCCTGCCCTGCCCCCCGAAGTGTGCCGGTCATGCCCACGTGATAGTGAGTAAGAAAGTGTCCTACATCTGCCACCTACTATGACTGAGTCCCTTCAGGGCCTCCAAACTGTTGGGTGCTTCAGACAAAAGCTTTTGTTTGCAAAGAACATTCCCCTCTTTGAAGCAACTTTAAGTGAAATTAGATAAATCTGAAGGCTTCTACTTGCTTGTAGGGCAGTTTATCCACAGAAAAAGAGCACCTCCATTCCCGTTTCCCCAGGGAGCTCTCTAAGAAAAGAAATCCTCCCCACCCTAAACTTCCTGCCCAATTCCAAGGCAGTTGTTTCAAATTGTGCATGATAAATGCTCGTTACGGCTGGGACAGCAGGCGGTCACGTCACGATGTAGACACAGGACCTCTTTTGGGAGCTACAGGACACCTTCTCTAGAGCTCACAATCGCTTCTTATAAAATTACCATGTGCTTTCACTCTTAATGTGTTTTCCTTGTTTATTTATTCAGAACTCGGGCATGAGTCTCAAATTTTCTCTTTTATCCTTATAAGAAAGTTTTCTATATTTCCTCATTTTTAGTTATTGTTCAATAATGAGCATTACTACTGTGGCAATTATTCATTTCATAAACACTAGGACTTCTAGGTACAAAATGAATGGCGTGTCGATTTGGATTAATGTCAGTTAGTAGGAGACACAAATACCAGTGACTTACACAGGCTAGAAGCATGTTTCTCTTTTCTATGGAAGTCTGGGGATAGACAGTCCAGGGCTGGGATTGTGGCCCACAAAGTCCTCAAACATCCAGGAGTCTTCTGTCTTGCTGTGCGTGGTCTCTAGTCACATAATCACTTCCTGGTCCAATGTGGCTGCTCAGGACCAGCCATCACATACACATTCCAGCTAGCAGGAAGGAGAAAGGCAAAGGACATACGTAGTCATTTATGGAATGCTCCTGGAAGCTGTCATGTGGTATGGCTAGTTACATCTCACGGGTCAAAGCTCGGCCAACTACATCACACTGCTTCAAGGGTGACTCAGAAAAATCATTTTTATTCTGAGTAGCCATGTGCTCAAACAAAAAGTGGGTGTTCTATAAAGATGTAAGAAAGGGAGATGGTTTGGGGGAATAACTGGCAGTCTTTGACAAACACAGTACTTTAGGGATGTTTTAATTACATCAATTTAATTCGACAAGCATTCATTGAGCATCTACTGTGTGCCAGCACTGGCAGGACAGGTGCTGGACGTGCCCCCTTGGCAGGACTTCATTGTCCCACCGTTTCCTCATCTTCTGATCTGACTTGGCTTTGCAGAGACAGATTTCTTTAAAAAATATTTTCCATGAGCAAGCTGCCTATGCTGAACCCTGACAGTAAATAGTTCAGTTTACCGATCCAACACTGATTATGAGGTGACCCAGCCTACAGTCACCTCCAGGCCTTGGGGTGAATCATCTATCAGCACCCTCACCCCCTGGGGCCCACACCAGACCTCTGCCTCCCTCTGGCAGGAGCCTAACACAGCACAGTCCCTGGCCTCCGTCACATGTCACCAGGCAGTGCCCAGGGAGGTTGTAGCTGCAGTTTCATACTGTTCTTTAATCCCCAGATGATTTGTCCTGATTCTGCAGGTTTGGACTTGTGTCCCGTTGCTGCCTGTGCCACTCCCCCACCCGCCCCTCCAGCACTTGCCTGCCTGTCTTTCTACTCATCCCTGGGTGCAGGGGGAGGTGGAGGAGGCCTCACTGCTTCTCCGTCAAGCTAGCCATTTCCCTTGAATTTATTTGCAAAAAGTTGCTCCCCGAGTTCCCCAGCAGAGAAAGGACATATCATGTTATTTTATAGAGGGGCAAACAGGGACCAAGAATTCCTGGCCCCTAAGCCTTGTGCACCACATGCTTCTCCATCCTCTGCGTCAGGCCTGCCAGCCAGGGCACGGTGCTCCACAGTCACCACAGCAGGGGGCTGGGGAGGGAGAGGGGAGGTTTTCCCCCTTCCAGGCTCCACGCTTACTTACAGGTCTCTTTTATGGCACAGATGGGAGAGGGATGGAGTGTGTTCGTAGAGCCCCCCTCCCCGATGCAGGGCTCCTAAACTAGCGCATTTTGGGTGTGGTGAGAAGTGACATAACTGTGTCTAAAAACTGGTCCCAGGTTGCCACCAACAGACAGAAGCCAGGACGACCCTAGAGTGAGAAGTCCATCGGCCACCTTGAGGTCTGTCCTTAAGACACTGTTTCAGCCGGGTCCCCACTGCAGCCTGACCTCTCGCTTTTCTTCTCCTGGTCCCCATCAGAAACCTCTCTGTGCAGTGGGAGGACAGAGGAGCCACGGAGGAATCGGTCTTGGGTAATGAAGCTTCATTTTGATCTGAGAACTAAGTGTGGGATGCACGTTCGTTCACCCTACCCCACCTTCCGAGACGGGCCATGCCATTGCCCCCGGTGGGGGATGTGTTATTTACCAAAAGTTCTCTTAGGGGAAGCACACGTGCTTATTTGGAGCCACGCGTCCGTAAGCTTCTTGTCCCAGAGAGTGAATTCAGAAGGCGATTTCAAAACTGACATAAGACAGAGGCACTTGTTTGGTTTGGTGAGAGAGTGGGGATGGCTAGGGAGAAATAGAGGGAAAGGACCAGTGACAGGATGAGCCCCTTTCTGATCCCCAAATCTCCAGTCAAGTGCACTGTACTTACCAAATGCTCAGGGTAGTGGCTTTCTGGTGGGAACAGCTGATGAGGCCGGGGACAGGCACTGGTGGGGGGGCTGGTACTCTAACACCCGGGAGTGGGGGGACAGGGGTTGGGGCTGGGTCTCAGCCAAACAGACAGACCTTATGCTGGAAGGGGGCTCGGCGGATGTCTGTTTTCTATCACAGGTGGACAAGTGGGTTTACAATGAATAGCAGTCAGCCTGCCTTCTCCTTTGTATGCGACTGGGGAATATCACCCACGTCACAGCCACAGGCTGCGCTCACACTTGAGGATACGTGACCAGTGTTCTAGCCCCTTCCTCAGTTGCTCAGTTACTGAGTCAGGCAACACAGCCCCCACCCCCTCACACCCTGGAAATAAACACATTCTCCCTCCAAATGCCTCCAATTTCCCTGGAGGACTTGTGTTTCTGCGTGAATCTGGCAGGACAGCTCTTCCCCTTTTTCTCAGTTTTCTCTCCATCACAGCAGGGTCAGTGCGTCTCAAACTTTTTGGCACATAGGATCACTTGGGGATCCTGTTAAAGTACAGACTCTGAGTCAGCAGATCTGGGTGATCTGAGATTCTAGTTTATAACAAGCTCCCAGGTGACACATGCTGCTGGCCTGTGGACTACAGTCTGAGTGGTGACCCTCTGGATCCAGGGAGGGCAGTGTCTTCCCAAGTGTCAGAGTCTAGGGGCGGCCACCTGAATGTGCCATTCAATAGAGCTCCAGGCGGACCTTGGTGAGCAGCTGCTCAGGGACTGGACACGCGGACAGAGGCTAGGCTGCAATGGCTACTGTGCATGTGGCCTTCTCCTCCCCCTGGGAACACGAGGTTGGCTCTGTGGGATGGCTACGATAATTAGCACTTCAGATCCTGGCATAGAGAAGCCCTAGAGGGAACTGCTGCCTACAGGAAGAACAACCCAGGGTCACACTAGAGGAGGGCAGGGTGGGGAAGGACACATTGGAGGGGGTGGGGGGGGGGAAGGTCGCTCACCTGTTTTGTCCCATGGAGCCTCCTTTGCACCTCTAGCACTCGGCACAGAGCAGTCTCCTCAGTAATTGGTGGGCCATGCAGAGCTGGCAGGTAAGACCCCGGGTGGCAAACAGGATGCAGCCCTGTGGGTGCCAGCGCCCTCCATGGTGGCTGGGCACGGTTCCCAGTAGACCCACTGTGGTGCAGGCAGGGAAAGGAGATTTAGCGCAGAACACATGGCTCCTGCTCTCAGCCCCAGCAGAGCAAGCGTACACTGATCCTGTGCCTGAAAAACGTAGGTGACAAATCATGTATAGATCTAATGACATGAGCAGACAGTGTGGTCTGCCCTTGACATTAATGTCTGGTGGCTGCTGAAACCCTAGGAAGCGAGTGTAACGAGAAAAATAAACTGCGTTTGCTTCATGTAGTCATGTCTCTTGCCATGTGAGACGTTCACCCTTCCACAATGGTGGTGCCACCTTCCGTGACGGTGGCATGCCTGCTCGGTGTGCGGCTGCAGCTGGTTTGCACTGGTATTTAATGTATGTGATAACAGCCCTAATATTGCCACTACCTCCTATAGCAACTGTGCAGAACATCCTCCATGTGTAAAGTGATGTGCACTTTGCAAAGCACTTTTGCTCACTGCCACCTCTACAAGAGACAGAATAGCCCTCCCACCCTTACTCTTCCACACCACTCCCCACTGTGGATATGCAGGGAGCTGCTGTCAAGTGGGCAGCTCAGAGAGAAGAAACAGCTCCTGACATTGGCGAGGTCACCAAGTGTTGGCAGAGACAGAGGGACAGACAAGCACTTAGAAGCCCTGAGATGAGTGAAGCAGGAGTGCTGAAGACGGGTGTTGTGACGCAGGGGAGGGGGCAGGCTTCCAGAGGCAGCAAAGCCTGCAGCATGCCCTGCAAGCTGAGCAGGCCTTTTACAGGGAAATATCCAGAGACTAGACGGTTTTTTCCCCTCAGTGAGCTGCAGGCCGCACAGCACTGTGGGCGCCCAGCTAAGCGTGGGCCAAACTGGGCAAGGCTCCTTGTTCTGCCCAGGCCTTGGCTTTGCCCCTGCAGGAGTCTCTGGAATGTCTTGAACACAGGAGGCTTTAGCAAGATCTCCTGAGGCAGGTGTAAGGAGGACGTCCTGGAGGAGGCCTGGGGCTGGCCATACACAGCTGAACACCTGGACAGAAGGGCCTCGATGAAGCATTTCTATGCTAAAAGTAGTACAGAGATTTTTGCAAACTTAAGTATCCACATGGGTCAGTTCTGTAACTAACCTTCAAGCCCCATTTGAGGGCAGACACCCTGGATGGACCTATTCACTGATGACAGAGGCTACACCCACACATGCCTGAGCCAGGGGTGAGGGCTGGTGGAAGCACCTAAGGATGGGGTTGGTTGTCAGGGGAACCAGCCTCCAGTAGAGATTTGGAACTTTCAATCCCGGGCCCTGATTTCCAGGGAGGGGCTGGAGGTTGGATCAATCACCAGTGACCAGTCATTTCGTCATTCCCGCCTCTGTAATGAAGCCTCCATAAGACCCCAAAGGACAGTGTTCAGTGGACACATGGACATTTGGGGAGGGTGGCACACCTGGGGGGGGGGCGTGGAGCTCCACCCCTTTCCTCATGCATCTCTGCCATCTGCTGTTCCTGAGTTCTGTCTTCTTATCATAAACCCGTGACCTGGTGAGAAAATGTGTCTCTGAGTTCTAGCAAATTAGTCAAACCCAAGCAGGGGCTTGTGGGAACCCTGGTCTATAGTGCGTTGGTCAGAAGCCAGGTGACAACCTGGACTTGTGATTGGCATCTGGGGGCTGGGGCAGTCTTGTGGGATTGAGCCCTCAACCTGTGGGATCTCATGCCATCTGAGGTGGACAGTCTGGCTCCAGGGTGAGTCCTCACGCTCTCATCTGGGAACTTCGCCCAAGACGTGGAGGTCAAGGCAGCTGTGGAGAGCAGGACCTGCGTTCCTATTTTCCCAGCCAGTGAGCACTTGGAAGGGGATGTGCGGGAGGTGGCACATTTGTTCAAAGGACTTGCTGAAGTCTGAAAGTTCGGATTGCTGAGTTCTGCTGGGCTCTTGGCTTGGGAGGGACAGATGCAGGGAAGGTATGTTTATGGACTCCTGGGTAGGTTTGGGAACCAAGGTTGTTAGGCAGGTGGCCGTCATGATTTAAATTGTAGTTGGGGCAGGGGTCAGGGTCGGAGTCAGCCTCAGAGCCGAAAGCTAGGCAGTTTGCTGTCACCCACACAGTTTGTTTCATATATGGCCTGCTACCTCAAGCAGCAAAACCTTGAGCAGACAAATCATGTACAGATCTAATTCACCAGCAAGTGTTAGCTGGTTGTCCGGCCTGTTGGCAGGAAAGCTATTTCAGGACGCATCTAGAAATCAACACTCTCCCTCCCACACGCACTCGCCCCCCAGGGAGAGGTGATCCTGTATGTTCTCATCAGTTCAGTGCTCTTCTCTGGGGACCACAAACCCCAGGTTGTATCAATGTGTGTAGGACTGAGCCTCCCCAGCCTTGCGCTCAACCCAGCCCAGCTCCCACCTGACTCTTCAGGCCTGGAGAGGGACAGGGGCACTTTCCAGACCAGGAGTGGCCTCATGCTTCCTGCAGCCTGCAGTGGGCAGTGGCGGCCTGATGGTGTCCCCCCCTCCCCATATTGCTGTGGCCCAGCCTTGCCATCACTTTTCGCAGGACCGAGGATAGGCTAGAACCTGGCCCCCACCCCCGAGATCGGGTACCCCTGGGGATCCCATCAGTGGTAACAGTGACAAGGACACCAGTGGGTGGTGTCCTGTGGGTTGTAGTGCACAGTTAGCACAGCCGGCTGCTGCGCACACAGCCCTCCCGCAGAGCGCCTGCTGCACAGTGGCCAGCACATTTGCCGCCTTCACGCTCTGACATGGGTGACATGTCTGCGTATCAGACCACAGCCCCCATGCTTTGCGAGCTGCCTGGGATTGTGTGGATGCCACAGGCTAAGGAGGTTGTGGTTAGAATCAATTGTGCAGGCTAGTCTTCAAGTACATTTCCCAGTCAAGTCTACTCCTGTTTGTCCAACGAGCCCAGGTCTGGGGGCTGTGCCCCGACAGTGAGGATGTGCCGAGCTCGGCCTCACACTCGAGGAGCCTGGAGGGGGCCAGGCTGAACACAGTGTCCAGTCAGAAAGCCAGGACAGGGGTTCCAGTTTCTCCAATAAATTTGGCTATCCGCCTTTACAGGAGCGAAACCTTCTGTCCTTTCCAGCATCTCTCTCAATCCTTCCCACATCCCCCCAGACTTAGTTCCCCAATCTCAGAGAAATTTCCCCGTCAAGTGCTGGCCGTTGTCGTAAAAACCCAACCCACTCCCAGAGGAAGTCCAGATGGGACTCCTCGGTCCTGCGCTGGGCTGGGCTCGATGCTTCCGTTTCACCAACACCATGGCTGCAGGAAGCTTTCAAGAATTCCCGTGCCTCATCTCAGCGTGCCCAGTGCCCAGGCCTCAAGCCCCTCCAGAGATGTTTGGAGCTATTTATAAATGCAACACATGATGAGGTCAGCCTTGGCAAGTGGCTCACATAGAACTCCCAGTTTTGGGAGGAGGAAAGAGAAACCCCAGTCTGATCTGGTCATGGTATCACTTACCTTCTAATCCAGGTGGCCAGTTGCCCAGGGAATGCCATCTGAGCCCTGAGGGAACCAGGGCCCCAGGCAAAAGTCAGTCTCTGGGGACCTCAGCTGGTAGGTTTGGAAATGTGTAGACGTGACCCACGCAGGAGGAGACCCAGCGCTCTGCTTTCATTGTTCATTTCTGCCCCCAGAGAGGTTCTCCTGTGGGAATGAGAGCATCCCTTTGCCTCACCATCCTCTGTGTTCTCATTTTAGGCAACAGTATAACCAGGATGAATGTCAAGTATGAATTTAGATTTTTAAGTATGGAAGAAATATCTTGGCAATTCATGTGAAAAATAACTGGAGAATTAAATAGACCTCAGTTTGACATGATTAAAAACTACACAATCCTGCACGGCCGTCCTGGAGCCTCCTTGTGGCGCTCATGTCTAGGCCGTTTACATGAAAATTACATGTCACCTAGTATCTGTTAATCCACATCTCAGTTCAGTTATGGGGTCTGCATTTTAAGATCCAGGAACGGTGACAAACCAGAGAGAGAATGTTGAGGGAGGAGTCTGGAAGTATGTCACGTGAAGGACAGTGAAGGAAACTTCTTAATGTTTTAGACATGTGTGTTTTCATTTCTTTTATTTTTTTAAGTTACTTATTTTCTTTTCAGTTGCAGTTGACATTCTATATTAATTTATACTAGTTTCAGGTGTACAGCATAGTGATTAGAATTTATATATGAGTATGTACCACCTCCTTTTTATCCATTCATCCACTGATGGGCACTTAGGTTGCTTCCATGTCTTGGTTATTGTAAATAATGCAACATGGGGTGTAGATATTTTTTCGAATTAGTGTTTTGGACTTCTTTGGATAAATACTCAGAGGTGGAATTGCTGGGTCATAAGGTAGTTCTATTTTTAATTTTTTGAGAAACCTCCATACTGTTTTCCATAGTGCCTGCACCAATTTGCAATCCCACCAACAGTGCATGAGGGTTACTTGTTCCCTACATCCTTGCCAGCACTGTTGTTTATTGATTTGTTGATGATGACCATTCTGACAGGAGTGAGAATGTGAGAATCTCATTGTGGTTTTAATTTGCATTTCTCTGATGATTAGTGATGCTGAGCATCTTTTCGTATGTCTGTTGATAACACGTATATGCTTTCTGGAGAAATGTCTATTCAGGTCCTCTGACAATTTTTTAGTTGGATTTTTTTTTTTTTTTTTTGGTGTTGAATTGTGTGAGTATTGCTATTCCAAGTTGTTTTTGTTTTCATTCGCATGACATATCTTTTTTCCATTCTTTTACTTTCAGTCTGTGTGTGTCTTTTTGATCTGAAATGAGTCTCTTGCATATGTATGGGTCTTGTTTTCTAATCCATTCAGCTACCCTATATCTTTTGATGGGAGCATTTAATCCATGTACATTGAAAGTAATTATAGTTACATAGATATGTAGTTATTGCCATTTCATTATTTATATTTTTGATTTTTTTTTTTCCCTTTAAGAAGTCCCTCTAACATTCTTTGTAATACTGGTTTGGTGGTGATGAACTCCTTAATTTTTCTCATCTGAGAAGCTCTTTATCTGTCTTTTGACTCTAAATGATAGCTTTTCTGTATAGACTAATCTTAATTGTAGATCCTTGCTTCTCATCACTGAGTTTTTCATGCCAATCTCACCTTGCGTGCAAAGTTTCTGTTGAGAAATAAACTGACAGTCTTATGGGAGCTCCTTGTAAGTAACTAGTATCTTTTCTCTTGCTGCTTTTAGGATTCTCTGTCTTGAAACTTTGGCATTTTAATTATGATGTGTCTTGGTGTGGGCATGTTTGGGTTCATCTTGTTTGGAACTCTGTGCTTCCTGGGCTTGGATGTCTATTTCCTTTGCCAGGTTAGGGATATTTTCAGTCATTATTTCTTCAAATAGATTCTTAATCTCTTTGCTTTTTCTCTTCTCCTTCTGGTAACTACATGATGTGAATATTGTTATGCTTGATGTTGTCCCAGAGGTCTCTTAAACTATCCTAATTTTTTAAAATTCTTTTTTGGTTTTGCTGTTCCAGTTGGGTGTTTTCTGTTACCTTGTCTTCTAAGTGGTGGGTTTGATCCTTTGCTTCATGTAGTCTGCTGGTGATTCCTTCTAGTGCATTCTTCATTTCAGTTATTTTATTCTTCACTCTGACTTTTTTTTTAATGGTTTCTGTGTCTTTTTATGTTTGCTATCTCTTTGTTGAAGTTCTCGTTAAGTTCCTGGTGCATCCTATAACAGGTATTTTGAGCTTTGTATCTGGTAGGTTGCTTGTCTCCATTTCATTTAGGGTTAGTTTTCTCCTGTCCTTTCATTTGGGACATGTTTCTTAATTTTTGCTACTTCCTTGTGTTTGTTTCTATGCATTAGGTAGAGCTGCTATGTCTCCTGGTCTTAGTAGAGTGGCTTTATGTACTAGGTGTCCTGTGAAGCCCAGTGGCACAGTCTCCTTTGTCACCTAAGCCAGCTTAGGTGTATCCAGGTGTGTCCCTTGTGTGGGTTCTGTGTGCCCTTCTGTTGATTGCTGTTGCTATGGCAGTGGGTGAAACTGACCTTTAGGCTGACTGGCTGTGGGCTTTGGCCACATCCACAGTTTACGGGCTGCTGTGTGTTTGGGATGAGGGGGCGGCGCTTAATCCATGAAGCAGGATTCACCCCAGTAGGCTTGGATGCCTGCTGAGACCACCCTTGTGTCACTTGTGGGGCTAATTGTGGGGCTCTGCTGTTGTCTGAAGCCAACCTCCAGGTATGTTGATTCTGGGGCCTCTTGGGAGGGGCTCTGGTGCAGGCCCAGGTCACCCACTGTCTGTCACCGGTGGGGGCTGCCTGGTAGGAGCTACAAAGCAATCTGTGGTTGGTCACTCCCTGTGCTGGACCTGGAGGTGTGTGGGAGAGGCCACGCTGTGACCCAAGGATGGCTGCCACCAATCTGAGAGTGGTGTAGCTGCACAAAGAAGCCCAGGGAAACTGGAGGCCTGCTGCCTGTTGACACCTGCCAGCTCCCTTAAGGCTCAGCTGCTGATAGAGCTGAGGCAGGATAGATAGCTGAGGATATCAACCCCCACTCCAGTATTTTGAACAAGGCACCTCCCTTCAAGGAAGTAAGACAAAGATCCCTACCTGACACTTGTAGCTGGAGGTAAACAAGAAGTAGTTTCATCTGGCAGGTCCAATACCCATGACTGGAGCCTGATCTTTAGCTAATTTTAATGTGATTATAAACTCATTCACATTGCAGTTACCATGACTCCCATGATACCCCTGATGTCATGATAGTTCAGAAGGAACCAAATAAGAACAAAAGGGAGGGAAACAGATACCACCCTCTAGAGGAGACAGGGTGACATTTCCAAATTCCTGCCCCTACAAGAGATAAAAACCCTAATCAAGACCTTCTTGGTGGGACTTGATCTCTGAGTTCACCTGCACTTCCTTCTCAAGTGTGTACTTTTGCTTTAATAAACTCCCTGTGCTTTCCTACATTTGTATCGCTTTGAATTCTTTCTTGCATGAAGATAAGAACCTGATTTCTTTACCGGATTGAGTCCACTTTGGGACATCCACCAGGAGCCTATGGAATCAGCGCCTTGGGCAGTACGTGAGTTGGGTGAGGCAGGGTCTCGGAGTCACCAGGTTGGGATGAGTGTATTCACTAGGTCAATGTAGATTCAGATTTGGTGCCAGTGCTGATCCTTGAGCTACTCAGCAAGTCTCAGCACACCAAGGCCAGCCACCGTCCACCTGGGGCCCAAGAACCCCCAAAAGTTGTCACAGAAAGAGAGCAACACAGGCAGGGCTGGCTGCTAGCTGAGAAAGTGCCTCTGGCAGTGTGCGAATTGGGTGAGGTGGAGTCACCAGGGCAGAGCTCACCAGGCCAGTGCAGATTCAGGTTGGGCCATGTAGGGGAAGGCTCAACACAGGAAAGATGGCACCCACCTGCCGACTGCATGGGAGGAGGATTCTACACAGGGAAAATGGCAACTGTTCCTCCAGTCCTCACCCTGTGGCCACACAACTCAGTCTCTCCCTGTGTCTCTGACACCACCCATTTGCCAGAGCCCCAGGTGAGTGCTTGCAAGTGACTGAGTCTGTGTGTGGGTCCTTTAAGAGGACATCTGGGTTTCCTGTAGCCTTGTGTCTGACCTGGATGGTTGAAATCCCTGTTGATTTTCACAGCCAAATGTTGTGGGGGCTCCTCTTCCCAGCTCCAGTACTCTGGACTGGGGAGCCAAGTCTGGGGCTGGGGTTCATTGCTCCTCTGGGAGAAACCTCCATGGCCGAGATATCCCTCCCCATTCTCAACCACCACACAAAGGATTGGGGCTGGCTGGTTTCGTGTCTCTACCCTACCAGGCTCAATGTGGTTTCTTCTTTATATCCTTAGTTATAGGACTTCTGTTCAGTTAGACTTCAGATAGTTCTCCAGGTTGATTGTTCTAAAATTTAGTTGTAATTTTAAAGTTTTGGGAGGAGACAAGCACAGCATCTATCCACTCCACCATCTTGGATCTCCCTCTTTTTTTTTTTTTTTTTTTTAAACGTTAGTGCTTTTTTTTTAAAGATTTTATTGGGGAAGGGGAACAGGACTTTATTGGGGAACAGTGTGTACTTTGAGACTTTTTTCCAAGTCAAGTTGTTGTCCTTTCAATGTTGTGGAGGGTGCAGCTCAGCTCCAGATCCAGTTGCCATTGCTAGTTACAGGGGGTGTGACCCACCATCCCTTGCGGGAGTCAAACCAGCAACTTTGTGCTTGAGAGGATGCGCTCCAACAAACTGAGCCATCAGGGAGCTCAGTGGCAGCTCAGCTCAAAGTGCCATGTTCAATCTTTAGTTGCAGGGGGCGCTGCCCACCATCCCTTGTGGGACTCAAGGAATAAAACTGGCAACCTTGTGGTTGAGAGCCCGTGCTCCAACCAACTGAGCAGCTCAGCTCAAGGTGCTGTGTTCAATCTTAGTTGCAGGGGGTGGAGCCCACCATCCCTTGCAGGACTCGAGGAGTTGAACCAGCAACCTTGTGGTTGAGAGCCCACTGGCCCATGTGGAAATCAAATTGGCAGCCTTCAGAGTTAGGAGCATGGAGCTCCAACCGCCTGAGCCACCGGGCCGACCCTGGATCTCCCTCTTGATATTTATCATTTCAGTTCTTTACTGAAAGAAAAAGAAATGTGCATTATAAAAATCAGGGAAAAAACAACAACTAAGGATCAGTGGAGAAAGACACCTATACTCTCCTAAGGACCAGTCATTTTAAACAGGAGAAGATGAGGCTAGGGGGAGAGAGAAGTAAGCTTCAGTTTCTTCTCAAGAAGTCTTCCTCCTGGTTGATATTTTCTTCCATATCAGAAGTGATTCTATTGACTTGGTTGCACATTTGTTTTGTGTCCTCCTGAAGGCGAGCTTTGTTGATGTTGAACATCTGTCCCTACACCAGTGCCAGGCACACATCAGGGACTCCATCCACATCTGCTAAGCAAATGTGTCTGGTTCCTGCCTCAGAGACCTTGTAGTCTGGCTGGGAGAGGAGACAGCTCTGACTCCACAGGTAATTTATTTTTTTTGTTGTTTTTCTTTTTTTAAATAATGGGATGAATAAAAACAGACTATATGTCTAAGAGCAAATATATTTTTCTGAAGAATGCTATAAAGAATAAGATGAAACATGGTGTGAGGGGCAATGTCAGAGATGACAATGGTGTAAAGATGTAGTTCTGAGGCTTCATGTCTGTGTGGCTTTGAGAAAGCAACTTGAAATCTCTGAGACTCAGTTTCTTCATCTACAAAGTAAGGATAATAATGTCTCCCCTTTTGCCTTTATGTATTATTCTAAGAATCAAATCCAGTAACTCGAATTATCTTGAAGTTAGGTATCTAATGACAAAAGCCAGTGGCCTTTTCTGTCTTTGTGCTACTCAACCTCTCTACATATTCAGTTGACTCTTTTCATAATGTAACACTCTCTCAGTTCTACTCCCAAGTCTTGAAAACTTTTCTTATCCATATTCTTCATTGACTTCCTCCTGACTCCTAAAGTAAATGATGCAGAATTGTCTCTTTGGGCTTTTTCTCCTGCTTCTGTCTCTCTCCCCCGCACAGGTAATTTCTGAAGTGCAGGTGTGTGCTAATGCATCCAGGAGGAGACACACAGTGTGTCCCATGAGAGGCAGTGCAGGGGTCTGGACGACTGAAGGCCAGAATTGAATTGAAGCATAAGTTGAAGCATCAGGAGGAGAGGCTCCAGGTGGGATCCCAGACCATTGATCAGAATGCCCAGATAATTTTTTCTCTACTTTTAAGTCAAGATTTCCTAATCAACTGTGTATTTTTTAAAAAATCTCTAGTAGTGATAAGGTAGGGGGCACAGTCCACAAAACCATCCTCCCTTCACACATGAATTGCAAGTTTGGGACTCCCAAGTTCACCCTTTGGTTTGATCATTCTCTAGAAGGACTCACAGAACTCATTGAAAGCTATTACACTCAAGTTTACAGTTTATAACAGCCAAGTGAAGAGGTGCTGGGGCTGAGCCAAGAAAGGTTCCAAATGTGGAGCTTCCAGTCATCCTGTCCCAGGAGAAGTTAACACTGGAGTCATGGACAGCATTAACTCCTCCCAGCAAGGACGTGTGACATTATGCATAAGACATTGCCAATGAGGGAAGTTCCCCAAGCCGTGGTGTCCAGTCTTTTTGGGGCTTCAGGTCAACTGTTCATGTGGCTGACTTCAGTCTCTAGACTTTTATCAGGTGTCAAAAGTCCTCACCATAAGTTCCAATGTTAGACATTCTGGTGTGCTCCAAGACCCCAGGTCAACAAAGACACTCATTGGGTAGGTCATTTCAAGGACTCATAGGTTACCTGATAGGGGCTGAAAGACAGACCTCCTTTTGGGAATAGTTAAAATTATTACTACACTTCTAGAGAAGTTTTCTGCTAGATGAGCTTTTGAAAACCAGTCTTTTTTTTTTTTTTTTTTTTTTTCAATCTTGTTTTCTACTTGAGACAAAACAGAGTCAACTGCTCCATTAACAGCAAATGAGTTTTGAACATTGACTACTGTGCTTGGAAAATCCTGTATTAATTGTTGACATATTTTACCCTACAATGTCTTAGGCATGACTTATCTATTGGCAGAAGGTCAGGGGGTCATGCTTTCAGGCGTCAGTAGCACAGGCTGGATGGAGTTAGGGAGGGGTTATCACTCCTTGATCACACAGTGCTAAACATTAAGGTTTATCATGGCTTCTGACCAGTAATTTACTTTTATCATGGTTGCCAATTCCCAGGTTCTGAAAAGAAGGCATGATGAGGTGTGGAACCATGTCAGTAGCCTCAAAATCTGCAGTTGATTTGTCACTGTCACTCAGTTCCCTGTTACGTACGCACTTTCTCCTCTCCATGCTCAGAAAATGGGTGACTCTCAGAATCCCAAGGCTAAGTCGTCTGCCTGTGCAGAAGGTCCCATTTACCCCACTTTCAACTCCTTTCTTTCCTCAGATTCTTCCACTTTACCAAATATGGGCAAGTTACTCCTGTCTTTGATAAACATTTTTATTTCACTCAATTATGTACCAATATTCTGTTAGACTTATTTATTAGAATAAACATATGTCAAAGATTTATTTAATTCATGGTTGAGGAAACAAGCAACCTGAGAGACCTGGCTCAAAGGATTATGGGAGATATAGAAGTAGTTATGGTTACAGAAAGAATGCTGGGATAAGATGACAATATTCAATACAAGTTAGTTAATGTTCTATAATATTTCTGTTGGATAACAATTATTCATGTGTGATGTTAGCAAAATTATTTCACACCTAGTTTCTGTTAAGCCACATGCAAAATATCTTTTCTGATCACAATGGTATTAAACAAGAAATCAATAATAAAATGAAAACTGGATAATACACATATGTGGAAATTCAATAATGTTCTCAAAAAACCAATGAGTCAAAGAAAAAAATTAAAGAGAAATTTAAAAATATTTTGCAACAAATGAAAATGAAAATGAACATAACAATTTATGGGATGCAGAAAAAGCTGTGCTAAGAGGGAAATTCATAGCTGTAAACATATTTTTTTAAAAAATCTCTTGGACCAGCCTGGTGGCTCAGGCAGTTGGAGCTCTGTGCGCCTAATGCTGAAGGCTGCTGGTTCGATTCCCACATGGGCCAGTGGGCTCTCAACCACAAGGTTGCCAGTTCGACTCCTCGACTCCCACAAGGGATGGTGGGCTGTGCTCCCTCCAACTGAAATTGAACACGGCACCTTGAGCTGAGCTGCCACTGAGCTCCCAGATGGCTCAGTTGATTGGAGCGTGTTCTCTCAACCACAAGGTTGCCAGTTCAATTCCTCGAGTCCCGCAAGGGATGGTGGGCTTGCCCGCTACAACTAAGATTGAACATGGCACCTTGAGCTGAGCTGCCTCCCGGATGGCTCAGTTGTTGGTTGGAGTGCAGGCTCTCAACCACAAGGTTGCCAGTTCAATTCCTTGACTCCCGCAAGGGATGCTGGGCAGCGCCCCCTGCAACTAAAATTGAACACGGCACCTTGAGCTGAGCTGCTGCTGAGCTCCCGGATGGCTCAGTTGGTTGGAGCATGTCCTCTCAACCACAAGGTTGCCGGTTCGATTCCCACAAGGGATGGTGGACTGTGCCCCCTGCAACTAGCAACTAGCAATGGCAACTGGACCTGGAGCTGAGCTGCACCCTCCACAACTAAGACTGAAAGAACAACAACTTGAAGCTGAACGGCACCCTCCACAACTAAGGTTGAAAGGACAACAACTTGACTTGGAGAAAAAGTCCTGAAAGTGCACACTGTTCCCCAATAAAGTCCTGTTCCCCTTAAAAAAAAAAAGAGTACAATGAATAAACAATTGTACATCAACAAATTGGATAACCTAGATGATGAAATGGACAAATTCCTGGAAACACAATACCTACCAACACTAAATCACAAATAAACAGAAAATCTGAATAGACCTATAACTAGAGAAGAGATTGAATCAGTAATCAAAAATCTCTGTACAAAGAAAAGCCCTGGACCTGATGTCTTTAGTGGTGAATGTGACCAAACAGTTTTTTTGTTTTTGTTTTTCTTTTTAAATAAAAGGCATTTATTTGAGCAAAAAGGAGCTGCAGCCCAGGAGACAGAGATTCAGACAGCAATCTAAATTGCATTCTCTACCAAACATTTAAAGAACTAAAACCAGCTCTTTTTAAACTTTTCCAAAATATTGAAGAGGAAGGAATCCTTCCTAACTCAGTCTATGAAGCCAGCATTACTCTGCTACCAAAGCCAGAAAAGACACTGAAGAAAAGAAAACTACACACATTTACTTATATTATGCAAAAATCTCCAACAAAACACTAGCAAACCTAATTCAACAGCATCTAAAAAGATTATATAGCATGCCTAAATGGGACTTATTCTCAGTATGCAAAGATGGTTCAACATATAAAAATCAATGTAATATAGGAACAGAATGAAGAAAGCACACCATATGATCATCTTAATTGATTCAGAAAAAGAAAATTTGACAAAATTCAACACCCATTTGTTATAAAACCACTTAAGAAACTAGGAATGGAAGGAAACTTGCTCAACATAATAAAGGCCACATGTGAAAACACACAGCTAACATATTTAATGGTGAAAGATTTTCTGCTAAGATCAGGAACAAGACAAGGATGCCCACTTTTGCCATTTCTACTCAGCATAGTGTTGAAAATTCTAACCAGAGCAATTAAACAAGAAAAATAAATAAAATACATCTAAATTAGGAAGGAATAAATAAAATTATTTCTGTTCACAGACGGCATGATCTTACATTTAGAAAACCCTAAAGATTACACACCCACAAACACTTGTCTAATAAATTCAGCAAAGTTGCAGGATGCAATATCAATATACAAAAATCAGTTGCATTTCTACACAATAACAATGAATAATCTGAAAAAGAAATTAAGAAAACAATTCCATTTACAATAGCATCTAAAAGAATAAAACACAGTCTGAGCTGATCAAAATGACAGCATGAGGTGAGCCTCTGTAAAGCTCCCCTGGAATTTACAACTAATCGAACAACAATAACTCCACAAAGGACTCCCTGCACAACAGACAGGCAAGATGAAGAGGCCCACTACTAAATTCACCTCAAGGTGGGCAAATTGCACGAACGGGGGAGGTGGGAAGGGAGAAGTGCGAAGACAGAGCCGCGCAGGCGCAGGACGCAGACCTAGCTCAGTGCTCCAACCTCGCTGCATCCCAGAACTACCACAGCTGCGGGAGAGGGAAGAACTCGGACTGCTAGGGCTCCGCTTATGGCCCACAGGGCTGAGGGGGCAGCATATAACACGGTTGAACCCAACGCTCACAGCAGAGACCTTGGAGAAAAGACAGGGAAGAAGGCTGAAAACGGTGGTTTAAGCCCTCACTGCCGAGCAGAGAACAGAAGCCTTAGGCACTGAGACTAGCCGCCCCTTCCCTACCCTTCCAAAGCTCGCCCAGCCCCACCTGCCCAGTGCTAGAAGCGGTACAGTAGCAGTGTCAGATCAAAATAACAGAATATTTGCTGTTCTGAGAACTGTGGCCAGCAGACACAGATTCGCAGCCCAACTAGTTCCGGCAAAGGGGACGGAGCTGTGGAAGCAGGACCAGCTGTGGTGGTGGTTGCCACCATTGCTCTGGGCCACCTCTCACAACTCACCCCGCCCCTGGCCCCACCTATCTGGGCGGATCCCTGCAAGAGTAAACAGAACTGCTGAAACATACGGGCTCTGAATTTGGTGCAGGAAGAGCTTTGGAACTTCAAAGCTCTCCGCATACCCACACAGACACTGCGCCCTGTGACCCAGGCGAACTATTAACAGAGGAGAAGCCCCTCTCCCAGGGAATCCCCCCATTGTGTGAGAAGCTGGAATAGTGCAGAGAAAACATAGCACTACCTTGTGAGAGAGGAAAAAAAGGCTGCAGTCGGAGAGAAAATAAAACATTCTACCAACAAGTACTGGAAAACAAAAGAAAGACCTCTTCCTATCAACCTGTTGCAGAAGCCACTCCTGTAGATGTCTAGGAAGAGAAATAATAAATCAGTAATTGCCATGAATAACCAAGGCAACAAGACAGCTCAGAAAGAAAGTGAAAAGTCTCCAGAAAAGGAACTTAAAGATATGGAAATATGTGACTTAAATGACAGAGAATTCAAGATTGCAGTTCTGAAAAAACTCAACAAGATGCAAGAAAACACAGAAAGGCAGTTTAATGAACTCAGAAACACAATCAAAGAACAACATGAGCATTTTACGAAAGAGATTGAAATTTTAAAAAAGAACCAAATAGAATTTCTGGAGATTAAGAACTCAATAGAAGAAATTAAGAATGAAATAACCAGCTTAGGTAGTAGAGTTGACCAGATGGAGGAAAGAATCAGTGACATCGAAGATAGAAACCTGGAAATGACACAGATGGAAGAAGAAAGAGACTTGAGACTTAAAAGAAATGAAAGAACTCTACAAGAACTTTCTGACTCCATCAGAAAGAGCAATATAAGAATAATGGGCATACCAGATGGAGAAGAAAGAGAGAAAGGAACAGAGAATATATTCAAACAAATTGTTGATGAGAACTTCCCAAACTTGTGGACAGAACTGGATCCTCGAATCCAAGAAGCAAATAGAACACCTAATTACCTCAATCCCAACAGGCCTTCTCCAAGGCACATTGTATTGAAGCTGTCTAAAATCAACAAAGACAAAGAAAGAATCCTCAAGGCAGGCAGAGAAAAGAAGACTGTAACTTACAAAGGAAAGCCCATTAGATTATCATCAGATTTTTCAGCAGAAACTCTACAAGCCAGGAGGGAGTGGAACCAACAATTCAAACTATTGAAAGAGAGAAATTATGAGCCAAGAATAATATATCCAGCAAAGATATCCTTTAGATATGAAGGAGGAATAAAGACCTTTCCAGACATACAGAAGCTGAGGGAATTTTCTAATACATGACCTGCACTACAAGAAATACTAAAGGAGCCTATTTGATAACCATCAACAGGGACAATTTGTGGCAACCGAAACATAAAAAGGGGGAGAGTAAAGGCCTGAACCGGAATATGGGAATGGAGAAAGTAAACGTGCTGAAGAAAATGGAATACTCTAAATATCAAACTTTCTTTTACATAAACTTAAGGGTAACCACTCAAAAAAAATCCAGAACTGAAATATATACTGTAATAAAAGAAGAAACAGAGGAAACATCATAGAATACCACCACACAGAAATAATAGACAACAACAAAAAGGCAAAGAAACAATGGAGACACAGCCTTACCAGAAAACTAAAGATAGAATGACAGGAAATCCTCACATATCAATAATCACCCTAAATGTAAATGGACTGAACTCACCAATAAAAAGGCACAGAGTAGCAGATTGGACAAAAAAAAACTAAACCCAACCGTATGCTGTCTCCAAGAGACACATCTCAGCTACAAGGACAAGCATAAACTCAAAGTGAAAGGGTGGAAATTGACACTCCAAGCAAATGGTACCCAGAGAAAATCAGGTGTAGCCATAATGATATCAGATGAAACAGACTTCAGGGTGAAAAAAATAACAAGAGACAAAGATGGACATTTCATAATGGTAAAAGGGACTATACAGCAAGAAGACATAACAGTCATCAACATTTATGCCCCCAATCAGGGAGCACCAAAATACACCAAGCAACTACTAACAGAACTAAAGGGAGAAATTGACCAAAACACAATTATACTAGGGGACTTAAATACATCATTGACAGCTATGGATAGATCATCCAAACAGAAAATAAATAACAAAATAGCAGCCCTAAATGACACATTAGATGAAATGGACATAATTGACATATATAGAGTACTTCATCCTAAAACATCAGACTATACATTCTTTTTTGGGTTTAAAAAGCATTTTATGAATTTGACTCCAATGGCAATGGAAGTAAAAGCTAAAATAAATGAATGGGACTATATGAAACTTAAAAGCTTCTGCACAGCAAAGGAAACCATCGACAAAATAAAGAGGCAACCAACTGAATGGGAGATTTTTGCAAACAGTGTCTCTAATAAGGGGCTAATACCCAAAATATACAAGGAACTCATGAAACTCAACAACAAAAAAACAAGCAACCCAATTGAAAAATGGACAGAGGACTTGAATAGACATTTCTCCAAAGAGGATGTACAAATGGCAAATAGACATATGAAAAAATGCTCAACATCACTAATCATCAGAGAAATGCAATAAAAACCACAATGAGATATCACCTCACCCCAGTCAGAATGGCTATCATCAACAAGACAAATAGTAACAAGTGTTGGAGAGGCTGTGGAGAAAAAGGAACCCTCATACACTGTTGGTGGGAATGCAGACTGGTGCAGCCGTTATGGAAGGCAGTGTGGAGGTTCCTCAAAAAATTACGAATAGAATTACCATATGACCCAGCAATCCCTCTCCTGGGTAGCTACCCAAAATATCTGAAAACATTTATCCATAAAGACATGTGTGCTCCAATGTTCATTGCAGCTTTATTTACGGTGGCCAAGACATGGAAACAACCAAAATGTCCTTCGATAGATGAATGGATAAAGAAGTTGTGGTATATATACACAATGGACTACTACTATTCGGCGGTAAGAAAAGGTGATATAGGAACATTTGTGACAACATGGATGGATCTTGAGAGTATGATGCTAAGCGAAATAAGTCAGACAGGAAAAGCAGAGAACCATATGATTTCACTGATATGTGGTATATAAAGAAAAAACAACAAGAGAACAAGACAAACAAATGAGAAACAAAAACTTATAGACACAGACAATAGTTCAGTGGTTACTAGAGGGTAAGGGGGGTGGGGGGTGGGCGATGAGGGTAAGGGGGATCAAATAAATGATGATGGAAGGAGAACTGACTCTGGGTGGTGAACACACAATGGGATTTATAGATGATGTAATACAGAATTGTACACCTGAAATCTGTGTAATTTTACTAACAGTTGTCACCCCAATAAATTAAAAAAAAAAAGAATAAAATACTTAGGAAAAAACTTAACCAAGGATGCAAAAGACTTGCACACTGAAAATTATAATATATTGCTGAAAGAAATTAAAGAAGATACAAATAAATGGAAAGACATCCCTGGTTCACAGATTAGAAATATTTAATATTTTTAATATGTCCATACCCAAAGTTATCTGCAGATTCAATGCAATCTTTATCAAAATCCCAGTGACTTTTTTTTTGTATTAGGTTGGTGCAAAAGTAATTGTAGTTTAAAGGGTTAAAAATAATTGCAAAAACCGGAATTACTTTTGCACCAACCTAATAGAAAAAAAACACACCTCATCTTAAAATTTATATGGAATATCAAGGGACACTGAATAGACCAAGCCATCTGACAAAAAAGAACAAAGTTGGAGGGTTCACAATTCCTGACTGCAAAACTTACCGTAAAAGTATAGTAACCAAAAGAGTGTGGTTCTGGCATAAAGACAATTTATAGCAGTATTATTCACAACAGCCAGAAGGTGATAATTAATCAAATGTCCATTGATAGAAATCTGGATACACAAAATATGGTCCATCCATACAATGGAGTATCACTGAGACTTAAAAAGGAAGGAGATTCTGACGTGTGCTGCAACGTGGATGGAATTTGAAGGCATTACGCTAAGTGCTATACACCAGTCACAAAAAGACAAATACAGTATGAGTTACAGTTATATGAGTTACCTAGAGTCGTCAGCTTCAGAGAGACAGAAAGCAGGTGATGGGTGCCCAGGGCTGGGGGTGTGGTGTTTAGTTTGGAAGTAAAGTTGTGGATGTGAGTGGAGATGACGGGTGAATGCACCTAATGTCTCTGAATTTTACTTAAATGGTAAATTTCAGGTTATGTATATTCTACCACCATGAAAATCATTTACATTTTCCCAAGTTAAAACCAATTCTTAGAGGATTTAAAATTTTCGAATCAATAATCAAGCAAAGATACATACTGTAGAGCAGGGTTTCCCAACCTCACACTCCTGACATTTGGGGCCAGGTACTTGTTTGCTGCGGGCACCACCCATGCATTGTAGGGTGGTTAGCAGCCCTTTCCCCACTAGATGCCACTGGCATTCCCCTCCCCAGGTGTGACAACCAAAAAATATCTCCAGACATTGCCATATGTACCCTGGGACTCCAAATCTCTGAGGGTTGAGATCCACTAATGAGAGTTCTGGAAATTGTGACCGGATCCCTGATGCTGACAGCTGTCTAAGCAGCAGCAGCTTGGAAGTCTATCACCAGGAATTAATTCCCCAAAGTGTCAGGAGTTAGAAGACTCTAGTACAGTCCTTTGCAGCAACGCCCTGAGACCACCATTCTCTGTTGTGACCATCTCTGGAGTCTATAGCTTAGAGCAGAGCTAGTCCAGGCCTCTGGGCTCCTTTATGGTGGGCGTGAAATATTTTCTTAATTGACTTGAGTTCATAAATAGACAGACAAACAACAAACAAGACTATTAACCCAATTCTCTTTCATCTCGCAGAGAACAGATCCCCAATTCCTTCTGTCTCACAAATGGCTAGACCATAAAGCCAATGCCTGGTCATTGCTCCCACAAACGGGGAGATCAGGTATTGGCTAGGTTGCAAATCAGAACCAGAAACAAACTTGTCTAAAGATCAGAAACAGGAAGAAACATTGTGGGGCAGGGTGGAGGGCAGAGAAACAGAGAGTGAAAGGCGGGAAATTCTGTTACCACTTGGGATTCTCTCTAGGGGCCAAAAAATGTTTCTGAACTTAACTGGTGCAGGAGGGCACTTTTGGACGCAAAGATGTTTAATTGGTTCTGAAAGTTGGGTCCACTTGGATCCAATATATGAAGGCCCTGAGTCCTGCCCATTCCCTTCTCTCTACACGGCAGGACGCGCAAGAAGCCCCGAGTCCCTTAGTTTCCTCCCCCAGCACAGTACTGGGCACACAGTGATGCCCCAGACTTGAAATCCACTGGAGTTTAGCAGCTGTGTCCAGGCTTTGGACGGAGGGTCCCTGGCATTGCCAGCCTGTCTTCACTCCATACAAAAATATCCACTGTAAAAAAATTCCCAAATCACTTCTTTTGTTTACTAACAATATTTCAAAGCTAAGTATCCAAGGGCTGACACATCAATCAAACTGCAGTAAGGAGCTCCTGCTGGTGGACCAGCTCGCAGGGGGAGGGAAGGGCTGCCTGCCAGGCAAGCGGGACCAGCCCTCTGTGCCCCAACTTCGTGAGACAACTTATTGTGTCAACATAGAAACACAAATTATTCATTTTTATTTTACCCATCTACTTGTGGTGTGTTATACCCATCCTCAACTAAAAAAGGATTTAAGTCATTTCATATTGATTTTCAATTAAGATGTTTAATATATCTTGCTTTCCTATGTGAGATCTGTGTAGGTTTATATTATATAGTCTTGTAAGTCTCATTGAATTAAAAATGTTCATATTTTCCGTCAATTCTGGAAATTACTAACAGTTTTCAAATAGTTAAAAAGGGATTTAAGTAAACTTCCAAAATGCACATAACACAAGCAGATAAACTAGGGTGAAGGAAACCAGAGGAAGAAAAAGACAAGAGGACACACTAGCACAAAGCGTGCTCGGCGAGTGCACAGAGCTCTGGACTTACCCTGGAGCAAAGCAAAGAGAAGACAGAATGTTCAGCATCCAAAAAGTAAAAAGAGAAGTCAATTTGTCAATAAAGGGCAGAGACAAATTTCTCCTACGGGTTTTCACAGGGGATAATGTGTGACGTTGGGGACATGTTGCTGCTCCTGCCTTGCATAGGTTTAGTAGCGAGTTTTGCCCCGCTGCTCTGCTCCTCATAGAGGCCTCTGTGTGGCCAAGGACCCCCCCAAGTGCCCTTCAGAAACCTCTGCAGGGGGGCAGAGCCATGCTCTCAAAGCACACTGCTCTCTACCACCTAGGCTGGGATGCAAGGACACCTAGAATTTGGAACACCCAGAGCGACGGAGTGAGAGCACAGACATTAGTCAACCCTCTGTGGAAGACCTTTTCTTGCTCTGCAGCCTAGCAGACTTGGGGGCTCTATTCTCTAGGGGGAAAACCTGGAGTGTGGATATTCTATGCTGCTTAACTAAGTGGACAGTAGAATGTCCATCTGCTCATGAAAATGATGAAGTCTCCGAAAAAGAAGGATATCCTGAGCTGCACGATGGTGGGCTGATGGAGTATATAAAGATAGGGCCACAAATTTCTTCAGAAACACACAAATGTGCACCCAGGCCTCAGCACCCTACAGCTCTGGGCGAGACAGCGGGAGCTGCGGTCTGGGCTCTCGTCCAAAGCAGGCGTGACCAATGCAGCCAGATGACACCGCACACAGGATCCATGACAGGCTACCATGGTGATCACAGCTTTTCTGGGTTTGATGGCTTATTATCTAAGCAGTCATGATAATTGGGCATATTTTTGCTTCTAACAAAGATGGGACCAAATGGGAACATCAGAGAAGGGTGATTGTTCTGGAGGGAGACAGAGGCACTGTGCTAGAGAAGGGGGGAAGGAGGGAGAGAGGGAGGGAGAGAGAGAGAGAGAGAGAGAGAGACTGCTAGGAATTGAGGGCAGGGGAGAAGGGAGGGAGAAGGAGAGGGGGAGAGCTTGTTGGGCTGTTCAGGAAAGGTACTGGCAGGGAAAAGGTGGCAGTGCTGGAGCAAGGCAGAGAAACCAGCGGTTGCTATGGTCTGCATGTCTGTGTCTCCCCAAATCCTTATGCTGAAGCCTACTCCCTAAGGTGACTGTATTAGGAGGTGGGCCTTTGGGAGGTGATTAGGTCATGAGGAAGGAGCCCTCACAAACGGGGCTAGTGTCCTTCTGAAAGAGGCCCCAGAGAGCTCCCTCCCCATTTCCCACGCTGTGAGGACACAGTGAGAGAGGGCACCGTCTGTGAGTGGGGAGGCCGACCCTCACCAGGACTCGCTTTGGGCTCAGCCTCCAGCCTGCAGACTGTTTAGAAGCCACTCAGTCTATGGCACTTCATTACAGCAGCTGGAATGGACTAAGACAGGGTCTTTACCTGAAAGCCAGTCCCAGGACTGAATACCCACTCGGAGAGGAGCTCACCTGGTGGCCAAGGTCAGGCTCTGTGAGAGGGTCCACTGCCTCTTCTCAGCGGGTGAGGGACTTAGCGGGGCTTTCCTTGTGGGATACTAGCAGCCACAATGCAGATCGGGGTCTGAGCACTTGGCTTCTGCTGCAGGCAGCATTCACGGCTGGTGTTCCCTGCTCGGTGACCCTCTTCCCGTTAACGAGGCCCCAAACCACCTCGTTGGGGTATGTCCCCAGGCTTCTTGGTAGAAAGTCAAGCTAAATACTTTACTGTTTTCAATGCATAGTCTGGGTTTTTCCTGTTGCTGGCGTGGCCTTGAGAAGTTTGGTTATGCCTACCAGAAATAATCCAGTAAACCCAATGCTTTGTCTAGATCTGGTTCATATAAAAGGGACTAGCCACATGATTTCTACACGATAGTTCCTGGCTCCGTCCCTTATAGACAAGAAGGGAAAGAGGGCAGTTAACCAGTACTGAGCCGTACCTGCGGGTTTTCTCTGCTCCCACAAGCATGTGGATGAGCCTGTAGCTCTGACAGCTCCCCCCCCAGGACACAGTGGCTGGTCAGCACAACCACGTGATAAGGGATGGGGCGGACACACAAGAGCCTGCCCGACAGACGCGGCGATGACGGTGAGTGGGCACCTAGTCCCAGGGATGACTAAACATGTCCCCCCGGGGCTGGGAGAGTGAAAATGCCATTAAGATAAATTGGAAATGCTGGAGAAGGGACTGGCGGGGGGTGGGGTTGGCGGGAGCAAGATGGTAGATGTGAACACAGGATGAGGTGATGGCAAGCGAAGCATAAGGAAACAATGGCCAGCAAGCTGGCAGGTGGTCTGGCCTGCAGAGAGTGGGGGACTTGGAAGCACTAATGCCACACTTCACAGACCACTGCCTGTGACCTCTGTGCAGAGATGGTGAGAGGAGAGAGGTAAGCAAAGGCTGGGGAATCCTTAGTTTAGAAAGGAGGAGGAGAAGAAAGCTGCCAAGGGAGCTGGGGAGCCCATCAGATGGGAGGAAAGAGTCAGCACAGCCAGTGGAGGAAAACGCGAAACTGCACATCAGCGGAATCAACTGCTAATTTTAGGAGAAAAGACGCATATTGAAAAGTTGCTTGGGTGGCTTCCAGAATCTCTGGAAGGGCTGAAAAGGCAGGTGCAGAGCTCTGAGAGGACGAGACCCGTGGAGGCTGCCACTCCCCAGGGCCTGGGACACTGCTGTGCGGCCTTGAAACCACTGGCTGGATGGCAGCGCTTCTCCAGGCACAGCAGCCACGGCTGCTCCAGGAGCTCAATCTGGTCCTCCCTTCATGCACCAGTGACCCTCGTTCTGAGTCTGGGGCCACGAGGTCTGCTTGGCAGAGCTTAGGCTTCATGACCACACTCTATTTGCAAGGGAGGCTGGGAAAAATACATAGCATTTTTAGCTTCTACACTGGGAGGCAGATTTATGGAAAGTGGATGGTGAAGATGGGACTTCTGAGCACGTTTGTATTTGGAGAAAGAGAGGGAGAGATGCCAGCACAGTCCAGACACACCTGGGAAGGAGGTGCCCATGGAGGAGGCACCGTGTGGGAGGCTCAGGGCACGAGGAGCAGAGCACATGGCATCTGGAAGGGAGGGAGAAGTGTCCTTGGGAGACAGCCTCCTTGGCTCTGAAGGGCAAGGTTATTAGCAGAGGCTGGCATGGCCCTGATGCTGTGATAGTAACAGCATCCTCTGGGTGGAAGGCTGTTGAACCGCACACCCCGAGTGGACGATAGCCGGAGGCCCTCTCCTCTGCTGAGGCTGCCATCCCATTGCCTCCAGGCTGTCGCTAACAGGTTTTCTTGTCGAGTCTGGATGCCAATGTAGCAAAAACCTCAAAACACTAGTTTTCTATGATCTTTCAGAAGTCCAGCATCATACCTTCCTTCCTGCTGGCTCCACAATCTCCCTCATGGAGAGGGTCTCCCAGGGATCCCAGAGGACAGGGCCCTGCTGTTTGGCCTCTGGGGGTCCCCTTGGTGCCTGTGCATTTTCCACCCTCACCATTTCTTCTATGAGCTCCTTGGGCCACTCCGAAAATGTCCTTCTTGCTTAGAAATTAGTTCCAAGTCCGTAACTGCCACAATCATAGCTTGTCATC
This sequence comes from Rhinolophus sinicus, assembly GCF_036562045.2. Taxonomy (NCBI): domain Eukaryota; kingdom Metazoa; phylum Chordata; class Mammalia; order Chiroptera; family Rhinolophidae; genus Rhinolophus; species Rhinolophus sinicus. Next base: position 41,717,261 of record NC_133761.1, on the reverse strand, counting down.
TCGGCTCATTGGTCCCGATTCCACCTGCAGAACAAATGGACACCGTCACTCATGGGGACAATCCTTGAGTGCCACACGGACAGAGGATTCTTCAGAGAAGGCTCGCCACCCCTGCCACAGAACGCGGTTCTCCAGACATGGCTTACGACTGTATTCGGTTTCTTAACACTTGTACCTCACTTATGATCAACTACAACCCAGAGGGTTTTTTTCATCCCACAAGTGCTGTCAAATGAGGTCTTCCTCACTGTGTTCCTCGTATTATCACAAATGTATAGATGGGCATATGTTATTCCATCTGTCGACTGCCCCTTTTCCCCCGAGGTCACTCCTTCGTGTTTCCTGTGCTGCTCAGGGGCTGTCAGTTTCAGCCTCCCACCCTCTCCCATCTACAGGGGTGGGAAGTGACCCAAGCGTGAGCAGTCACATCACCTCCTACCCCAGACCGCAAATAAGCATGTATCTGAAGAATCTTTCTCTATAATTGGAATACCAAGAAGTTTTCCCTTGCTGGTGGTCCTCAGCTAAAACAACATAAGCTTGGTGGCTACAACTGGCATTTTCTCCAGCTGTGCGGAGAAAGTCCACTTGCAGCGGGAGAAGCAGAGGCTGGCCCCTAGGAGGAAGGCAGAGCTCAAAGACAGAAAGAAGAAATGAGTCCCAAGGACATCAATTGGGTCCCTGGGTCTAGCTCTGTCACAGCCAATAAATGTCCTTTCTGTTTGAGTTACTTGAATTGGGTCTCTGGCAGGCACTTCCAAGTGGATGAGCCCCGACTAATAATAGCACTTTAAAAAATTAGAATGAAAGTAACACAATTGTGCCAAATAGGGGAAAGTAAAACCAACAAATCATTCCTAGCCCTATTTTTCAGTTATACAAAGATGGTATCACACCTTATATACAGAGGGTGCCAAAAACATGTATATACATTTTAAGAAAGGAAAACTGTATTAAAATCATAATATTCAATATATATCAATAACAAAAGGTGAATACAAGTCACTTTTGACTTCTGCAATTACAAGAGGTGCTCAAAGTGGTTCCCATCATCATCCAGATACTTCCAGTTATGGCAAACTACTGCTTGAGCAACGTTGACCAAAGTGACACCTTTCCTAAAATGTGTGTACATATTTTGGGTGCCCTCTGTACTTTTTGTGTGTGGTTGTGCGATTGTAAAACACCGTCATGTAACCCTCCACCCAGCACACATATGCCTTTACAACACCATGCAGAGGTGCTTTATTTCTTTCTCACTGAGTCTGGGCCAGCCTTGTGACTTATCTGAGTGTTACAACACAGCAGGAGAGACGTCCATGACCATCAGAGGCCTTCCGCTTCAGTCATTACCCTCTCAGTAGAGAGGGCCACGTGGAGACACCAGACTAGCTTCCTAGAGGATGAGGCCACAGGGAGGAGACCACAACAGCCCAGCCCACAACCAGCCCACTGCCAGACATGCAGGTAGGCCATCTTGAACCTTGCAGCCCAGCTCTCCTTCTGGCTGAATGTAACTGTATAAGCGAGTTCTACTAGCAGAGGTACTGCCTGGCTAACCCACAGAATCATGAGAAATAATAAGTTTTAGTTATTTTAAACTACTAAGCTTTGGGGTGGTTAATTATGCAGCCAAAGGTAACTGACACCAACTGTGTTCTGCATTTTCCACATAACTGCAATTAATAACCCCACACTGTTAATACATTAAGGTTCTTTTGGTTGCAACCATCAGAAACCAACGCTGGCCAGCTTAAAGAAAAGGGAAATCCCGCAGGGGTGGGTGGGAAGATACCTCAAGAAACAGAAAGAAAAGTTGGGGAGGAGGGAAGTCAGGGCCACTGTAACAATAACAGCTGAGGGGTCACCGAGTGTCTCTCCAGCAAACTGCTGTTAACAATCCAGTGCCAACAGCTTCTGAACCGTGTGGCCGGTCCCACCGGGCAGTGTCGACCTCTGGATCATTTGCCTGCAATGGAGGTGGGGAGAGGACACAGAGACAATAAAGATGAAGCTGTGGAAGTCCCAGTGTGGGAGCTGGACCAGGTCACTCACCGACGGCTTAGGCTTTTAAACTGCTGAACATGTCCTGATTTTTCAAAACTTCGTTTCCTTCAAATCTCTTTGTAACTAATGTATCAAGGCTCGTTTTACAAATGAAGAACCTGTGTGAGGCCACTTTTGAAAATGTAACAAATGGGCAACATTGTATACTCCCGCACAACGCTAATGGCAAGGTTTCACGTGTAAGTGGCTCTCTGAGAGGGTGGTGTGGAAATAGTTGGAAAATGTTTGGGGTGTAGACAAGATAGGAGCCACAGTAACAGCCAGCTATTGTGAACACAGAGAGGATGGAAGCAAGAAGAGCCAGTGCGTGCACTGGGGTTGTTTCTGGGAAACGCGACCAAGTGCAGGTGTCAGGAAGGGAACAGTGTCGCTGGCTAGGGGGCTGCATGGTTTAACGACCGGGGAGCAACTCCAGACCCTAAGTGACGCCTCCTGCAGTGGTGGGTACCTGGGGCAGCGCCTACTGGGATGCGGGGGCCGGGGACCTGGGCCTGCCCGCCGCCAGCATCCCCGCGCCCGGTGCTCTGCACTGAAGCAGCCGCCCCCACGGAGTCCCGGCCGGGAGCGCGCAGGGGAGGCGTGTGCTCCGGGGACTGAGGCGGCTCCTTCGCCTGCCGGCTGTCGCAGGAACGAGGGCAGCCGCGCTGTTGGCGACATCTTGCTCAGAAGGAAAGAGCGGGGAACAGCGGGCCGCTCCTGGCTGCTGCGCCACGCACGCGGAGGCCCGGACGCCGCAGCAGGAAGGAGGTAGGTCGCGGGCCGCCCCTCCCGGGAGAGCGCTCGGAGGACCTGGAGGCCATCCTGAGTTCGGGGCTTTCCCCAGCCCCGCCCCCGCACCTCCCCGGCCTCCCGCGGATCTCTCACCCAGTCCGCAGCCTCTCGCTTCCGATCTCCGAAGTCGCCCTCCGAGGGGACCGCCACCCCCGCAGCCCGGGCCGCTCCGCCCTCCCCACCCCGGAGCCGCCCGCCTGGGACCCCGCCAGGGCTGTCAGGCCCCGGTTACAAGGTGAGACGCTTTGCAGCAGTGCCCCCAAGACCCCGCCCTTTCCCACGGCTGACCGCGCTCCCGCGCCCCGCCCCCGCCTCTCCGCGCCCCGCCCCTCGCGCCCCGCCCCCGCCGCCCCGTCCGGGCGGGGCTCCGGGTTTAAATGTCGCGGCGGGCCGGCCGGCCGGCCGGAGGGCGGGGCGGGCCTCTGTGTCGTGCCGCGGGTCCCGTAGGCGGCGGTGGCACCATGTCCCCGGGCAGCGGGGTGAAGAGCGAGTACATGAAGCGCTACCGGGAGCCGTGCTGGGACGAGTACGCGCCGTGCTACCGCGAGCGCCTGCACTACCGCCTGGGCCGCCGGCTGCTGGAGCAGGCGCACGCGCCCTGGCTCTGGGACGACTGGGGCCCGGCCGGAGCCTCGGACGACTCGGCGTCGTCGGCGTCGTCAGGCGCCGGGAGCCCCGCGCCACGGTGCGCTCGGGACTCGCCGCCGCCGCCGCCTGCGGAGCCCGGGGCCCCGGAGGAGCCGGCCGGGGACGCGGAGGCCGGCGACGCGGAGGCCGGGGACGCGGAGGCCACGTCTGTGTCAGGTACCGGGCGCAGGAGGGGCTATTCCGAGGACTGGGCCCACTCGTGGCACCGGCCTGCCCCGCGCTGTTTCTCGCAGCTCTGTCTTTTTCTTCTGGATGGCGAATCTGACAAAATAAGGAAGGTGCCAGCCTGCCTCGGCCCTCCCGCCCTTATTTATCTCGGTAATTAGGTGGCTCTGTGTTGAGCCAGCAGTGAACTCAATGGAAGTGCCGCGGGCGGTGTCCGGGTCTTCAGGCGAGAGCCCAGGCGGCCTTAGAGAACCACTGATCGCTGCTTGTTTACTCCTAAGCGCCCATATTTCTATGATAGGAGCCCAGCTTTCATCAGATTCTCAAAGGAGAAGCACCGAGCCGAGCTTTCTGTCGGGTGAATGCGGCCCTTGTTTCCTTTGTGGACGGGGCCTCTCCGCGCTGTCCCCAGAGGATTTTGCATTGTTGACGCAGACCGTTGCATAACTCCGGCTGGCGGGTTCCCTGTCTGTGCTGGGTCCCCTCCGCGTCTTGCCTGCCCACTCAGAAGGCGCGCAGCCTCGTGCTGCCGCTGTGTGCATGAGGAGCAGTGGCTGGAAAATGCCTCGCGGTTGCTGTGCCTCTGGCTGGGTCGCCGTGGCCCTACACCTGTCCTGCCCAGAGGGTTGCAGAGTTGGGGGCTAAGCACGTGAGGCGGCTGGGTGGTCACTGGTGCTAAGGGCCAAATTGAAAGCCTCGGATACAGCCCGCAGTAGCCAGTGGCTCCTTTCTGCCACCCTCTAACGTTGGCCAGACAACACCTGGGAGGTCACCCGATTTCAAAAAAACTGTAGTGAGAAAAATAACCAAAATTTATTGAAAGCTTATTACACATCCAGGCCCTGATTTTAGAATATGTGTTTCCTCATTCAGTGTTCAGAACAGTTCTAAGAGGGAGGACCATGGCTTTATCTGAAGCTGAGAGATGAAGAAATGGGTGCTCAGGACAAGTGATCAGTGACTTTGTTCATACACTGTCACCAAACTCATCAGACCTGAGAGGCGGGGGAGGGGAGCACATTTAGTTGAGCCGGGCCACTTTGCTCTGATATGCTGTCCTCAGCGTGTGTGCCACAGCTGCCTGCCCAGCCTCACGTTACTTGTGAATTCCCACAGATTCCTGACTGTCTAGAAGCAGATTCCTAGCTTCAGTGATCACTGCTGGCAACTAGAGTAACAGAAGGTAGAGGGGGTCCAGGAACAGGCCGTCCAGTTGGTTCCTGTGCCCACCGATCTACCTGCCAAACTGAGAGCTGTACTTTATCAGACTGAATGGGCTTTTCTCTCCCCCACTCTTCCCTTTCATTGTTTGCAGAGAGCTGTCAGATCAATTATTTCTGCGTGTGTAGTAATACAGTTTTTAGATAGCATTGTACTATGGATGTGCCTGGGTTTGCCCAAGTTCATGATTCGCTTGGTTTCCTTAGAGACACTGAACGCTCCCGGTGGCTAAGGTCACTTGTCCCTTCTCTGCTCGTATTTTGGGTTTAGGCTTCAGGGAGAAGATGGGTGCTCTCTGTTTTTAGCACTCCCCGTTGTGACCCTTTGCTCCTGCCTGGCCCAGCCCATGTCTGGTGGGATGAATGAGCACTCTGGAGTTTCTATAAAACAAACATTTAGTTCTTGTCTTTGCTGAAGCGTCTTCATACACAGACCTGTAGTTCTTCCATATGGTGTATTACAAAGAGGGAGCAGCTCCCAGCCACACCCCCCAACTGCCTATCCCTGGTGACCACTAGCAGCTCCTCTGCTTTTCCCTTTACTGTTTATTTCTATTTCTCCAAGTAACACAGTTTTTATGGACATTTCTTGACTTTCTCAGTTTTTAACACTGTCGATTAGCTTTCTTTCTACCACAGCCCTAATACATGCACACGGCCATCATGGAGGCTGTCAGCGTCACAGTTAGTGTCACAGTTTGGTGCCTGCGCAACTGTTGCTCAGAGCCCCCTGTACTGTTTCCCGTGATTCCTTTTCTTTCTTTCATAATGCAACCAACACATCAGGTTAGCTATCGCTTTCGGCATCTTGAGCTGCCTCCCAGGGCGTCTGACCCACTTGCAGCTGGCCTGGTAGCTGCTGCCTGGCTGCATCTTGGGAGGGCCCTTGGCCACATTCCAGGGACTCGGTAGGGGCCCCTGTGGTGTGACTTGTGTCATCTTCCTTCCCAGTGTACCACCTCCTGGTGGAGCTTACCTTCTAGTAGCTTCCTGAGAAGGGGTGTGTGAGAGGTGCCTTTTCTGAGAACTTGCTTGTCAGCTTTCTTCTCCTCTCTCCATTCAGTGTTTGTGGCTGGGCATGGAACTCCAGGTTGGCGGTGGTTGTCTCTAAAGTCTGGAGGCGTAGCTGGGTGCACCTTTGGATGTCGCTATCCCAGTCCTCACCATTCCGATTCTTATCCTTTGTAGATAACATGTCCCCCCTTGGAAACTTTTAGGGTCATCTCTTTGTCTTTTGTGTTCTGGAATCTTTCTTTGCTCTAGGTCTGTTTTCCTTCGTGTCCTTGGTGGGTCCTTATAGTCAAAGTAATGTTTTGTAATTCTGGGAAGTTTTCCTAAATTATTTTCTCTCTCTTTTTCTGTTCCTTTCTTTCTGCACTCCTTAGTTGGATGTTAGACTTCTTGAATTTATTCCCTAATTTTCTAATCCCCCCACCCCCAGTTTCCACCATTTTCTTCTATTTTCCTGGGTGATATTCTCAACCTTATCCTTCAACTTTTCCATTACATGTTTCATTTGTGTGCTATTTGTTATTGAATTCAAGAGTTTCTTGTTTCCCGGGTCTTCCTTCTTCCTTTCTCCCTTTCCTCTTTCCCTCTGTCCCTCCCTCCCTCCCTCTATTTTTTCTTTAAAAAAAACAACACAGAATTGTGGTTTTTTGTTTTTTTTTAGAGAGTGAATAACTTGACATTACTTGGTTTTTTTTGTTTTGTTTTTTTAAAGATTTTATTGGGGAAGAGGAACAGGACTTTTTATTAGGGAACAGTGTGTACTTCCAGGACTTTTCCAAGTCAAGTTGTTGTCCTTTCAATCTTAGTTGTGGAGGGAGCAGCTCAGTTCCAGGTCCAGTTGCCAGTTGTTAGTTGCAGGGGGTGCAGCCCACCATCCCTTGTGGGAATCGAGCCAGCAACCTTGTGGTTGAGAGCCCACGCTCCAACCAACTGAACCATCTGGCTACCCGGGAGTGAGTGGCAGCTCATTGACTTCATTCTAGTTGCGGAGGGTGCAGCTCACTGGCCTATGTGGGAATCGAACCTGCAATCCCATTGCCCAGAGCTCGCGCTCTAACCAACTGAGCCACCCGTCCGTTCCTAGAATTCTGTTCTTGATTGATGCATATAGTATCTTCTTTTGCTGAGGATTTTACTGGAAGTTTTTTGTTCATTTTCTTCTTCTTGTTTCTTCGGCATAGTCTCTGTGTCCATCCCCCTCCCCCCAACCCAAACACACATCCACCACTTTTGTTTCTTTTTGTTTGTAATCCTGTATTTCGTGTTAGAGAATGTTCTCAAATGTCTGTGGATCCTTGGCTTCTCATTTAAGAGATGGAGACGAACGAGCGGTTTAGAAGTTCCCTGTGTGGGGTGGGGTGCTTGTTTACTGGGGTCCCTTTCTTCCCCCAGCCAACATGCTTTGAAGAGTGGTCTAGATTATCTCCATTTCCTTTCTTCATATGTCTTTTTAAATTAGGTTTTTTTTTAAGCAAAATTGTACATATACATAATCTAAAAAAATATGCTTAACATGAAGTCATTCTGACTGTGTCCCACCCTTACCCCCTTGTTCCCTCGGGCACTCCTTCCAGCTCCTTCTAGCTTTGCTCTCAGCATTGGCCACCCTCTTCTTGAGATCTCTCTGCTGCCATTTGTATTTAACTTCTCAGTATGGGAGATGATGTAGCTCAGATCTTAGCTCTGTCATCCGCACCCCCAGACACACACCAGTACCTACTCTGCCCCACAAGCTACTTCATTTCAGCACTCTTCTGTGTTCAAGTTATCGTGGTTACATAAATATTATTGCATGTGAGCCAGGTAGTACATTCTGCTGACATTTTCTTTGTTATTATTTATGTTTTTCTTGACGTTAATCATTGCTTCAACTTTCTGTTTGTTTATTATTATTTTTATATACTTCCATCACTAATTCATCCTGAAATAGTCTGGTAATACTGTAAAACTTGTCAGATGCTAGATGTGTCAGTTGTCCCACTCATTTAATGGTTTTCCTTAGACATTTTTTTGGAACCTGGGATTCTCTTCTTTTAGGTTGGACTTAATGCTGCCCAGATCTGACACAGCTGTCAATGTGGGGCCCCCTTCACTGTTTGCCTGATGCCCCTTGGCTCACCATCTCCCCGTGCATGTCTGACCCCCTTCCTTATGCTCTGTAAGCCTGGGACTGCTGCAGGGGGCAGGGCCTTTGTGACCTTGCATGTCTGAAAATGCCTTTTCATATCCACAGGCTGGATGAATATTTTGGCTAGGGTAGAGAATTCTAGGTGAGAAATGTCCATATTTGAAGGCATCTTGATTACATCGAGCCCCAGTTTTTGGCCTTGCTGTTGAGAAGTGCCATGACATTCTGATTCCTATCTTGTGTATGTGACCTTTTGTTCTTTGGAAGTTGTTAGGATAGTCTCTTTATCCTAGTGTTCTATTAGGTTGGTGCAAAAGTAATTGCGGTTTTTGCAATTATTTTTAACTTTTTAAACCGCAATTACTTTTGCAACAACCTAATAGAATTTTCTGTGGCTCTTTTTTTCCTTCATTGGGCCTTTTCAATCTGGAAACTTTTCTGTCAGTTCAGTGATATTTTCTAGTGCTGTTTAAAATAATTTTTTTTCTCCACTCCATTTTTTTTTTTCTTTTTATAATTATTTCTAATTGGATGGTGTAACTCCTGGGTCAAATCTTAACATTTTTATTTAAAATTTCTTGATATTGGAATTTTTGGTTCTGTTTTGTGGGAGAACTCTTTAATATTCCCTTCCAAACTTTTTAGTGAAATTTAAAATTTTACCATCCTAGTTTTAAATTTTGAAGAGATTCGTTTTTTGTGCCAAGCATTCTTTAGCATCCTGTTCTTAGATTTCTTTTAACTCCCCCCACCTGAACACCACCAAAAAAGCTATACATAGCCTTTGAGAGCTCTCTTGTGTTCCTGGCCTAGTCTTTTGCTGTATATTTTGGTCTTTTTCTTTTTAGAGGATGTACTCAAATATTGCTCATAGCCTGTCTGCTCATTTTGAAGAGTAAGGCTTGAAGAGCTTCTGGGCGCTCAGTCCATGGGGTGCTTGTTGACTGTCAGTCAGTGAGACCAGGCTGTCTGTGGCCTCAGCTGGAAGGCTCTAGGGTAAGGGGCTGTCTGCTAGGACACTTGCATGTGACATCTTTAGGTGCCATTGCCTTCCTCATGACATGCTGGCGGGTGTCCCTGGGAGGGCTGGACGGATGCTGTATTGCTCTTTATTTACGACTTACCACAGGGAGGCACTTGTCAACACCTCTTTCACCCCATTCTGCGCTTACAGAAGTCTGCCCAGGTTCAAGGGGAAGAGGCATTGAGCCCAGTTCTCAACAGAGGCCTGTTTCCTATTACGTTGTGAGAAGAGATTGTGGGCTGGGGTGCTGACTGGTGCCAGAACTTTGGAAAAGGCCACTCACTTCACCAGCCTCTGCAGAACCTGCCGCCTCTGTTTCCAGGTCTTTCTGTCTTCACCTTGTGTCCGTGGGCTCTTCTCCTACCAGGAGGCAGGGTTCATCCTACTCACTTCCGTGGGGCTGCTTCTGCCTCTTCAGCTGCTTTCCGTCTTGCAAAATTTGACTGACAGCTTTTGTCTGATGTCGTCAATTCCCTTGCTCTTTGTCCTGTGGGGGTTTTCTTCACTTTTGTGGGGTTTTGTGAGGAAGGGACTGCATGTGCATGTGCTGAGTGCGCATTTAACCAGAATCCCCCCAGTTGCTCTGTTTTTACTTTGCATTTTTTTCTCTCTCTTGATCGGTCTTGCCTGAGGTTTGTGAATTCTATTAGTTTCTTTCCAAATGAATTCTAGGCTGTGTGGGTTTTCTGTATTGTGTGTGTTACGTGCCACTGAGTTGGCTCCAGCTCCTGGTGACCCTGTGAATGGGTGACATCCACAGTGTCCAGTGTCCTGTCCTCGTAGCCCTCCTGCTCAGCTGGAGACTCGGCCTGTGGTTTTTTTTATGGATTCAATCCAACTTATATTTGGTTATCTTTCTTTGTTATATATTTTCATTAATTCATAATCTTTTCCCCCTTACTCTAATTTTCTTTTAGCTTATTTTTATAGCTTTTTAAAATGGATTATTATTATTATTTTTTAAAATAAATTTTATTGGGGAATATTGGGGAACAGTGTGTTTCTCCAGGGCCCATCAGCTCCAAGTAGTTGTCCTTCAGTCTAGTTGTGGAGGGCGCGGCTTAGCTCCAAGTCCAGTTGCCATTTTCAATCTGTAGTTGCAGGGGGCACAGCCCACCATCCCATGTAGGAATTGAGCCAGCAACCTTGTTGTTGAGAACTCGCGCTCTAACCAACTGAGCCATCCGGCCGCCCCAAAAATGCATTCTTACCTTTGATTTTTTTTCAGCCTTGCCTTTCTTGTTTGAGACATTGATTTTAAGGCTATAGATTTTCCTCTGATTACTGCTTTAGCTGTGTCATGCAAGTTTTATTATACAGTATTTTTATTCACTTAAGCACATTTTCTAATTTTCATTCTGATTTTTAAAATACTGAAAACATTAGTAAAGTTTAACACTTATGTATAATCCACATTAAAAGAAGCATATTTATCTTTTAGACACAGACTAAAACCAGAAACCTACTACAAACATTATACTTAATGAGGAAACTTTAGAAACATTTCTAATAAGATTGGGATTAAGAAAGGAATGTCCTCCATCACCGCTACTCATTTTTTAATTTTAAAAAATTGTGGTAAAATATATACAACACAATTTACCATTTTAATCATTTTTAGTGTTATAGCTCTAGCATTGAGTACATTCAAATTTTTGTGCATCCATATGATTTGTTTTTGACCCACAAATTATTTAGAAATGTTTTTTAAATTTCAAAACTGAGATTTTTAAGTTATTTATTTTTGTTGTTGTATCTAGCTTACACTACAGTTAGAGAATACATTCTATATGATTACAATTTTGTAAATGTATTAAGATTTGCTGTATAGCCTTGAATATGTAAATTCTTGTAAATGTTCCATATATGCTTGACAAGATTGTATATTCTGCAGTTACTAAGTGCAGTGTTATATACCGGGGGTGCCAAAAAAATGTATACAAGTGGACACTTTGGTCAACGTTGCTCAAGCAGTAGTTTGCCGTAATCAGAAGTGTCTGGACGCTGATGGGAACCACTTTGAGCATCTCTTGTAATTGCAGAAGTCAAATGTGACTTGTATTCATCTTTTGTCAATTTTAATACAGTGTTTTCCTTTCTTAAATTGTGTATACAGTTTTTTGGCATCCTCTGTGTATCCATTAGGTCAAATGTGTTAATTCTGTTGTTCAAATACTTTAAAAAATCAGATTGTTCAATGAAATGTTCTGTCTGATGGACATACTGTCATCTGCACCATCCAACGTGGCAGCCACTAACCACGTGTGGCTACTGAGCACTGGAACTCTGACTGGTGTAACTGAGGAACTGAATCGTTACTCTTCGTGTAATTTTAATGAATTTCAACTTACATTTAGTATCCATATGTGGTTAGTAGCTTTTGTACTGGACAGCACAGTCTAAATGAAGTTTATTTTTGTTTGAATACCTATCAGTTACTGGGAAATGGGGTGTCATAATCTTCCACCATAACGGTGATGCACAGTTTTTGTTTGTGAAAATGTCTATTTTAAACTTCGTTCTTTTGAATAGGATTTTGAAACATAGACTTTTCTTGTACCAGACACTACTTCAATAGTTTTCTAAAAATTAATCTTATAGTGAGAAGTTCTGTCTCTTCTGTCTTTTCCATCTTTTGTCCCCTGCTGCTGCAGATATTTTTGAGCCTGTCTTTTTGCTGTAAGTACGGGAGGTATGCAGGCATTTGCAGTCTGCAAATGATAATTCCATTGTGTGAAGCCTGTGGCTCCTGCTGCCCTTCCTACTGTCTTCTCTCCTCGTGTACCTGGCCATCTTGCAGTACACTCATGATTCTGTTTGAAAATTACTCATAGGAATAATTTGAGGCCTAGGTCTCCTCCAGAGAAGATCGTAGTTTCTCGTGTTGGGTGACAGTGGACACCATTAGGTTTTTTTTTTATTATTATTATTTAAGATTTTATTGGGGAAGGGGAACAGGGAACAGGACTTTATTGGGGAACAATGTGTACTTCCAGGTCTTTTTTCCAAGTCAAGTTGTTGTCCTTTCAATCTTAGTTGTGAAGGGCACAGCTCAGCTCCCAGTCCAGTTGCCGTTTCTAGTTGCAGGGGGCGCAGCACACCATCCCTTGTGGGAGTTGAACCAACAACCTTGTGGTTGAGAGAACACGCTCCAACCAACTGAGCCATCTGGGAGCTCAGCTCAAGGTGCCGTGTTCAATCTTAGTTGCAGGGGGCAGAGCCCACCATCCCTTGCGGGACGCGAGGAATTGAACTGGCAACCTTGTGGTTGAGAGCCCACTGGCCCATGTGGGAATCGAACCGGCAGCCTTTGGAGTTAGGAGCATGGAGCTCTAACTGCCTGAGCCACCGGGCCGGCCCCACCATTAGGTTTTAATGTCGCCCTTTTTGTTATCCATGGTGGGAGGGTTGGCCCACTCGCCCACTGTTCTCAGAACTGGGGGTTCTATTCTGTTCACTCTGCAGCTGTTGTGACCTGAGTCCCCAACCCCACACTCCCCTCGCCTACGAGACAACCTGCCGCCCAGTGCTGTCTGTCGCCATCCTCATCCTACCCACCTCTCTGTCATGTTAGGCAGTTAATTGCTTTCTGCCTTTTTTAAACTCTCCCCTCAGCTTCTGTCCTGATCACTTTCCCACTTTTTTACCCATTCTTTTGTCTCCCTCCTGGACTCTTGGTCCTCTGCCTGCCTGCTCAGTAAGTAATGGTGTCCCCGGGGACTCACTTCTGACTGCATTTCTCTGGGTGACCTGATGCACACCTGAGTCTCAGCCCCATCTGCTCGCCCACAGCCTGCTCTCCAATTCCTCCTCCTGCCTGGTGGTTCCAGGAGCATCACACCCCGTCATCATCCTCAGGCAGGCCTTCTGGCAGAGGTCATCATCACCTGCTCCAAACACCTGTGCGAGTCCTACACTCCCCTTTGCTTCCCACGGCTGCATCACAGCCTTGTCTGTTCTCCTGCCGGTCTAACCTGCTGTTGCTGGGCTATCTGCTCTGGAAAGGCCGGTTGAAAAGCATTCTTGGTATCGCATCCCGCTGGTGTGTGCAGGTCACAGTGCCCAGGTGAGTGAGCGTGTGCCCGGCTCGCTGAGCACTGGCCGGTCCTTGCTTGCCTCTCCATCCTGCTGTCACTGTTGGTTATCCACTTGGACTCTGCCATCTTTTCCGAGCAGGACCTTCTTTCCCCCGTCCTTCATCTAACCCATCCTTCACATCTGTGGCTAGAAGCCTCGTTCCTAAAATGCAAACAGGACTGTGCTGTTTTTCAGTAATATCCTTCAGTGAGTCTTGATTTCCAGAACAAGTAAAATGTCCTGAGTTTGTCATAGGAGGTCTTTCTCTCCCCCTTGCTACCTGCTCTGTGCCTTCATCCACAGACCATTTCCTGTTGTTTTGAACGATCTGTCAATGAAAAACATCCAGACTACGGGAAAGCTTATGAGTTTATTTGAGCCAAACTGACAATCACTGGGAAGCAAAATCTCAACGGATTGAGAAAAATGCTCCCTAAAATGGTGCTTTGCAGCTTATTTTATACATAAAAATCAAAGGAGGACGGTTTCATTTGGTGATAAAGTGGGTGGGAGAAATCAAGGGCGGAGGATCTTTGGGATTGGATAAATGTCAATTGGCGACACTGGTACTTCTTTTACATAGGTGGGTGCAGAATAGTTAACAGTTCACTTTTTACAGCACATAGAGATGGTAACCAGGACGGAAGTATAATAGTGAGGGATTTTGCAGTTTCCAGCTCTGGTCTGGAAAAAGGATCACTGACATCCCAAAGATGTTATCTTAGGTGCAAAAAAAGAACAGACAGGTCCACTTACAGGCACAGATTGACTTTATGAAGGAAGCTAAATATGTGACTTCCCGCCATGGCCCACTTAGTTATGAAATTGTTTATGCTCACACATCTTATGTGGTTATTTTCAGTCTCCTGAGCCTGTCAGGTTTAATATGTGGCCCGTCTTCCGTCCCCTGATCTCTGTTCCCTCTTCGCTCCATGCCATCTCCCTGGGACTCCCTCCCTGTCCTCTTCTGGCTCTGATGAGCGTCATTACCTGCTGTGGGCTGGCTTCCCTGGAAGGTGTGGGTCAGCCGCCTCGGGATGGGAGAGGAAGCAGGCGGGGGGTGGGGGGGGTGGGCGGTCAGTGAGGAGGACGAAGGGGAGGCTGCTGTTCCTCCTTCTCAGTGTTAGGACCACACAAGTCTTGGCCCCTTCCCCAAGGGGACTCCTTCCTCCTCTTCCTGGATCCAGGGAAGAGAAGAGGAGAAGGTGTGCACACACCACTCACAGGAATGTTTGAATGAATGAATTAGGTTCTTAGAGAAAATGGAAGGCTGCCATCCAGCCTCATCCCAACAGCAAGTGCTGGGTGTGAAGATGGTGAGCAGTGGTCTGGGGCGGTAAACCCCAGGGTCGGATGTGGATCGTCTGCAAACTTAAAATAGTTTGGTAGAGTCAAGGGCATTGCTGAAGACAAAGGACACATCTGTCAAGGCTTCTTACATGTATGTGATGACTAAAAGTAGTAAGGGGCAGAGTATGTCCTAAAGAAGGGATGAGGTTTTTGGACTAGCAGTCTGTAAGGGGGGCTGGGGGAGTCCTTAAGGCCTAAACAACGGGGGTAAGTGACACAGAGCCCTCCCTGGATGCATAAGGAGCTCTTATTTAGGCTGAAATAAAACAAAAGCTCACAGAATGTTTAAACAAAATAATATAACTTTTACCAAAAATAAAGGGTTTATCAAAAATAATGAATGGCAATCTCATGAAAGGTAATTAAGGGAAATGGAGTGTCTCCTTCATATGTGACGTTCACAGCGGGTTGGGCAGCGCTCCCCCGCCCCCCGACTTCCCCAGCTCTGTGGGCAGAAGTAGGACTGTGTAGACTGTAGCCCTGAATCACTTCTTTAGGGGAAACCCCCCTCAACAGGGGCTCCCATCTGGCTCTTCACACTGGGGTGCAGAGCCGTGTACCGAGGTGGGTGACTGCAAACCACCCCCTTGTGACTGGGGGCTTTGCAAAGTAAGGTCACCAGCTAGCTGTCACAAGGAGCACGCATGCAGCAGCCATAGGGAGCAGGCTTCAGATGGGGACCTCCCAAAGTAATGCACCCTGGGACTTCAGTGAGTGACTTAACAATCTGAGCGTGTGCAGCGGCTGCACGCTGGCCGCAGAGCAGGCCTCCCCTGAAGCCAGGTGTCAGGACCACGGGGCTGCCTGGGGCGTGTGGAGAAAGCTGTTAGGCCGCCATGCTCTCTGGGTTTCAGTGTTTAATGGAGACGCTTAATCTCAGAACACGTGTGACAGAAGTTGCTTTTGAAGAGACTTGGTTCAGTTCTGCTAAATTTGTGGTTGATTTAAAAATGGGATAGACTGAAACCTTTACATCAACGTGTTTCTGCATTTCTGCTTTAGGTGAACCTTGTGAATTGAACTATAAGTGAAAACGTTACTGACTTAACTAAGCATTGTGTAGTTTTCAACCCAAATATTTAAAGTCTTTCTGTGTCGGCTTGATTTTAAAGCATTGTCATCTTGTTTTGTCTCTTTTTGAAAAAGCATTGCCAGTGAAAGACATGAGAGAAAAACCTGAACAACAGTTCAAAACAAAGGAGACCGACCGACTGCCCAGCTGTGAACCCCGACAGCAGCAAGGTACTGTGTTTGGCAGAGGAGCTGGGAAAGCAGTCAGAAGTCCACAAAGATCGTCAAGTAAAACAAAAGAGAAGAAGCGTCCGTTTGCTCTGTATGGGTGGGGAGAAAAGCAGATGGACACGGGAAGCCAAAGGACTCACAACGTCTTGGCGTCTGCCCCAGTGAGCGAGGTACCCTCTGCCTGCCCTCTGCCCCTGGGGTGGGCTCAAGCTGCGTCCCATCCCTGTTATACCCCGTGGTCACTGGGACATTGTAGGGACAGTACAGTGGGGTAAGGAAACCCAGTGGGAGGAGTCTGCATGTCGGCTGCCAGGAGCTGGCGTGCACCAGAAGGGCTGGCAGCACTGAGCCTGGCGAACATGTGGGCACATGGGCAGTCAGGGCTCTTGGGGTCGTGGGGCCATGAGGCAGGGGGTGGGGTGCAGCTGGGCTGGGGCATCAAGAGTTCCCAGGTCCTGTGCACAGATAACCAGCCGTCCTCTACTCCTGTTTCTGGTTCGTGGGTCAGAGTGCTCTCCTGGCAGTTCGAGTCTGCCCCAGACCCATTTGTTCTTGGGATGAAATTCCAACGACTGTTCCCACTCAGGGGACAGTCTGTCCTCTCACCTGGGCCTGGCCTGTCCCTGCTCACCGTCCTGAGAACATGTCAGATGGATGTTCTTCCCGTCATGTATGTTAGCATTCATTCATACTGTTCCTTTAGCCTAAAGCAAAGAAGGAACGAGAAGCAGCAGAAGTGCCAACTGTTTGGATTGTGATTAAACACCATACTCAAGTTTTACTGAGCAGACTTCTGAACCCTGGCAGATGGTGTTGTTAAGAGTAACAAAGCTGTGGTTTCAGCAGAGAGCTCGGCAGCCCCATGGGATTAAGTTTAACGGGCTTTACCTGCCATATCAAATGTCTTAGGCGGTAAAATAGCTTGAGATCCTCCTTCGTGATTTGCTGTAAAACAAAGTCCTCCAGTGGAGTACGTGTCTGTGCCCAACGCAAACCCAGTAGTTTTCCTGAGCCCGTTTCTAGAGGCACATGCAGGCTGCCTACCCTGGCATCTGACATTGGGTGCAGTGGACACGTTCTGTCCTCCGTTTCTGTATCACTGGTGGTGGGTCAGCCATAGATGTGGGGCATGGCTCACTCAAGAAGCTTCTATATGCAGAGACAGTGATGAGACAGGGCTTGCCTGCTCCCTGTCTCAGGTGATCTGGGGAAGCTTCACTGCACAGATATTCTTGAACATTAGTACAAAAGCCACCTAAGTGACTGTACCTTGATTTTTGAACTCTCCCTAGATTCATGAGTCAGCATTACGAGCCAAGACCAGGAGACAGGTGGAAAAGAGGAGACTGGCTGCTCAGAGGCAGCGGGCTCACTCAGACGGTGTGGAGAATAGCAGAAGGACCAAGCCTTCATCCTTGGAGAACCCGTGGATGACAGAGTACATGAGATGCTACTCAGCTCGAGCTTAAAGGAAGAAGCAGCTGCCTGGACAGCCTCCTTTAAGAAGTATAGATGCAAGAATAACCAACAAAAATCATCGAAAGAAACTGGACGCAAGTTTAAAGAAACCAACTGATTACACAAGGCTTTTCTTAGGGATTTCCCAAAAGATTGCTCTACTCGGATGAATCCTGGTCGCCTGCCTCAGCAGTAAGGGGACGGACAGTTGAAGCCATAGACACTTGGTTATTTATGAAGATAATTCCCTTTGATAGTCTTACAAGGGTTTTTTTTTAAAGCATCGTAATCCTTTAAGATATTGCCACCAAATGCCTTTAAATGGCTATAGATGCTTCATACTCAGTATTTTTTTTCATAAGTTCTATAAATTTTCCAGTCTTTTCCCTCCGACCTTCCTATTGTTTTGAAAATTACAAAAGTGCTAATGCATGGGTAAAATAACTTAAAATAAAAAGAAGTATCGCGTGAAAAATGAAAGTTCCTTTCAGTCACACCCCTTCAGCAAACTTCTGTACCCCTTCTTGGAGGAAACCAGTGTTGAGTCGTGTAGAAACTTCCAGAGCTTTGTCCTAAGTACTTACTATGGAGGTACATATATACATTTTTTGTAGAAATATGGAATAATGCTACCCACATTCTATATTTTTTCACTTAGTATCTCAGGGAAGGTTTGGGTTCCAGGTGGGGTAGAGGTAAGGTACAGTCCCTTCCGTCCTCACTGAACACAGCTCTGACACCTGGAAGGATGGACGTCACAGCTGTCCGAGAACCGAGGACGGCCGGCACCAGGCAGCTGGGCCAGGAACACCAGAACTCTCAGTGCAACTCGTGGCAAATCCACGATCCTTTTATTCCTCTGGTGTCTCCCAGCCTGGACACAACACAGCGCAGAAGTGAGCTCAGCGGTGCTGAGATCCTGGGGCAGTGGGAGTTGCCCCCCTTCTTCATGTTGGTGCTGCAGCCCCCAGGGCGCTGTGGTTGCCCATGGGAGCCTGCGAGCCTGAGTCTGAGGAGGGGAACTACACCAAGAGGGTGAGGCTAGGTCACTTTCTTTCTCTCCAAAGGACATGGCTCGGTTACTGAAGTGCATGCTTTCGGGCTGGAGGACCAAAACAGGGTGTCCCGGGACCCAGCAAGCACTGGAGAGAGAGCTCAGGACTCCACAGACATAATTAGCATACCACACGTGAACTGACAGGCTGTCCACAGGAGGTGGACACGGGGACAGATCCAAAGAGCACCGCCAAGGCTCTGGCGGCTGAGCTGACATTGGAACCAACAACACTCACAGGGCTGGCCAGAGCCTACGCAGATCGATTACTTGCTAGAACAAAAATGTCAACATTCTCCCTGGAGTTCACTTGCATCTCTTCACGTCATACTCACGGCGCCAGGACATAGTCCTAAATGACTCAGCACGTGAGGATCCACGAAAACAGCTCTACTGGAAACAGGCCATCAGTGGTGTCGTGAAGGACCATGAGGGCTGTTAAGTTCCCAGGGGCTCTCACAACACTTGGAATCAGCGCAAAAGTAGATTGTCCACAAAGGGACAGCAGAAACAAATGAAAATAAGACAACTGCAAACACCAGGAAATAAGAAAAACCTCACTGGTGAGACTCAATAAAAGAATGGAGACAACAAAAGAAAGAGACAGATCAATGCAATCATCCAATCTAACAGAGAAAGACTGAGATGAGTTTCAGGGTGACAGAAGGAGAAAGTGTGGTGCTTTAAAAACCTCAGAAATAATGGCTGAAAACCCCCTAAGTAAGCTGAGTGAACCCAAAGACATCGAAGCCCAGACCGATCATAAACTGTTGAAAACTAAGGGCATCTTGAAAGTAGCTAGAGAAAAATGAAAGATGACCGTACAGGAACATTTCAAATGATAGAATCTTGTCATTCAAGAAACTCTGGAGGCCGGAAGGATGTGGCAGGCGCATTTAAAGTGCTCAAAGCAGGTGTCAACTCAGAATTCTCTATCCAGTGAAATGCCTCTCAGGCTGGAGGTGAAATAAAGACATTCTCAGATGAAGAAAAACTAAGAGAACTGGTAGCCAGCAGACCTGCTTAAATGAGAGAAGAGAAAATAAGACGAAAGGGAACTTTGGAACATTGTGAATGAAGAAAGCATCAGTTATTGCGTTCGGTCGTTTGGTCGTTTGTCTTCAGTTCTTGAAATAGCTCCAGAGCCATAAAGATGAAAGAAATGTCTTGTTACTTATAACAAGCCCTTTTCAACCACACCTGAGATCGTGTTAATGAGGTGGCCTCTAGGAAGCAACCTCAGGGAGGGGTCTGGGTGCCAGGGGGAACCAGCTTTCAGTCCCACTCCCAACCTCCAGGAGGGGAAGGGGCCAGAGCTGGAGTCAATCACCAATAGCCAATGATTTCATCACTCCTGCCTCTGTAATGAGGTCTCCATAAAACCCCAAAGGACTGGGTTGGGAGAGCTTCCGGATCAGTGGACATGTGGACTTTCAGAGAGAGTGACCCGCCCAGAGAGGGCATGGGAGCTCTGCGCCCCTTCCCTCACCTTGCTCTGTGCATCTCCCCCATCTGCTGTTCCTGAGTTCTGTCCTCTTATAATAAATCCGGGATCTGGTTGGTAAATAAACTGTTCTGAGTTCTGTGAGCCACTGTAGCAAATTAATAGAACCCAAGGAAGAGATCGTGGGAACCTCCACTTTATAGCCAGTCAGCAGCACAGGTGACTGGACATGAGGCCAGCTTCTGAAGTGGGGAGGAGCAGTCGTGTGGGATGTGAAACTGTCACTGAGGAGTGAAGGTGAATGTAGGACACCCCCGGTGTTGCAGAATTGCATGGTGTGAGGAAAACAACCCACATCTGGTGTCAGAGAAGCAGTGTGGACAGTGGAGGAAACACACAGAAGTGAGCTTTTCTTTCCAATAAAGATGAACTGGAACTTTAAGCAAATGGGTCAGTGGGGGGTCGGTGGCAGAGCGAGTTCTGGCGCTCTGCACTCTGCACCAGAGAACCCCACAGGAGGACTCAGTTTATAATAAAGCTCTATGGTTCTCAGTTCCTTTCCTTCCATGAATACTCTCGATCAAGACCCATTCTGCATGTCCCTTACCGTGTCTGCTGACATCCCCCACCCCTACCCCATAAACCCTGTTTGGTGACAAAACACCTGGTCAATATTATTTTTCAGTCAACACTTAGAACCTCACAACAAAGCATCAGAAAATGTGAGCTTCTGTGCCAGTGGTGTGCTCCTGACATGGTGAGTGTTCCTAAGAGCTGGTGGATGTCTGTAAGTGTGGCAAGTGTCATCCCTACAAAATGACAAAGAAGGATTCTCTGTACGCCCAGGAAAAGCAGCACCGTGGCAGGAAACAGTGGCTGTGTGTGTGTGTATGTGTGTGTGTGTGGGGGGGGGCGGGGCGGGGACAGACTAGCTAATCTCCCTGGAAAAGGGTAAAACTACAAAAGAGATTGTCCTGAGGCAAAACATAGCAAGGAAAATCTGAAAGAATTAGACAAACTTACAATTACAGTCAATGACTTCACCATTCCTACCAGTAACAGAACTAGTAGACAGAAAAGCATCGAAAATATAGAAACCACCATTAAGCATATAAACTCGACACTTATAGAACACACCACCCAACAACAGCAGAACACATATTTTTCAAGTGCACATGGAGCATTCATCAAGATAGACATCTGGGGCGGCCGGACGGCTCAGTTGGTTAGAGCCCGAGCTCTCAGCAGCAAGGTTGCCAGTTCAATTCCCACAAGGGATGGTGGGTTGCGCCCCCTGCAACTCAAGATTGAAAACAGCGACTGGACTTGGAGCTGAGCTGCGCCCTCCACAACTAGATTGAAGGATAATAACTTGGAGCTGATGGGTCCTGGAGAAACACACTGTCCCCCAATATTCCCCAATAGAATAAAATAAAATAAAAAGATAGACCATATCCTGGTTTATGAAATAAACATTAACAAAAATAAAATAAATGAAATCATAGAGTATGTTTCTGACTAAAATGGAATTGAAATCGAAGGTAACAGGAAAATTGCACATCAGTTGGAAATGACACAATGTACTCCATATCCCACCAAAGAGAAATTAGAAAATATTTTCAATGGAAGAAAAATCAAAATACAACATATTAAAATTTGTGGGCACAGCTAACGCGTCTTGGAAGGAAATTTGTAGCCTTGAGTGCTTATATTAGGAAAGGAGTTCTTAGATCAATAGTCTAAGCTTCCATCTTAAAAACTGGAAAAGGATGAGCAAAATAAACCCTCATCTAGCAGAAAGAAGGAAAAAGAAAAGAGCAGAAATTAATGAAATTGGAAAAAACTCCAAAACAACAGAGAAAACGAAGCCAAAAGCTGGTTTTTTGGAAAGATCAATAAATTGATAAGCCTCCAGCAAGACTGACAGAAAAGAAAGTCACACGATACCAACAGCAAGAGTGAAACCTGGTTATTCTAATTTGCATTTCATTGAGTATCAGTGAGGTTGGCACCTTTTCGTGTTTATCAATCATCTGTCTTTCTGGTGAATGACCTATTTATATGCTTTGCCAATCTTTTAAAATTATTTTGGAAAAACTAGAAAAGCACACTGCTGCCTTTGTGTGTACGTGGTAGGTTTCAGTCTTACTTGTTGGGGTCTCTATATCTGATACCAATTTTGTTAATATGTTGCAATGCTTTGTCATAGCCCACTGCTAAACTTTATGCTTCCTTTTGTCTTATAGGAAATAATAATTTGCAGAGTCAAACCTCACACCTTTTCTTTACAGATGGGATAGTTTGCATCACCTTTAGAAATATTCACCCTTCCATCATAAAAAGAATTATATATGTTCTTCCAATGCCTTAAAAAAAATCTTGCCTTTTGCTTTTAGATCTTGAATCCAACTGGAATTGATTTTTTAGTAAATATGAAATAGGGATCTAAACTTTTTTTTCTTCCCAATTAAATGTGTAGCGAATGGACATAACACCATCCAGTGAAGAGCCCTTGCTGATAAAAAAAAAAAAAAGGTCACATCATGTTTCAATAAACTGCCCTGGATGCATGGGAAGGTTTCTAAATGTTGCTCTTCTATGGATCCAGTTTGTCTACACCTGAGCACAGAGTGCTGTTCTAATTTAATTGTGCATTGTGTCACATCTACTCCCTGCCCCCGCCCTTGTTCTTTGCTTTTCTTGGTGATTTTTTTAAATGTGAACTTTATATCCTTTAATATGAACTTTAGAATGAGTTTGTCTATTTCTATATTAAAATTCTATTTGGGAGTCTTATTAAATTGCATTGAATTTAGTAATTTTGAGGAACTGACATCTTTATAATATTGAGTTTTAATATTGTAAAGTCTCCATTTAAGTTGGTTTTCTTATATTTATTTCAGTAAAGTTTTCATCAAAAAGGTCTTGCACACCTCTTGCTGGTTTTTCCCCCCCTTTCATCAAATTATGTAAATAGTTTTGTCTGTGTATGGGAAAGGGCCAAAACTGGAAAGAATGCTATTACTTTTTTTTCTGAAAAAACGAGGGAAGGAGAATGTGGGTGAAGACTGAGAAATTAACTGCTGTAATTAATGAAATATTTGGGAATTACCTCAATTGTTTATGAATAAGGAACTAGTTAGAGTACTGTATATCCACACAATGTAATATTATGCAGCCTTTCGTAAGGAGAAAGCTTATTAATGTACTGAAATGTGCAAAGAGCTCCAAGATCCAGTGTAGCTGGAATAAAGATAGTGTGTGTAATGTATTACCTTTTGTTAAGAAAGGGAAGGGTAGTAAAAAAGATCTGTACCTACATCAAGAAGCTGGACAGACACACTACCTGTGGGGTGGCGGAAGGAACAGAGTGATGGGGCCGGACACTCCCGTGTTTACTTTTCCTACTGCTCTGTTTGAACCATAAGAATGTATTAGTATTTTTAAAATCCTAGAGAAAACACAAACATAAACCTAACATCCACTCTTGAAACATATGTCCTCCCCCTGACGATTGTTATGTGTGTGCGGAGTGGGGGGGAGGGGTCGGGTACCGGAGATCGGAGCTCCGCCTGCTCCTGGTCTTGAGCCCCTCGAGGAGGGTGCTTTGAACAGTACCATATTTAAAATGCTGAATTTTCACTAAAAAGACTAACCTTTTCTAGGAATAAAACTTAACATGAGTCTGTTAACAATAAGAGCCTCTGGAGCTTACCCAGCTTTTCAGAAGCACCAGCGCTTGCTGATGTAGGCCAGGCTACATCACGGCTCTGGTTTGGACACGCAGACTGCTCCACCCTTTCCTCCCAGCACCGACGGATGTCCCCAGGGCTGTCTGCTTCAGAAGCCTGAGCGACTGCCGTTGGTGGAATGCAAGCATGCCGCCTTCGTGACTACCGCAGTACTGATGGCAGAAGTTAAAATTTCATAAAAACAAAATGCAAGCCTAATTAAAAAACCCCAGTATCGTGGATTTAAATTTGGGCCTCCTGCTCTGTTAGTGGGAGTGTGAACTCGCACAGGTTCTCCGGGGACGACTTGGCTTTGTCAATCTTAAAAAGAAATATCTTTGACTTGACAATTCCTCTCCTAAGCGATTCCTGTTACACCAACGCGTGCACACTGGGCAGATTGTGGCACAGCCACCGCCTCTGATAAGGAGCCACACCTACAGGAGGAAGAGCAAAAACAGGCGAGGGCCGAACAGTCTGGAAGCTCAGTGGAAACAAGCGGAGACACCCGCCGCGCCCCCCTCCCCCGCCCACTACGCATGCGCACAGGCACCCTAGCGTGCTCACCGCGCATGTGCACAGGCCTTCCAGGCTGATTGGTGGGGGGTGACAGTGCCTGCTGCTTGGAATCTTGCCCCGCTGTGCGTGCGTGCGTGTGTGTATGTGTGTGTGTGTGTGTGGTTTCAGTTTAAACTGAAGACACTGGCCTTGTTGACTAGGAAAGGAAGCCGGAAATAGATAAGAGTGACTACTTGTGAAAACTAATTGACCCTTTATTGCTTTTAAGACTTAGGTGAGACCCACTACCTTGGTTTCTCTCTCTCATGGCTTGAGGATTGTAGAATCGGGGAGTCCTCTGGGCCTGTGCTGCTCTCTGGTCTCTGAGACGGACCCCAGGGAGTCGGGACCACATGCTGCTTCCAGCCAAGAGCCCCCTCACGGTGCTGGGGCCCCCCTCCTCAGGCAGGGGCCACACCCCACTCAACTCCAGGGCCCTTGTCCCAACTCACACTTTCTGTTTGCCTGCTGTGCTTTCTTCAACCTCGTCCATCAAACTAGACTTTTACTTCACACCCAGCTGAGTACTCTGCTGTGCAATGTCGCCCACGGATGGGACAGATTGACATCTCATCAGAAGATCCCTACAAACACCAGACTTGGCCACCAGGTGTGGGTTCCAAAATGTAATGACACTTGTTAAAATTCTAAGCAACAGGGTAGCATTTAAAGTCAAAATTATGCCTGGAGATTAACACAACTCAGAAGGAACTTCAGCCCCGAAAGCTTTAAAAGTCAAGGACAGGAAGGCATTTTGAAAACCAGTCAGCATGCAATTACCGCCATTGTAGGGACAGAGCCAGGAGTGCAGTTTCCAGGCTCTCGGCCTCACATAGAAAGGTGCTGGCTCAGGTAGTAAATGGCCATCAACTGTGATTGGATGGCCATCAGCTGTGGCTAGTTGGCTGTCAGCTGTAACCAGTGAGCCATTGGCCACTAATATAACTGCTGTGGCTATGCTAGCAGCAAATGCGGGCTAGCAAGAAGATGGTGGCTGAGCTAGCAAGCGCGGCTTGCAGTTAGCACGGCGGATTGCAGCTACCAAGTGAGGTTGGTTGGCAGAGAAGTGGATGGCGGGTTGCGGATAGTGTGGCTCCTGCTCCCTGTGTCTCCAACCAGCCGCCAGTGAATATAGTGGTACGACTCCCCTATCTGTGGCTCCGTGGGTGTTCCTTTTTGGCCTCACCATGTCCTGCGTTCGAGTGTGGGGAGCGGGACCAGAGACCCTGTATGAGCCCCTGCATGACAGTCATGCACTTTTGATTTGTGTTTTCAATTTACTGAAGGCAGGAACAAAAAAAGCAAGTTATCAAACTTGCAAACAATTTTTTAGAAAAACAACTAAGCATAGTCTCATGGTGTGTCATGCGGGAGACCCTGCTCGCTGCGCCATTTGTCGTGCAGGACGGCCTGCGGGGTCTCTGCTCCTGCTCCCCATACAAGAACGCAGGACATGGTGAGGCCAAAAAGGAACACCCACGGAGCCATAGGTAGGGGAGTCATACCACTATATTCTCTCTGGCGGCACTATACTCTCACTGGAGGCTGGATCCACACTGTCCGCAAACCGCCATCCACGCTTGCCAGCCCAGCCGCCATCTTCTTGCTAGCCCCCATTCTTCCTCCTCTCCTTCTCTTCTGCTAGCGTAGCTACAGCAGTTATATTAGTGGCCAATGGCTCACTGGTTACAGCTGACGGCCAACTAGCCACAGCTGATGGCCATCCAATCACAGTTGATGGCCATTTACTACCTGAGCCAGCACCTGTCTATGTGAGGCTGAGAGCCTGGAAACTACTTTCTGGGGCTCTGCCCCCACATGGTGATTAAATCAACTTATTCCCCACCTCTAACGATTAAACATTAAAGGTATTTTAAAAAGGGAAAATACTCTTATAAGTTAAAATGAGAACTGTTTATGGTTCTTAAAATTCCCGTAAACGTGTGTTTGAAATTTACATAGTAAATTTTGAGGATAAGATCATTGCAGCCAACAGGAATCCCAGTGCTCTGCCCACTCTGCTGTGCAGTGACACGGGCCACACCCAGGGCCACTGTCCCCATCCAGGGCGGCCAGCCCCAGCCTCTGTGCCTCAGCCCTCGGTTGTGGGATGGGCCTAACAGCTGCTCTGTACCACTGCTAAAGATCGTTTTGAAGGTTAAGTCAGGTGTAAAATGTGAGAACACCTTTAAGTTGTAAAAAATGCTATGCCCCTTCAAGTTCTGATGATTAAAGACATTTCAGTTGACTATTAAAAATGAGGAGCTTGTTAACCTAAAAACTCTCTAGCAATTTCTCCAATAAGCTAAGCTAAGATTTTTAAAGAAAAGAGAAGTGGGCATTGAGTGCCAAACTCTGATCAGAGACACTGAACTACCACGGGAGTGTCCAGCAACTGCATCTCTCCAAGTGCAAAAATAAAAAAAATCAGGTAAAAACGTATAAACACCCTAAACAGAACATGCAACTTAAGAGCTTCAGGTGAAATCGTCTAACCTGAAGGGTAGGTGGGAAAACCCTCTCTTGCTGTCCATCTCCTGCTCCTTCACAAAGGCAGCAGGTACCAGGTTTTCAAGCTCTCAGAATAGCCCTGGCTTCTGCTCCCGCGTGGGGACTTGTCCGCTGTAACAGGATGTGTAACGCACGGAGCCGAGGTGCTAACACACTCAGCCACAGGCCTGTACGCCCCTTAGAGCCTGAAGAGCTGGGCGCGCCCGGGCCTGAGAGTGCGGCTGATGGGCAGCTGTCCCCAGGTGCTCCTCACAGACTCGGGACTGAGCCTCGTTTTGATGGGGACAGACCGGTGAGGACGCAGAGCATGGTGGTGCTGGAGCTGCGAGGCACCGAGAGGCCAGCCAGGAGCGCAGATGGAATCCCAAGGAACACTACTGCAAACACAGCCTGCAGCCTAAACACCAACGCTGTTAACCCTAGAATGTGAAATAAGATGATTTGGTAACTGTATGGGAGGGGGCATTCAGAAAAGGAGCAGAACTTTAGACAATTTTATTATGATGTGTCTTGGAGAAGATAGTTTGGGATTGAAATCATGGGGGGCCTGTTAGCTTCATGAACTTGAATGTCTATGTCTCCCCAGGCTTGGGAAGTTCCCAGCCATTATTTCTTTCAAGAAGCTTTCTGCCCCTTTCTCCCCCCTTCTCCTCTGGGCCTCCCATGATGCGAGCACTGTCCCGTTAAGCCACAGGCTCTCTTCCTTTTCCTTTTTATCCCGTTTTGCTTCCCTGGCTGGACAACTTCAAATGACGTCTAAGCTCACTGGCTCTGTCTCCTGCTTGGCCCGTTCTGCTGTGGAAGCTCTCTAGTGACACCTTCAGTCCAATCGCTGTGTTCTTCAGCTCCAACATTTGTTTGTGTTCTCTTGTAACTCTCTGAGCATCTTTAGAACAATTGTCGAATTCTTTGTCAGCACTTCCTGGATCTCCATTGCTTTGGGGTGAGTTCCTGGACGTTTGCTGTGTCCCTGGTGGTGTCCTGTCTCCCTGATTCTCCGTGGCCCCTGGAGCCTTGAACAGGCGTCTGCATCAACAAGCAGTTACCTCTTCCAGTCTTCATGGACTGACTCTGGTGAGAAGCGACCCCCTCCGATGGGTGGGGCCATGCTGGAACATGCTGTGGCCCCAGGACTAGTGGTACAGGGTGCCAAGGGCAGGGGCATGTGGTGGTCCCAGGTTGGGGGGTGCATGATGTTTTATTGGCTCAGGCCACCAATGTCCACAGCCATCAACTGTGTGGTCCCTGGCAAGCACTATTGGGGGGTCTGCATTGGTGGCAAGGGCTGTTGGGGTCCTCGTGTCCAGTGGCTAGGGGCCAGGACAACAGCAGTGGCCAGAGGGACTGGTTGCAGACACACCATGTAGTGGTGGGGGACAAAGCCAGCAAGGGCCTGGGCCAATTGGGGGTCCACGGAAGCTACAGGGGTCCTGGCTGTTGGTGTTCTCTCCCACATCTGTAGAGTCCCCAAGGGCCGTGTACAGCAGTACAGGCTGTTGTTGATGGGGACCAGCCTGGGGCGTGCAGGTGCACAGCCGGGAGTGGGCACAAGTGAGCCCCGTGGTGCTGGCCAGTGACTGGACAAGGCCCAAATGCAGGCCCTCAAGCAGCCACGGGGGCCTGGCTGTCAGTGTGCGTTCCTGTGGCTGCAGCATTGGTAGTGACAAGCCAGGCTGGCAGCCTGTAAGTGCACAGCTGGACAGGTGCCACACGTGTGCACATTGCTGTAGGTCGGCCGCTGGGGCCTCACGGAGCTAGAGGCCCGGCAGGCTGCCAGTGCAGACCGAGGGCTCTGGTGGGGGCAGGCGCGGGGCCTCGGGTAGGGGGCATCTGTGATGGGAGGATCCATGGTGAAAAAAGCCGGGTCCTCTGCAGAGGTCACTGGGAGCATGGCTGCTCCCCCTGGTGGCTGAGCTGACAGCTCCTGGCCACCTCTCTAGTCAGCTTTGCTGGTCTCTGGGTGGGTTGAAACAAGCAGGTCTTGTGGGGTGCCCAAGGGCTGGGGAAGCTGGTTGCTCACCCCTTTCCCAGTGAGTGGGACTTTCTGGCTGGAGCTCCGCCCTGGTGCTGAGCAGTGCTGGCCTGGGGAGGGGACGATGCCGGCACAACAGAGCTGTTTGTCCCTCCCTTTCCGTGTGGTTCTTCTCAGGTTTTCTGTTTCAGGCTCTGCTGCAGCTTCTTAAGAGGTCTCCCAGATGTTTTTGTTTCTGGAGAGCTGTCTTACTGTTGTCTTTGTGGGGTTGGAGGGTGGGCTGGGGTCTGTTATTTCCCCATCTTGGTGACATCACCTAGAAAAGGGCTCCAGGAGTTATGAAAGTCCCTTCCAGAAAGGAAGGGACTTAGCAGGACCATATGGCCACCTTTCGGGGATTTTGCAAAAAGGGATCTTGCAATGGTTGGGCTGGATATCCAGATACGTTAGAAAGAGGGACACAACCGACTGTGCCATCTGGAGTCCCTCCTGTGTGCCAGGCACTGGGCACACAGAAGGAGCCCTGTCCTAGGGAGGTCTTGGCCCCGCAGAGAAGACAATAAGGATGCTGTATGGGTCGGTGCGATCAATACCAAAAGAGAGGCTGGGACAGCAAATGGCAGCAGCAGTGTTTGTGTGTCGGGCAGAAGGACGTGCGAGAAGCACCTGCAGAGGAGTGTTACACCGTCTGACACAGAGCCAGCAACATGTCACAGGCAAGGGGAGACAGGGGACATGCAAAGACACCGAGGCGATGAGAAAGTAAGGGGCATTCAGACAAATACAGAGCTTCACCTTCCCTGAGAATCAGGCACAGTACGAGGGCCTGTGGCATCATGCATTTGCAGCCCCAGAAACCAATGCAGTGATGGCGGCAAAAGAGAATAATGCAGTAGCTCATCCTGAACTAACCGGATGACAGAATTCCTACTCAATGTACACCCCCCACACAGAAATCTGCATTGTACTCTCATCCATAGTTAGTAGGTCCTTAAATATTTAGTGAACATAATTATTTCCATGGTATTTTGGAAGGTAAAATACTCAGAAATTCGGTAAGTTTGTTTCCTTAATGTTAGATTTTAAAAAAAATGAATTTGTACATGACATCAAAAAGTTAGAGAAAGCAGCTGAGAGAGCACAGACCTGTTTTTCATTTGGCCCCCATGAGGTCAGGACAAAGTCCCCCAGCAGAGGGCGCACTCTGAGGTTACTGCTCACGTAGGCCCAGCGCATCTCACACCACGTTCCAGAGGCGCCTCGTCAGTCAGCGTTAACCGCACTCCTCACCACGGGACACACACACGCTGAGGTGAACTAAACCAGGTGTGCCTGTCACTGCAGTGGGGGTGACACTCAGAACACATAACCGGGGCAGCCTCACTACCCTGGTGTCCCTGCTGAAGCATGACTGTCCCCTGGGTTAAGGAACAACACTGGTGCCACTAGCACACGCTGGGAAGTCACCTCCAACAGGCCTGTCTTCTTGAGACTGGTAAGTTTCTGTGGCCACTCTGGCAAATTAATGGAACCCAAGGTAGGAGCTATGGGAACCTCAGATTTATGGCCAGTTGGTCAGAAGCACAGGTGACAACTCGGATTTACAACTGGCATCTGTGTCGGGCAGACTGAGTGCTGAACCTCTGGAATCTGATTGTGTCCAGGAGGCTGGCGTCAGAGCTGACCTGGGGGACGCCCAGCTGGTGTCTGCAGAATCATAGTTAGTTGGTGGCACTGGGAGCACTGTCTCAGTTTGGGAGCTGACCAAACTGTCTCCCCGCTTCACTCTTCCTAGAGGCCTTCATAAGAACCACCAGGGTTTGGTTCTCCAGCAACTTTTATTGGTCAAACAGTGTGGCATTGATATGCAGTACCTATGGTTTAATTAACAAGCTCATTTATAAACCAAGTTAACATTCATCTTATTTTAAAAATTCTTGCATTTGAATAAACTGGTGTGGTCGAATGGACATGCTCCTAGCCCATGCAAAAAGCTACTCAAAAGTGAACAGCTCACAAAACTGTCCTGAACGAGACACTGAGTGAATCATTCTTCCAGTGAGGTCCAAGGAGTAGCTCAGTCTGAGAATTTGCTTCATATTCTAACTTTTCAAAATAAAATACATGAGGATTTTTAAAGCAAATCAAAATAACTAAAACGATACACACTGACATTTTTCTCCAAGTTACTTCCAAGAGTTTGTGGTGCCATCATGCTCTGTTGATTAAAACAAAATGAGAACAAAAGCAGAGGCAGCTTCTGACAGACTGGTAGTGACATTTACCAATCGGTCTGCAGCTAAACCGTCCCAGTGGAAGAAAACATATAGGGTGAAGAATGCTTTTGAACTTTCAACCTTAAAGAATGCTATATTTCAACTTTAAAGAAAAGTTTTATACATACATGTACATACATACATATATATGTACATATATATATTCTGCATTGACATTTTAAAATATTAGAACAAGTCTTTGCAGAACAATATATATTATACTTCAACAGACCTCACATGAATTAAAAACATTTTGACTTGATAACTGTACTAAGGCATTTAAGTATTCGGCAAAAGCTATACAGAAATTTCTTAGTGGTGTCCTTTTAATACCGACTTGATTTAGTGGGTTTCCTTAAAATGAACACTAAACAATAAAAGGCTTAAAAAAGGGCAGTGATGCTATAATACCGAATTCCAGGAAAAGCACTGGAGCAACCAAGTGTTTTCTAGTAGGACTGGGCAGCTCACCATGGGCAGCGGACAGCAGCCCAGGCCATGAGGTCTGTCGTGTTTACCGACAGCTGAGCGCAGTCAGCTGCCCAGTGAGTGTGGCTACAGGTCCAGAGTCCTCAGTGCTGACCACAGCGCCTAACGGGGGAGGTTACATGGCCCGAACTGAGCTGGATGGAGATGCTCTAAAAATCAACAGAGTGCTGGACAGTGTCATGTTCATAGAAAAACCCCACTTCTGATTTTATTTTGGTATGTTACTACTGATGGGGTATTTCAGGTGTGGGTCACGTAAACACCTTGGGACTGTGGCAAATGGAATGAAGTAAGGACTGCACTGGCTGTCGATGCCAGAGTCTGAGTATCAGACCATAAATACACCAACCGTGCAATACAACCGGCGAGATTGAAGCACACCTCATGGTAACAGGCTTCAGTTCATATGATTAAAACAGTAAGAGACTGCGTTTAGTGCGACGCTCTGTCATTTCATACGTCAGGTACCGTGCTGTAGAGATGTGCTGGGCAGGGGTATATGCAGCACAGAGCCAGGATCGAAACCAAACGTGAAGGGGAATACGGAGCAGGGAACGTTCACAGACGTTGACGCAGCTAACGGTGGTGTCCACTGAAGCAGATTTAGTATGGGGTTCACTGGGCCACATCCAGCTTGTGTCACACCGCAAATTATTTTCTTTTCCACACAAAGACCTACTCCTGTGTGAAGTAGAAATAGATGGTGGCAGAAACTTCTTCAAGCTCCAACAATTGTGTCCCAAATACCACTATATGAACACCTAAAACACATTAAGAACAGTTTAGAAACACACATAGCCATAAATGTACAAATAGAGCTTACAGTCCCAAATGGAGTTAGTGAATACCTCCAACTTTTACTTAAGCTTATGCATAACTATTAGATAATGTTGACCACACATAAAAAGCTCACAGTGGTAAATGGGAAAGAAGAGGAAGCTTTAAGAAGTTAAAATCTCCGTTTGGAAATATTACAAATGAGCCTTCTATTTTAGCAACAGGCATGTTCATTTAGCCTTCAGTGAACCCCACCCCAGACAGACCTCTCCCCACACAAAGGCCAACTACCTCCATCACCCCATCAACTGCGGCCCTCTTTTTCTTCTGAGTGAGAGGGTAAGGATTTCTAGTAGCTGAAATTCTTTCAAGCACAACATCTAACTTTTTTCTTAAGTTCAGAAGGTTGGGTCTATTGTTTTGCTACTTGTTTTCTATTTCTCCCATCTGTTCTTTATTCCCTCTTCCCCTCTTTTTCTGCCTTCTTTGAATTACTTAGATTATGTTTTTTCAATTTTCTTCCATTTTAAGAATGGCTATTAAACCAAAATTCTTTGTTGTTTAAAAAAACCAATATTTTATTGGTTGCTTTAGGATTTTTTTTATTATTAGGACTTTATTTTTTCAGAGCAGTTTTAGATTCATAGCAAAATTGAAAGTATACAGATTTCCCATGTACCTCCCCTCTCCCCACTCCCCATCCTGACGCAGGGATGGCCTCCCCTACCATCAGCACCCCCACCGGATGCCATGCTTGTTACAACAATGGACCTGCAGTGACAGAACCACCGAGTCCGTAGCTGACATGAGGGGCATTCCTGGTGTTCCTTCTGTGGGTTTGGACAAACGTATAATGACATGTACCCACCTTTATACTGTCAAACACAGGAGTCTCACTGCCCTAAATGTCCCCTGTGCTCCACCTATTCACCTCTCTCTCCCCTCAATCTCCTGGGAACCCCTGATCTTTTTACTGTCGCCATGGTTTTGCCTTTTCCAGAATGTCATGTACCGGGAGTCACACAGTATGTAGCCTTCGCAGATTGGCTTCTTTCACTTAGTAACATGCATTTAAGGTTTCTCCATCTCTTTTCATGGCTCGATAGCTCATTTCTTTTTAGTGCTGAATAATATTCCATGGTCTGGATGGACCACGGTTATTTATCCATCACCTACTGGAGGGCATCTTGGTTACTCCCATATTTGGGCGATTGTGAATAGAGCTGCTGTAAACATCCACGCAAGCTTTGGTGTGGACATGTTTTCTACTCCTTTGGGTAAATACCAAGCAGTGAAATGCTGGATCATGTGGTAAGAATATGCATGGTTTTATGAGAAGCAGCTGCACCACGTGCGTCCCCACCAGTGATGACTGAGGGCTCCTGCTGTGCCACGTCCTTTGAGCCGTAGATGTGTTGTAGGGTATTTCACTGTTGTTTAATTTGCTCATTTCCCTGATGACGTATGATGTAGGGCATCTTTTGGCATCTTTTCATACACTTACTGCCATCTCTGCAGGGGTTTTATCAAGTTTTACATTTTACACTTAGGTCTATGGTCCATTTTGAGTGAATTTTTGTGAATGGTGGAAGATCTGTGTTTATGCTTTTGTTTTTTTTCTGCATGTGAATAGCCAGCTGTTCCAGAACCATTTTCTTTTTTAATACTTTTAAAAAAAATTTATTGGGGAATATTAGAGAACAGTGCATTTCTCCAGGGCCCATCAGCTCCAAGTCGTTGTCCTTCAATCTAGTTGTGGACGGCGCAGCTCAGCTCCAAGTCCAGTTGCCATTTTCAATCTTAGTTGCAGGGGGCGCAGCCCACCATCCCATGCGGGAATTGAACCAGCAACCTTTTTGCTGAGAGCTCATGCTCTAACCACTTGAGCCATCCAGCTGCCTCGCAGCACCATTTGTTGGAAAGACTGTCTTTGCTCCATTGTGCTGACTTGGTCCTTTGTCAAAGAGCAGTTGACTGTTCATGCGGGTGCATTTCTGAGCTCTCTGTTTTGTTCCTCTGATCATCTGTAGTCCTTTCACATTGACTACTGTTATATTGTCTAGAATTGGGGACTGACAGTTGCCAACTTTGTTCTTCTCCTTCAATATCGTGCTTGTTATTCTGGGTCTTTTGCCTCCACATAAACCTTAGAATCAGTTTGGTTTTCCTCATAGAGATTTTTAGTTGTATCTAAGTATTTCATTTTTTTGGATGTGAATAATGTGACTGGTGTGTTTTAACTTCAACATGCACTTGTTTATCGCTGACATGTAGAAAAGTGATTGATTTTTGCATATTAACCTTGTATCCTGCAACTGTGCTACACAATCATTTTATAGGAGTCTATGGAATCTCTTGGGTTTTCTATACATGAGGTCAGACAATTAAGTTCACGACCTCATCCTAGAAAAAGTGCTACATACCTCATTGCTGAATATCACTACGGTCATCTTCCAAGTACTCCCCTTGGGAAGCTATGCACCGATGCCAGTGCCTAGTCTACCCTTCAAAGCAATTTTGGAACTCTTTTTCTGGAATGGCCATCAGAGCTGTCATCATATTACCGTCGATGTCCTGAATGTCATCGAAATGTCTTCCTTTCAATATTTCCTTTATCTTCAGGTTAAAGAAAGAAGTCACTGGGGGCCAGACTAGGTGAGTAGAGAGTGTGTTCCAATATAGTTATTTGTTTACTGGCTAAAAACTCCCTCACAGACAGTGCTGTGTGAGCTGGTGCATTGTCGTGATGCAAGAGCCATGACCTGTTGGCAAAAAGCTCAGGTCATCTAACTTTTTCATGCAGCCTTTTCAACACTTCCAAATAGTAAACTTGGTTAACTGTTTGTCCAGTTGATACAAATTCATAATTGAATAATCCCTCTAATATCAAAAAAGGTTAGCAATATCGTTGCAACAAATTTGGGAACAAAACTGGCAGACCTCATAGATAATCATGTCGTCTATGAACAAGGACAGTTAATTTCTTTCTTCCCAGTCTGTATACCTTTTATTTCCCTTTGTTGTCTTACTGCATCAGCTTGAACCTCCAGTGTGATGTTGACAAGGGGTGGAGCCTTGAACCTGATATTAGTGTGAAAGCTTTAAGTTTCTCACCATTAAGAATGATGTTCTTGGGGCGGACGGGTGGCTCAGTTGGTTAGAGCGCGAGCTCTGGGGAACGGGGCTGCCGGTTCGATTCCCACATGGACCAGTAAGCTGCGCCCTCCACAACTAGAATGAAGTCAATGAGCTGCCTCTGAGCTCCCAGGTGGCCAGATGGCTCAGTTGGTTGGAGTGTGGGCTCTCAACAACAAGGCTGCCAGTTAGACTCCTTGACTCCCACAAGGGATGGTGGGCTCCGCCCCCTGCAACTAACAACGGCAACTGGACCTGGAGCTGAGCTGCGACCTCCACAACTAAGATTGAAAGGACAACAACTTGACTTGGAAAAGTCCCGGAAGTACACACTGTTCCCCAGTAAAGTCTTGTTCCCCTTCCCCAATAAAATCTTAAAAAAAAAAAAAAAAAAGATGTTCTTAGTAGTAGATTTTTTGGTAGATATTATTTATCAAGTTGAGGAAATTCCCCTCTATTCTTAGTTTACTGAGAATTTTCATTATGAATAGGCGTTAAGACTTTGTCAAATGATTTTCTGCATCTCTTGATATGACCATGACCTTTTTCCTGTAGCCTGATCATTTTGGAATGTTGAACCAGCCTTGATACCTGGGAGAAATCTCACTTGGAAGTGGTACACAGTTCTTTACATACATTGTTGGATTTGATTTGCTAATATGTTTTTGAGGATTTGTGCATCTCTGTTTATCTAGACTGGTCTGTAATTTTCTTTTCTTGTAATGTCTTTTTCTGATTTTGGAATTAGGATAATGTTGGCTTCATACAACGAGTTAGGAAGTGTTCCATGTGCTTTTGTCCTGTGAAAAGAGATTGTAGAAAATCGGTATAATTTCTTCCTTAAATGTTTGGTATAATTCACAAGTGAACCCATCTGGGCCTGGTGCTTCCTGTTTTGAAAGTTTATTAACTATTGGTTCAATTTCTTTAATAGATATAGGCCTATTCAAAGTGTCTATTTCTTTTTTTGTGTTTTGACAAATTCTGTCTTTCAAGGAATTGATCTATTTCATCTTGGTGATCAAACTTGTGGCCTTCGAATTGTCCCTGGTGTTCCTTTATGATCCCCTGTCCATGGGAGCTGCAGTGATGTTCCCTCTTTCACTTCTGATATTCGTAACTTGCATCTCTGTTGTTGTTGTTAATTAGCCTGGCTAGAGCCTTATTGATTTTATTGATCTTTTTCAAAGAACCAGCTTTGGTTTTGTTGATTTTTCTTTACTGACTTCTTAGCTTTAATTTCACTAATTTCTACTCTAATTCTTATCATTTCTTCTGCCTACATGAGATTTAATTTGTCCTTTTCTTTCTAGTTTTCTATCGTGTGCACTTAGGTGACTGTATCTAGATCTTTCTTCTTTTCTAATACACACATTCAATGCTATAAATATTCCCCTAAGCACTGTATTTCCCCAAAATTTTGACACGTTGTGTTTTGATTTTCATTTGGTGCAAAATATTTTTAAATTTTTCTCAAGATTTCTTTTTGACCCATGAGTTATTTAAAAATGGTTGTGTAATGTCCAAGTGTTTGGGGGCTTGCCAGCCATCTTTCTGTTACAGATTTCTAGTTTAATTCCATTGTGGTCTGAGAGCAGACACCATATGATTTGTGTTCTTTTAAATTTGTTTAGGTGTGCTTTACAGCCTGGAATGTGGTCTCTCATGGTGAATATTCTGTGAGGGCTTGAGAAGAATATGCGTGTTGAATATCTAACTTTTAACTACGGAACACCTCTCCTGTTCGTAACGTGGCTGCAGAAAGCAGCCAATGGCTCCCTGAGGGTGTGAAGCTCAGGCAGTGAACAGGGCACAGGACAGAGGGGCCGTAGACGCCGTGATGTGGGCCTACCTGGCGCTGCCTCGCTGCTTCTAACAACCGCACTCCTGGGCGCTTGGGGCCTGTGCACGACGCGGCGAGCGCAGCTGTCTCAAGGCCGCGTCTCCATACTGGATGCCCGAGCCCATTCTCTCCGGGTCCAGCTCACCTGAGGTATAAGCAAGTGTCTAAAAACAGGTCTATGTTTCTGTGATCCCCAAACTACATGAAGTGAAAAAAGCAAAGTGAAGAATACTGTGCATATACACCACATGTTTACTAAAGAAGAAAAATATACACATGTATGTTTGCTTACATAGGCATAAAGTCTCTTTGAAAGGACACATGAAGAGCTGATAATGATGGTTGACCGCAAGGAGTTCTAGAAGGCTGGGAAAGGAGAGGGGTGGTGATGGAGGCTGACCTCACTGTACCCTCTTGTACTTTTTGAATTTGGAATTAATGTGACTATATCACGTATACAAAGGTAAATCAGTTTAAAATTAAACTACAAAGAGCATTTCTCACTTATC
The DNA here is from genome assembly GCF_036562045.2 of Rhinolophus sinicus. Taxonomy (NCBI): domain Eukaryota; kingdom Metazoa; phylum Chordata; class Mammalia; order Chiroptera; family Rhinolophidae; genus Rhinolophus; species Rhinolophus sinicus. The sequence continues at coordinate 41,679,801 of NC_133761.1, read as the reverse complement.
AGACTGCTAAAAACCCCAGTATGCTAATCTACCCAGTGGGCAGGGCTCCAGTGAGAGGGGCACCTTCATGCACTACTAGTGGGTGAGAAATTGCTACAAGCCTGACAGAAGGCTTGACAGCCTCTGCCTATTTTGACCCAGCAATTCCAATTCTGGGAACTTATCCTACACATACAGTCACACATGTGAAATGATATATAGAAGTTATTTACTGCAGCATTATTTGTGGCAGCAAAATACTGGCAACAACCCAAATGTGCAAAGTAGACTGGTTAAATTATGGCAGTAACACAATTGAATATTGTGCACGCACACACACACACACACTCTCTGGGTGTATACGTACATTAGCATATGTGCGTGTACACCAGAGTCTCCACATACTGATTTGCAATGATCTGTGGGCAGTTAAGTGCAACGTGCAGCTGTACTTAACTTGTGTTAGTCGGGGAGGAAATAATAGTTTGTGAGTCACATGAATACCCTGCCTACTTCGAAAAGGAAGAACTGCTGAAGAATTCTAATTTGCAGCCTTATAGTTTCTCACCTAGATGTAATTATGATTTTGATGATCTCAGAAGAAATATATCTTGAAAGTTTTATGAGTCAATTCCTGCGAACTGACCTATGGCCGCAATACTAAAGTAGCAAGGGAATTAAAGTAAACCTCATTTGAGTTTAATAATACACAACACCAGTCAATTTTAATAACTATTTGTTATAGTCTTTAAAAATAAGTTTTTCTACCAAGTTCAGTAAAATATTTTTTTTGGTTTTCATATCAAAAACAAACAAGCAAACAAACAAACAAAACCCAACCAAAGAAGGATAAGTGCCTCTGCTCGGGCTCTGTCTGACGCATGGTCCCTCCGGCACCTGGACCCATGCCCTCTCAGTGGTCGTCTCTCCTGCCCTCCCTCCTTCACCTCTGCCTTTCTTTCTCGGCATTTACACTTCTGCACACGCCAAAGCTTCTTTAAATGGACCTTTGTGCGCTACTGTACAATTCCTCCTCCACAGACACTGTTTTCTTACCTCATCCTCATTCCTCAGTTGCTACCTGTTTTCTACCTTCATAATTCCACTGGAACTGTTCCCGACAAGGACCCATGACTGCCCGCAGCCCACCCCAGTGGGTATTTTGCCCCTTGGTTCTTAGCTCCTGAGACTCCGCTACACGTGGTAACAAGCAGTCCTTGACTGGATGCTGGCTGACATGACACCCACTCTCCCCAGCTCTCTGCATACGGCTCCCACCACTTCCTGCATGTCCCCTGCAGTCCCCCTCTTCTGGTCATCTGCCCCTCTCACTCTCAGCTGCTCTCTGATCACATTCCTGCTAGAGTTTCAACTGTTCTCTTAAGTTGATGGCTCCCAAAAGTGTACCGTCAGCCTAGAATTGTCCGCAGACTTTACTGGATAATACCATGTGCTGCTGCAAAGGGGACACAGGCCAAAGAGCATCATCTTTATTCCCTTGAACCGGCTTATCCTCTGGCTTCGTGGCATCTCTTGACCAAATCACCCAAGGGAGACATTAGGTAGTTATCCTGGTTCCTCCTCCTACCAGACTACTCAGATCAATCTAAGTCTCTACACTGCTACTTCCATGTCCTGTTAAAGCTCCAGTCAGCCATCTTTCACTCCGATCCCTCGAAAATGCCTACTTGGTATCCCGGCCTTTGCCTTGTCTCCCTTCAATCTGTACTGGACATGCCACCTACATACACGATTTGCCTCCAGTCACAATCTGACCGTACCACTCGCTGCTTCCCACCCCAAAGCAGTGGCTGTCACTCGTGGATGAACCTTAGAATGAATCACTGAGAGAGCTTTGAGAAATGTTGATGCCTAGGTGATACCTCAGCCCAATTAATCCAGCATCTCCAGAGGTGGGACCTGGGATTCTAATTTGTACACATCCCAGGTGATTCTAGGTACAGCCATGGCTGAGACTCAGTAACTCACAAGGGAAATCCCAGATCACTGATGATGACCACTGGCCTGGCCGCTGCCTCTCTTCTACCTTGTCTCTCGTCACGCCCTGCTGCTGCTTCCTGTTCCAGTAACTTCCACCCCACGCCCTCTGCAGCCTAACATTCTCCTCACACCCTCAGCCCACTCACGCTTCCTGCTTTGAGGTACTGAACTCAGTTAGCACTTCCTCTTGGAAGCCCTCCCTGACACCACCTCCAGGCCCTGGCTGGGTAGGTCCCCTTCTGTGTGACTCCAAATCCTGTGTACTCCTCAATTATTGCACTGACCGCCCTGTATTATAATTATCTTTTGACTGTCTCCCATCAGACAGCTCCATGAGGGTCCCATGGGGCAAGGGCTGTGATTCATTCGTTTTTGTACCCAGCATCTGACCAAGAGGAGGAATTCAGATATTTGAACGAGTCAATTAGTGGGTGAATGTCCGCATATAATTTGGTAATATTGAAATAAAAAATGAACTTTAATATATGACAACTATATAGTATTTTGTCAGCTGCCTAAATTAGGGTTATTTTAAATTTATTTTTACTGAAGCAACAAATACAACAATAATGGGACCGATTATTACTGAGGTCTGCTTAGTTAGCTTCCGACACAAATTCTCCACGGTACCCCCGTCTGCAACCACCACCATCACATGTAGCACCTGTAACCCCCACACCACCTAGCCCCCCAGCAGCACAGCTGCCCCCCCCGCCCCCACACAGCCTGGCCCAGCAGAGTTAGTGAGTGGCTGAGAAAGGGGACACAGGCCCATTCCCCCTTCTTTAAGGGCTAGATCAAGAAAGGGCCGTGGATCTGAAAGCACACCTGACAGGACGCCGTGACTGCCCACCCTCATCAATCAGTGGGACCCCGGAAGCAACCGTGAGAGGGGTGGGCTGGCTTTGCCCTCGGCACGTGGACGAAACCTCCAAACCCATGGTGGCGGGTGTACACAGAGTGTGCTCTGACCACTTACTCTTGGAAACACTGACGTGACACTACTGAGCAGAGTGAACTACGCCGAGGAAGGTTGTTAATGGAGTGTCTTTTACCTGATTCGATTTTGTTAAGGATTTTTCTGGCACACTGCACAAAGGCCTCTTCCACGTTCTCCCCCGTCAGCGCACTTGTTTCCAGGAACATCAGCTCTGAAATGACAACAACAAAGCATGGAGTCATTGAAATGACTCGGTTACTAACAGCACCTCTCAGAGTAGCAGGCCAAGTGGAATATGTTACTTAAAACCATGTACTCCTGTAAATATCAGATCAATGAATGTCAATCTATATTTTTAATGTGAGAAGCATTCGAATCTTTTCTGAAAAGTATTAGGATCCTGTGCCAGCACTTAATCTGTGAACAGACAAAGCAAACACCAAAGCTTGGTGAGGACACAGGCTGGTGGAAGTGGCCAGCCGTGGACATCAGACAAAGCAGTGACTTCCATCTCCTAATAAGCTTCCTGTCCCCCCAGATACAACCTACAAGTGTTCCCATTTTGGGGGGGTTACACTGCAGTCTGTCATTCTGACCACTACCCAGCAGGAAGACAGGCAGCCCTGGCCCTTGGGGACAAAGCACACTTGTAAAAGGGAGGTGCCTTAAGTGACACCTGAATTCTTTTTGAGCTTTAACATCCTAAGCCTCTGTATTTCTAAGGAGCTTATTTATAAACGCATGATGGCTTATGTTTTTCTCAGATGTTCATTTTCTTAGCGGAAAGCCAGTCAATTTGTAAGGTTATAATTTGGTGCTTCTAGAGTCCAACTGAAAATCGATATTAGGATATTTTAGTTCTTGGTTGGTTCTAGAAATTAAAGTTATTTAAAATGTCTGAATTTCTATCATACTGTTATCTATAAGCAACCGTTAATTTTCCGTGCCGATCTCATGTATTCTACATGGACACTCAGAGAAGTTTCAAAGGCATCCATAACCAAAGACTTTAATGTACGTAAGATAAAGCTGCCAGGCCCAACATTTCTTCCACTGCTTCTCTTTCTAAGTAGATCTAATATTTTTCAGATCTACATAGCTTCAAATTACATAAAAAGATCACATCATCTGATTAGGGCCTTCAAACATTATCATTATCAACGTCGCCGTAAACCGAGGCCCCAGATGGAACAGTCGTCATAGAACATCAGTACGTTCACTTTGATCATTATAGTAACTTTCGCAGGCAGAATGTAATATTGTGAAAATATGCTAAATAAGTCTCAATTTATAGTAAACAATTGGAACGTTCTACATTTCCTAAATATAGTTTAATCTTAAAACTCCAATAGCTGTTTTACATTGAACATTGTGTCATTACCCCCACATCTGTCACTGAAAGTCAGTAATAGATAAAAGGTCACTTGCCGTTTTCTTGCGCAAATCTGGAGGCTTCTAAGAAAGTGACTTCCCGGTCTGCATCCAGATCCCTTTTGTTCCCACACAGAACAATGACAATGCTCTGACTGGCTAGCATCCGGGCATCTGTTAACCAATTAGTAAGCGCATTGTAGGTTTCTCGGCTGCGTGACAGAAGATTGTGAAAACGATACATGTATTTTATAAAACCGGCAACTCTTTCTGGTAATTCACACCTACTCACACTGCCTGCCACATGTCAGGGTCATGCCAGCACCTTTCAGGTAACTCAGGTAACCTGCACACCCCAGTATACCCCACACCCACATGTTTGCTGTGGTTGGTTTCCAGGAAAATGGACAGCAAGTCAGGTGTTCTGCTGTTTTCTGTCTGCCCTCCAAGGTGCCAAAGGAAGCAGAAGCTCCTTCACTCTGCAAGTATTTGTTAAGCTCTTGGTATGTGAGGCTTGCTGCTAAGCGAGATCCAAGCTCCCTACCACGCTTTAACAAGTCTGTGCAACAAGGTGGCGCTTTGTCTTCCAGGAACTCATCACACTGACTCTGTCTAAGGACTGTGACATGGGCTTTCTTATTAGCCCCATTTCCATGAGAAACCCGAGGCCCGGAGTCACACAGCAGCTGGTGGCAGAGCAGGGCCTGACCAAGTCCCAGACCTGCTGTCCTCAGTCCTCATACACCCAAGGACCACTCCTGTCCTGGCTCACAGCTTCACACTTGGGCAAGCACAGCCTTTCGCTGCCGGAAGAGGGGGGCCCAGCACTGCCCCTGGCACCTCGTGGCAACACCAGACAGGGTGTGTTTCACAGCAGCAGACACACCCTCTCAGGACGCTCTTACCCAGGAACCCCAGAGGACATGGTTTAAATGACAGGTGTTTAAGGCAGTGCGGCCCACACAGGCCAACGCTGTCTGACGGGGTCTCTGCGAGGACAGGCCAGTCCCAGAATCCCATTGTCCAGCACAGCAGCCACCGGCCGTGAGTGGCTCCTGAGCCCTGGAAACAGGTGCATGAGTCCAAGGAACCGAACTTTTAACATAACTTAATTGCCATGCGTTGGTGAGGGCCACACGGAGCACATGTGGACTCAGGCCCTCATGACATGCCCAGAGCCTGAGAGTAAGCACTTTAACCACTGGGAACCTCATGAGTATCACACCATCATCATCACCCCCATTCACAGACGAGGAAACTGTGCTGAGCATGTCACACAGCTGGTCACCTGGGACTGGGACCTGAAGCCAGGCCAGCTAATCCCAGCAGGTGCCCTCAGCTTTGGTCAACGTCAGCTCTGTCTGACAGTTTACCACAGGTAGAGCTTGCCTCTGTGAACCCTAAGGAAAATGTCATGGCACCCTGTTAAGAAGGTAATGAGGCTGCTTATCTATGGAGACCCTGACAAACACACTTCTTTACATGGCAGTCATGGCAGGGGCCGGCTCAGAGCCTCTAGGACCTGAATGGAAGGGCTGAGGGGCTTCCTGCGGCCCAGACCCAGCCATGCTGCCGCTGGACACACTGCCACAGGTGCTGTCAGCCAGCCAGGACCGCAGGGGCTGCATTACCTGGTGATGTCATAGACGAGTAGGGCCCCAGCTGCGCCTCTGTAGTAACTTCTTGTCACAGACCTGAAAGAGTTACAGGCTTTTACTTCCAACCCATCGCCACCCTTGCCCACCTTCTCATACAAAAGGGGCATTTTTGCTTTGGCAATCACAGCACAGGGACAGATGTTGCTTTAAAAGAAATGATTCCAAGACATCTATGTATATACATGAGGAAACCATGTCACAGAAGGGACGGCAGGTGGGGGCACTGGGCTGGGACAAGTGGATTCCCTGAAAAGTGGACGAAGCTCTCCACAGAACCTTCAGCACCTCTGGGAACTGACAAGGGTGAGAGGTCGGAGGCGGGGAGGGCATCCCAAAGCTGGGGTGGCACCAAGCGCTCCGTAGCCCCTCTCTCCCACTTGTGGGGGATGGACTCCACTTCTTCGCGGGCAAAGGGCGGTCCTGGGACAGAACCATGAGTGGGGGCCCATGCGGCCCGGTTGCTGACAAGGAACTGTGCGCCGGGCGCCACTCAGTCTTTTCACGTCCGGGGATTTCTGTCCCGGGAACACGACCTCTCGGCATCATCGGCCTCCCTTCGCATTAGGTTTCCCACAAATAAAGTCTTCCCTGGTAGCTCAGGTCATAGACGACAGGACATGCCGTGCAGGCCCTGGCGCTCCCCACGCTACCGCACGGGGACTCCCGCCGGCCGCCCCCTCTCCACCTCCAGGCCGCGCCCAGACCCACACTCCACCGCAGCAGCCTGTCCAGGTCACGCAATATTCTCGCGGCGGGATCCAGGCGACTTTCTGCGCGTTCCCAGCGCCTCCTCTCACCAGCGCTTGGTCTCCTCCAACTCTGGGTGATTGTCTTCCCATCTGCTGGGGGGCGCCGCAGTCCCCAGGCTGGTCCTGTTCTCTTCTATGAATGCTCTTGACCCAAATTCCATCGTCACCTCAGAGGACTTCTGCATGATCCAGGCGTTACCCCAGCATCTCCACCTGATGCCTAACAACACACTTAACATTCATAGAGCTCTGGTCCGCACCCTCCATGTCCATCCCGGGGGTAGGGGACAGCGGCACCGCCGTTACACTGCAGGAATGCGTCCTCCACACCTCCCTGCGTCAGCTTCATGCTGCACATGGCAGGCCCCGTCTCACTGACTACACCAGCACCGTCCTAACCAAACCACCAGGCCTCTGCCAGGCCCTCTAGGTGCCTGTAGCTGCTGTCCCCACTGCCGTGCATGTCCCTCAGTCCATCCTTCAGAGCAACCGGACTCCTTCAAGTCTCCAAGGCCTGCTGCGCTCAGGGCTGGAGATGAGGTCCGCCGTGGGGCCTCTGTACCGAAGCACCATCGGAACTCCTCCCCCACCCCCGACAGTCGGTCGGGGAGCACACGGAGGTGCTGGGAGGGTGCCCCAGACCACACACCTTGTCATGCACCTCCTCCCTTTGGCTGTCCCTGGAGTGCATCCTTTATGAAAACACTGGTTAACAGTGAATACAGCGCTTTCCTATCCTGTGAGTTGTTCCAATGAGTTATGAAGCCTGGGGGACAGGTCATGGAAAGCCCTGATTTTGTGGTTTGCTGGGCACCCATTTGTGGTCTGACCTGGGGGCAGTTTTGTGGGACTGAACCCTTTGCCAGTTCAGTGCTGACCCCAGGTAGTGTCAGACTGAATGGAATTGTTGGACACAGAGGTGTGGAGAATTGGAGAACTGACATGGAAAAATCACACTTGGTGTCAGAAAACAGGCACCACAGAAATGAACAGCACCTACCTTTGGGGGATAAATGGTGGAACTTACAAAACACAAACAGAATCGCTCATTATTACTTTAATATTGTGAAAAGGGCGGCTCTTTTTAAATTTACTTTTTAGCTCTCAAACTCCAAAGGCAGGTCTTAGATTGCTTTGAGAAACGGCAGACAGGATCTGGTTGTTAGGCTTCCCCAGACGGCCTCTTGCAGGAGGGCGTGAGGGAGGCCTCTTCCACATACATTAAGAGGCAATGTTTTAGCTCCAGCAGGCACCTCGTTTCTAGAGAAAGCAGTATCTGAGAGTTCTTCTCAAGATGAAACACATCAACATCTATTTCTTGATTTATTTTACACTCTATTTTGACACATGGTTTCTTAAATAAATTATTCAGGCATACAAATTTAAGCATACTTTTTTAAGATATAAATTTTTTTTTCAAGTAATTTAAAACAAATACATGCACACAGTTTTAAAGTAAAATATTGCTAAGAGGCTGGAAATGCACCAGCAGTATCTGCTGCCCCACTCCTTCCTGCGAACGCTGCACCCCAAGGTACGCTCCTTAAGAGAGCACCTGTTGAACATCTGTGTGCTAGACAATACCCTGGGTTCTGGAGGAACAAACACAATACAGAAAAACCCTTACTTGGATGAATCTTTCTGGTTTTGCTTCCATATTTCTATGAAATGCTCAGGAAACTGTCTGAATTACTAATTTTAGAGCTTATTGCCTTCCTGCTTTGATCAGGGGGTCTTCAGCTCACGCCCCCTCCCCCACTCTTCTCCTCAGACCTCTGCCTTTCGCAGGTGACACCACATGACACTTCCTGTTGCTCCCCCAGGATGCGTCCTGTCGGGCTGACTTCATCTTCCTCTTTCTGGGTTTACTCCCTTGTGTTGATAAAGTACAACCTCCTGAAGTTTCTAAGAAAGAATCTGTGAAAGATAACCCCCACCCTTTTGCATATCTGAAGGTATTCTGATCTTACTCTCACATAACTGATAGCTCAGTTAGGTTTACAATTTTAGGTTGGGAAAGAATTTTTCATACTGTTTGGAAGGCAACAGATCAGTCTCTTCTAGCTCCCAAACGCTCCCGTAGAACGGTCCAGCACAACTCCCATTTCCAACCCTTTGTATGTGGCTGTTTTCCCTCTTGGAGTCTTTCTGTATCTTCACTTCATCCCTGTGCTCTGAAATTCCACATGACATGACCTGGCTGGGTCCTTTCCCGTTCACTTGTTTGTACTTGGCGTAGGTAGGCTAACACATCTGGAATTCCTTCCTTCAGTGGAAAGTTTACTTTGATCATTCTTCTGCTCTTTCATTAGTCAGGCATCAGAACTCCTGGATAAATTCTGTACGATTCTTTATGTTGTCTCTCCTCTTTTCATCTCAAATTTCTTGTTTAACTTTCTAGAAGATCACAACTCTATTTAATACATTATTTTGACTGCTCTTTTTAAAATATAATTTTGTTCTTATTACTTGAATACAATCTCTGCTCTTATTTCTGAGGATATGGGAGTTTTAGTGGTTTTGCCTATTCCTGGAACACTCCTATTTTCTTTATTTTGGGTTCTTTTATTTTAGAAATGTTCTTCAAATGCCTGGTGGTCCTTTATACTCAAGAGCAAGGAATACTCGTAAACAAGTCTCCTAAAAGCAGCTCTTTATGTGTGGGCTGGAGGCCTCCCTGTAATACAGATGGCTCCACAGAGGCTGGGCCGTTTCACTGGGAAACCCAAAGGTCAGGACATCAGGCTTTTCTCTCCCAGCAACTCACTATCCGTAGAGAAGGAACGCTTCTCCTTCCTGACAAATACACACCTGTGCGACGCACACACCCGTGAGACACACACACCTGGCCACCAAAAATTTGGGAGACGTGTGGGAAGGAGGTTAGTGCTCCCTGACCTTCACTCGGACGGTTTCGCTCTCCAACCTGGCAGGGTCCCTGCCCTGTGGGCCTGACAGCCCTGACTATGCGCACCAGGAGCACTAGCCCCGCCCCCTGCGGAGCCAGATGCCTCCAAACTCGGACCTTTCCTGGGACTGAGCAGCAGGAATCGGCTTCCTGCTCACTGGCCTTCCTGTTACAAGTGCATAAGATGTAGCGGTCTCTGCTTTAGTCAGTCACTGTGCCGTCTGCCCACTGCTGTCTTTAACATGTTTTTTTGAAATCTCTTAATCACAATTAAGCACTTTCCCTTTTTTTAAAAGTTATGTTACAGTTATTTCAGTGGGGATTTGGGGGTGAGAAGACATAAAAGTATGAATTGAACCCATCATGTGTAATCAGTGCTTTCAGAAGAATAATCGTGACTAAAAATGGTTACAGTGCTTTTGAAGCCAAGTTATTGAGCATTTAAACCATAATATATATCTGACTTTAATTAAGTGAAATGCTTGCGGGGGAAGTATATTTAACCGAATTCTGAAACTGAGTTATCTGTTCTGTTTTGACTTCGTGTATGTGTTCAAAAAGTGTAACTAAAATATTAACCATCTTTGCGTTAGTAGTTACAGAACATGAACATGCGACCCTATTGGCAATGACGGGGTCATCATTTGAGCATCAATTATGACTGTTGTGTAAGCAAAGTGTGGAGAGAATGTTTTATGGAATGTATTCTAGTTCATGTAAAACAACACAAAACCCCTTAAAAATTCTTTTTTAAAGTGACATATAGAGAACTTGTTTGTGTTCTCGCTGGGCCCTGGATGCAAGGGCAGGCGGCACGCGTACGCCACGTCCTCCTGCCGTGCTCACTGACTCCACTAGTAAATCAGCCTAAATCACGAGCATCGCACGCTGCAGACTTCTATGCAGTCGTTAGTAAAGGGGGCTGCAGGGACAGAAATGGACTTTTAGATGGTCTTAAATCCTGCAGAGGTGGGGTTTCTACAATCTGTGAGAGGGGGGTTGGGGGGTTATATATATTAAGAGAATGTAAGTGATTATTTCAAATCCAGTTTTCCAAGGTTTTTTATTAAGTTAGAGAAAAGCTACCTGAATCGTTCTTGGCCTGCTGTGTCCCAGATCTGTAACTTCACATATTTACCACCAACATTTATTATCTTGGAACCAAATTCCACTCCTATTGTATGATTTGAGTCATCTTTGACTGAAAAAGAAAAAGAACAAGACATTTAATTTTAGAACATGAAGGAAACTGGCCTCAGATGTGAACAAGCAACACGAAGCTTAAGCGCTGACCCGCGGCAACGGCACTTCCTTCAGCGCTCTTTTCTCTGCCAGTAGATGACGAGCGCTCATGTCTAGACAGAACCCACACAGTCCCTGCCCTCAGACACACAACACAGCTTTTTCTGAAAACTCCTAACACAGACCAGACATTTTGCAGCCTACGCGTGGAGGTGGCCATGCCACAAGAGCCATGTCCACTGCCATGTCAAGGCACCCACCCACAAACGGGCTGCAGAAAATACGCAGCACCATCCTCAAGGGCTCCCTGCCCAGGGACCGCTCTGCAACTCGGTCAGTAATGAGGTCGGGACAGTTTCAACTAGTTCAGTGGCTACTCTAAAGAAATAAAAGGGAAGGAAAAGCTCAAAAAAGAAATTTCATGGCCACCAAACAGTAAGGGAAAAAGAGGAAAAGAGAGTAAAAAAAACAAGCAAATCCCCAAAACAAAACTGTGCATATAATAGCTGCTGAGTTTTCATGAATGTTAGTACTATGTGGCAATAATGTGGAATGGATTTGTTAGAGACATCAACACTGTTGGAATGGGCAGGGAGTCAGGCAAAGTAAGTACTTTGCTCAACCCACCTGCAATAAGGGGTCTAGAAGAGAACATTTCTGTGATGATGAAAGGATAAAAACCATCACAGCTCTATAGTCCACTGACCAGTATATATTTATAACTGCGAGACAAAATTTAATTGTACTAGAAATCAGGGATGCCACATGACATTGTGTTTACTGTTTCCTGGGGATGTGGGAGGGTAAAAGGTTTTTGTGCCTTCACCTGACTGCCACTAAATAGACAAATTACTGTCCATAATTGTTTCCATCATTACAAAAGCAGTTTAAAGGGCCTTGCAAACCTACGGCCTTTTACAACAGGTTGGAATAAAACATTCAACCTCCCTTATCAGAACAGCAGAAGTCAATGGCAAAAGATGAGCTCTGTGAGCCTAACGAATTACTTGGTGACCACCCCAAGAACAGACACCAACTTGTCTACACCTGTTTCTTTACCAACAAAATAAAATTGATGACAACAACTGCTTTAACTATAATACAAGGCTACTGAGGACCAAATGCTATTAGTTTATCTAAAACGTACTGCCGGGGCTTTTGGGGCCACCTACTGTGCTGTCTCCACACAATCATACTGTGCTTTAGTACCTGGATAATGTTTAGTCCAATTAAATATATACTGAACAATGAACGATTGTAACACTGAAAGGCTAACTTAATAGAAACTCAGTCATGTTACTAAAAGTTTAATAACAAACTTTTAATGCTATTGTCAAATATTTTTAAAATATGACTTTTTTCCTGAAAAATATTCAGAAGTTTTGCTGTAAACAAAGCTAAGCAAGAGAGCAGTCTTCAAAGGAGACACATATTACACAGTGACCATTTGGTGCCACTTACATTTTTTTTCAATAAACTGATGGAGTAAGCAAGATTTGCCAGTGCCTGCATTTCCAATAACCAGGAACTTAAACAAAAAATCTGAAAAACAAAGAGAGACTATGAAAACGACTCGTAAACAGGAGCTATATACATCTATTCTTAGACTACGATTGTAAGATTTCATGAAATCTTATTAATATAACAGAAAAAAAAGTAACAATACTTTGTGAAAACATCATGTTGACTTACCTTTTCACCTGCTGGATACTTAGCCTACATGCTAATTCAGTGTTTTTTTAAACCATGCTCTTCGGACAATTTCCTTTGTTGTTGGAAGTTTGAAAACTACTCTTGTAATAAATAAAAATTGTCCCTTTGCTAGCCACTATTCAAAGAAATATGAATATACAGAACTAAGCAAAAACAGTCTAGAAATTTCAAGTGTTTTCTGTACAGAAAAAACAACCTGTTAGACTTACAGGCTTTGAGAAGTCCACTGCCTTGTTGTTTTAAAGAGGTATAAGTTTCCCCATTTGAAGATTTTTGTGGTCTTGCTTCTATTTCCTCATCTGTAACTTGTGGCAAGGAGTAACTTAAGCCAAGTTTGGGTCAGTATTCCAGATGTGAAATTTGTCTCATTCAGTGTAGAGAGAGCTCTTCATTTCTTCTTTACACAGAATAATTAATATATTTGGTTTGGGATATTATTTTCCATACAGTGGAAATAAAAGATTTCCAGACTGGAATTTGTTAATTCACATGATGCAGCATCAACGGCCCCACACTGCCTTGCTGACTCTTTGCCTTTTCTGTTTAGCCACACTTGACCTCCGCTCAGCTTAGGAGCTGCAGCACACGGACTCCCTCTCCCACCCTCCATGTCCATCCCGGCCCACCACGGCTCAGCCCCAGGTGCCAGATCGTTCTGTGTCCCGAGGCCCTCACTGGCCGCCCGAAACCGAGCCCTCTCGAGGCCTTGCTCTCCTCTCCCTCAGTTAAGGAGTAGTCTAGCTCTTTGCTGATGCTTGGTCCACAAATGTTTCCTAAGAACTACATTCACCATCACTGAAAGATTATTCAACCTCTCATGATTTTCAAATGGTTACAGGCAATTAAACTTATAGAATAGTGCTATTAGAATTGTTAGCATTTAAAAATACTACCAGTTTTATGCTTCTCACTGCACGTTTTAAAAGCATGCCACATCCATGCTTGTAGCAGCATTATTCACAGTAGCCAAAAGATGAAAGCAACCCAAGTGTCCATCGGCAGATAAACAAAATGTGGTCTATACACACAATAGAGTATTATTCAGCCTTAAAAAGGAAGGACATTCTGACAGGGCTACCACATTGACAATCCTTGAGGAGATTATGCCAAATAAAATAGGCCAGTCGCAAAAGGATAAATATTGTGGGATTCCATTATATGAGGTACCTGGAGTCATCAAACGCATAGAGACAGAGAGTAGAGTGGTAGTGCCAGGAGCTGGGGGGATGCAAAACTGGGAGTTGGTGTTTAATGAATACGAGTGTCAGTCTGGGAAGATGAACAAGTTCTGGCGCTAGTGGTGGGGACGGTGGTGGGGACGGTGGTGAGGATAGTTGTACAACACTGTGAATGTGCTCAATGCCACTGAACTGCAGATTTAAAATCGGTTCAGATGACAAATCTTACGTTTCATATAGATTACTACACCCACAAAAAAGAAAACATGCTGAGTCTAATCACTTCCATTGAACAGTTTTACCCTAGAAATCAAAGGGAATATGGTTAAGATTGCCAGGTGAGAATGAAAATACTGGTATTTCTCAAACTTGTCCAATATCCTCTTCTATTTAAGAAATAAAACCCAATACATTGTGTAAGTTGTGTTGTGTACAGAAGCTGAGAACCAGGTAAAGAGACTGTCAATATCTAAGTTTTGAGAGAGAAAAGATTTTGTATATACAGATTCAAATGTTTCATATGTACGTAGAAAAACGAATCTAACAAATCCATGTAATCCTGGAACTTAAACTCACATGTCTAAGCACAGACTTTGGCTAGCTGTTTGTCCCATCATTATTTTCTGCTCTGGAAGCTTTGTTGAAATCTACACTGTTATGGTGACTGCTGTTTGCACCATGGCTTCAACAGGCAAAACGGCAGCCAACTGAACGGCGCCTTGCTGAACAAAGGTAAGCAAGACGTGTGATTTACTTACGTAAAAGGGTTTCACTCCTCCCACAAACTCTTCATATTCTGAACCTTATAGCTTCAACAGGTAAAAATCCATACTTAAATAGAAAACCCTTCTATTTGAAAACCTTTTTGGGTCAAACACCTAGAAATACTGGATAAAAATATACCACATTAAAAAAAAAAAGCATAACTGAGCTTTTAGGAAAGAAAATCTCTAGATACTTAGAACAGAGAGGAAATGGGAAAAAAAGCAGTAGAGGGCCCAGGTGGGAGGCTTTCAGTGTTGAGTTTTAATCCCTGAGTGGGACAGGTACAAGAGCTTGTGCCCACGTGAAGGAGCAAGCAGAGAGCTCAATGTGAGTTCTCGGCCAGACCCGACGTGAAAGGGGAGGCTGTAGAAAAGATCCACTCACTAGCTCAGGAAAACAAGGAGCCTTCTCCGACTCCGCCTGGCCTCTCAGCAGAACGGGAAAAACATTCCCCTGTGAAGATTAATCATAAGCTGGTACCACCGGTGGGTGTGAAATTCAAATTTAAATAACCATGTGGACAATAAACCTCCACGTCAAGAAACTAACAATAAAAATGGCTCTAGAAAGTGACATTACTGGTATGCCTGGAAGAAGCCAATGTACATCAGTCTGGTAGGACACACCGTCAACCCCACACGCACAGGATTCCCACACGCAGCTCCTGTGCAGACGAGCTCACAGCCCCAAATTACAAAACACTCAAGGATATGAGCCACCACGATGAGTCAGCAACCTGCAGACTGATCACACTTTCAAGAATCTGATTTAAAAAAAAAAAAGATCCTGATAAGGTATACCCATGATGATTAATACCATAAAAAAGAACTGAATTCATAAAAGAATAAGATGATATAAAAGAATAGGTTGACTTCTAGAAATAAAAATTGCAGTCATTATAATTAAATAGTTGATGGGTTAAAGAGCAAAACTGAGGAGAAAAATTAGTGAACTGGAATAGAGACTGGAGAAAATTACCAGGAGGCAGAAGAGCGAGTTGAAGAGAGAAAATATGAGAGCTTCAGAAATATGGAAGACTGAAAGAAAAGGTCCATAGGTCTAATAGGTATTTTGGGATGAAAACATAGAAAATGAGGTAGAGAGCCAATACTAAAAGAAATAATTGCTGAGAATTTTACAAAATTAAAATTAAAGGAATTGTAAGAATTAAAAATAACTATGAAAAGGATAAATAAGAATAAATCCACATTTAAACACACCATCACAGTGAAACTGGAGGACAAAGGCAAAGACTATAAAAGCAATCAGAAAGAAAGGAAAAATTCCCTACAAAGAAACTAGGTTCTTTAACTGCAAAGGTCAGAAAATAATGTGATATTATCTTCACAGTGTTAGGGATAGGAGCACAAAAACCGCCTAATGTAGAGTTTGATGTGCAAAAATTTTAATCCTTCATGCCAATGTGGATTTCTGCTTCCAAGAAAATGGAGTTAGAAGTACTTCTCTCTGTTCCTCTTGCTCAGTACAACTTAAACCCCTACACATTATGTATGAAAGAAACACAAGAAGACTTTGAAAAAAGTAGAGAAGACAGACGGGCCAGGGACTTGGGGGTTGGAGCAATGACATAGAGATGCGTCCCTTAGCTTTTCCTTTTGCCTTATACAGTCTAGACTTGGAGATGAGCAACCTGGCAACCTGGAAATGGCAATGGGTACAGATTTTTAAAAGCCCCAACAAAAGCCTGTTCTCTAGCCACAGGACCCAGAAAGGACAACCTAGGAAGAGAAAAAACTTGTATACAATAACTGCTCTACTCCAGCCAAACACCACAGGAAAAACTGTGGACTTGCTCCCACCCCCACCAGCAAAGACTGAGTGAAGAGCCTAGAATTCCACCCTGTCAAGGCTGTAATGAGGTTTTCCAACCTCATTACAGCAGGGTGGTGTCAGAGAAGACCAAATACAGCGCTGGGACTCTCATTCCTGTCCCCACCATGTTGTCAGTGCAGACCATTGTGGTGGTGGTGTGGGAGGTGCAGGACACCAGAGCTCTCATCCCTACCCAGCAATGACAAGAAGTACTCCCTCCACCTAAATGTCAATGGAAGCTGCACAGGGAATCTGGGCTTCTACCTCCACCTGGCAGTAATGAGGCAGGCCCAAGAGTGAGAGCCAGTTAAACCAAAGACTTAAATAAATAAGGTCTCATAATACAAAAATTTCCAGGTTTCTATTGAAAATCCGTCATCATATCAAGAACCAGGAAAATCTCAAACTTAAAGAAAAAAGATATACAATAGATTCCAATGCCAAGATGACAGAAATGTTAGAAATACCTGACAAAGATTTTAAAGCAGCCATCATAAAAGTGCTTTAACAAGCAATACAAACATGGCTGAAACAAATAAAAAATAGAAATCTTCATCAAAAAAAAAGTCTCACGAAAGAAATAGAAGATATAAAGAAGAACTAAATGGAAATTTTATAATTAAAAAACAAATAACTGAAATATAACGATCAGTGGATGGGCTCACAACGAAATGGAAGGGACAGAAGAAATGATCAGTGAAATGGACAACAAAACAAAAGAAAATATCCAATCTGAACAACAAAGAGAAAATACGAGGTCTGACAATTAAGTTTTTGAACTTGCCACCGTGCGCCTACATTGGCAGCACTGCACCAACAGCTCAGTAAGGTTTCATAACCTTGGTATATCAGTGTCTCACAACTGTGTTCGTGTCGACGTGTGGAGGCGTCCTGCTGAGTGGCTTTCATTAT
Organism: Rhinolophus sinicus; assembly: GCF_036562045.2. Taxonomy (NCBI): domain Eukaryota; kingdom Metazoa; phylum Chordata; class Mammalia; order Chiroptera; family Rhinolophidae; genus Rhinolophus; species Rhinolophus sinicus. Next base: position 41,662,552 of record NC_133761.1, on the reverse strand, counting down.
TGTTGTCTGTGTTTTTGTGTGCCGTCGTGAGAATGTCTGAGCTTGAATTAGAGCAATGAACAAACATTAAATTTCTTGCTACACTAGGCAAGAGTGGAAGTGAAATCAGGGACATGTTAGTCCAAGTTTATGGGGATGATACCATGAAGAAAATGGCAGTGTACAAATGGACTAAACGTTTTTCTGAGGGGAAAGAATGTATCACTGATGAAGAGAGATCAAGGTGGCCAGTAATGAGCAGAACGATGAAAACATTGCAAAAATTCGTCAAATTGTTGTCAAAATCATTGGCTGACTGTAAGAAGCATAGCAGATCAAGTAAACATTGACAGAGAAACAGTTAGGAAAATCTTAGCTGAAAATCTTGGCATGAGAAAGGAGAGCGCAAAAATGGTCCTGAAGGAGCTCACCGATGAACAAAAGCAAAGAAGAGTTGAAGTTTGCCAAGACCTTGTGGAGAGGCAAGATGATGTTTTGGGCCATGTAATCACAGGTAATGAAACATGGGTGTACCAATATGACCCTGAAACAAAATGTCAAAGTGCACAATGGAAGTCAGCCAATTTTCCACAACCAAAAAAGTTCCGTGAGTCCAAATCAAGAGTCAAAATGATGTTGCCAACCTTTTTTGATGTCAGAGGGATTATTCATTATGAATTTGTACAAACTGGACAAACAGTTAACCAGGTTTACTATTTGGAAGTGCTGAAAAGGCTGTGTGAAAAAGTTAGATGACCTGAACTTTTGGCCAACAATTCATGGCTCTTGCATCATGACAATGCACCAGCTCACACAGCACTGTCTGTAAGGGAGTTTTTAGCCAGTAAACAAATAACTGGGGCAGACAGGTGGCTCAGCTGGTTAGAGAGCGAGCTCTGGGCAACGGGGCTGCTGGTTCGATTCCCACATGGGCCAGCGAGCTGTGCCCTCCACAACTAGAATGAAGTCAATGAGCTGCCGCTCAGTCATGGGTGGCCAGATGGCTCAGTTGGTTGGAGTGTGGCTCTCAACCACAAGGTTGCCGGTTCAACTCCTTGACTCCCCGCAAGGGATGGTGGGTTGCACCCCCCGCAACTAAGACTGAACACAGCACCTTGGGCTGAGCTGCCACTGAGCTCCCGAATGGCTCAGTTGGTTGGAGCACATCCTCTCAACCACAAGGTTGCTGGTTTGACTCCTGCAAGGGATGGTGGGCTGCGCCCCCTGCAACTAAGCTTGAAAGGACAACATCTTGACTTGGAAAAGTCCTAGAAGTACACACTGTTCTCCAATAAAGCCCTGTTCCCCTTCCCCAATAAAATCTTAAAAAAAAAAAAGAACAAGAAAAAAGAAAAAAATAACTGTATTGGAACACCCTCCCTACTCTTCTGATCTGGTCCCCAATGACTTCTTTCTTTACCAGAAGATAAAGGAAACATTGAAGGGAAAACGTTATGATGCCATTCAGGACATCAAGGGTAATACAACGACAGCTCTGACAGCCATTCCAGAAAAAGAGTTCCAAAATTGCTTTGAAAGGTGGACTAGGCGCTGTCATCAGTGCATAGCTTCCCAAGGGGAGTACTTCAAGGGTGACCGTAGTGATATTCAGCAATGAGGTATGTAGCACTTTTTCTAGGATGAGTTAGCAAACTAAATTGTCAGACCTCATGGACTGAAAATATATGAATACAGACTCCTAGACCTCTGTGACTATAAAAAAGATCTAACATCCATATCATTGGATCAGAGAAAGAGAGGACAAGAGGATGGGGTTGCAAAAGTGCTCAAAGAAATAATAGCTGAAAACTTTCTAAAATTGGCAAGGGATATAAACCCAGACTTGAAGAGCTGAGTGAATCCAAAAGAGGATAATCCAAATAAATCCACGCCATGACACATCATAATTAAGCTCCTGAAAACTAAAAACAAAGAAAAAAATTTTGAAAGCAGCCAGAGAAAAATGATACCTTACAGGGGAAAAAAAACCAATCCAAATGACACATTTCTCATCAGCAACCAGAGGCCAGAAGGAAATGGAACAATAGTTTTCAAGGGCTGAAAGAAAAGAACTTTCAATCCAGAATCACATATCTAGTGAAAATATCCTTCTAGAATGCAGGAGAATCTAGACATTCTCAGAAGGAAAAAAAAAAAAAACCACTAACAGGATTTGTCACCAAGAACCCTACCCAAAAGAATGGCTAAAGGAAGGTCTCTAAACAGAAGGGAAATGATAAAAGGAACCCTGGAACATCAGAAATGAAGGAAGAAAAAACATGGTGAACAAAAATACAGGTAAAACCATTATGCTTTTCTTCTTTGCCTCTTGAGTTTCCTAAATTATTACATTTGGTTGTTTATGCAAAAACGGTAACATGTCTGATGTTATTCTAAATATAAGTAGAGGAAATATTTAAGACAATTACATTACATTACCTCACATTATAAGTGGGATGTAAAGTGATATAAAAGAAAGCAAGGATTTTATATTTCATCAAACTGGTGAAATGATACCAGTAGATGCGATATGTATATATAATGTAATATCTAGAGAAACCAATAAAAAAGCTATACAAAGAGATATACTCAAGCACATTATGGAAAAATCAAATGGAATTCTAACAAATGTTTACATAAACCACAGGAAGACTGGGAAAAAAGAGCATGAGAAACAGAAAACAAAAAAGTAAAATGGCAAAAGTCCTACTAATCAATAATCACATTAAACGCAAACTGCATAAACTATACTAATTAAAAGGCAAAGATTGGCAGATTAGATTAAAAAACATGACCCAACTATATGCTGTCTATAAGAAACTCACTTCAATTATGATATAGGCAGGTTCAAAGTGAAAGGATGGAAAAAGGTGTATCATGCAAACATTAATCCAAGGAAAGCATTATTAATATCAGATAAAACAAACTCAGAGCAAAGAAAATTACCAGACAGAAAGGGTCATTATAGAATGATAAAAGGGTTAATCCATAAGACATAGGAATCCTAAATGTGTATGCACCAAATAACAGAGCTATAAAATATGTCAAGCAAAAATTGACAGAACTGAAAGGAGAAAGACAAATCTGACCAAAAAAAAAGAAAAACAAAAGGAGCCATTTTAAAACGCAGCAGAGCTGCCATCGGAGAGGGACCACCATGCGTGACTGATGCCTCAGACCCAAAGAACTACTTGCAAACATAATGAGAAAGCAGTTATTATGGCTACCGGACTGATGGCTACAAAACTGAAGATTAAAAACATTGCTTAGAATTAGCATTACTGTGTTAGCTTTTCTGCACCAAATGCAATGCCTTCCTTTTGTGGATGTCATTGTCCCCTTCTCATAAACACCACTTGCCTTGGTCTCCTCATCGGAGCACCATTTGGGTTCTGCCTGATTCAATGCGTCCGAATGGCTATTCTTATTGACCTCAAACAAATGCTGGTTGCTGCTTACTTTGAAAGGCCTCTTATTTTGAGGGTAACACCCACAATTATGCCTGGAGACTTCAACACCACTCTCAACAATGGATAGAACTAGAAAGAAAATCAACAAGGACACAAGAGAGCTCAGCACAGTCAACTGCAGCTTCTCGTCGGTATTTACAGAACACTCTGCCCAACAAGGACAGAGCATGTTTTTTGGAAGGGTGCATGGAACATATATCAGGACAGACCATGTCCTAGGCCGTAAAACAAACCTCAACAAATTAAAAAAATCTGAACTCATAGAGAATGTAGTTTCCACCCACAATGGAATCAAACTAGAAATCAGTAACATGGTGATAATGGGAAAATCTCCAAATACAGTCATGTTCTGCTTAACAAGGGCACACATTGAGACGTGCGTCATTAGGCACCTCGTGGCTGCACGAACATCACAGAGGCACATACACACACACCTGGGCTGCCGCCCACTGGACACCTCAGCTGTGGTACAGCCCATTGCTCCCGGGCTACAAACCTGTTCGGACGGCACGTGCCTGTACTGGGTACTGTAGCCAACTGTAAGTATTTGTATATCTAAACTTACAAAAGGCACAGCAAAAACACGGTATAAAAGATACCAAATGGTCCACCTGCACAGGGCACTCAGCCTGGATGCAGCCTGCAGGACCGGAAGCTGCTCTGGGTGAGTCGGAGAGTGAGCGTGAGTGGCGTGAGGCCTAGGACAAAACCACCCACTCCTGGAGACTTTTAAACACTGCACACCTATGCCACACTAGTTTATATAAAAAAGTTCTTTCTTCAGTAATAAATTAATCTTAGCTTACTGTCACTTTTTTACTTTATAAACTTAAAATTCTCTTTTAAACGTCTCAACTCTTCTGTAATAACACTCAACTTAAACACAAACACACTGTAAGTTGCACAAAAATATTTTCTTTCTTTATATCCTTATTCTATAAGCTTTTTCTGTTTTTAAAACTATTTCTTTTTTTTACTTTTTAAACTTTTTGGTTAAAAACTGAGGTACAAACACACATTAGGCCAGGCCTACATGGGCCAGGGTCACCAACATCACTTTCCACGTCCAGCCCCACTGGGAGGTCTCGGGCAGCAACACACATGGAGCTCCCATCTCCTGTGATAGCAGTGCCGTCTTCTGGAACACCTCCTGAGGGAGCTGCCTGAGGCTCTTCTTCAGGGGGTGTCACTCTTTCCAGAAATCTGTCCATAGTGGTTTGCTTCTTTTTTTCATGTTAGATTTGCTTGTAAGCAGATAATGTATCCTCTCTATTAATGAAAACCTTTCGCTGTTGGGGTCATGCTTTCAAACTTTTTAAGGCACTTGTTGAAGTCTGTAAAGCTTCTGCTGAACCCTCACTGTGAATGTTTTTTCTTCTCCCACAGTTTCCTTTTCTCTCACCTCTTCTTCAGCTGTGCGTTCCTGTTCCAGTTCCAACACCTCCTTAGGGACCCCCTCTGGGAGCTCCCCAATGCCATCCTCACGCACATCCCAGTTAAAGCTGTTTGCCACCTCAAGCATAGCCTTGTTCCTGCAACCTCCTCATCCCTGGCAAATTCTTTTACGTCATTAGTGGCAGGAATTTTTCAGCCCCATTACAATCTTATGGGACCACTGTTACATATGTGTTCTGTCACTGACTGACTGGGTCAGCATTCAGGAATTTCATGGAGATTTCTGTATGGGAAAGACAGTAGAGTAAGAACTTGACTACCCTTGAAAAAGTGAGGCAAGACAAAGTGAGTTCAAAGCCCACCCTGCCTCCCCCGTCCCAGGCTCTGAGACCTTGAGCAGAGCACCCAAACTTTCAGTTTCCTCACAAATGGGTCCCAGTGTTTACCTCACACTGGTTGTGACGATCAGAGACACTGGACACAAAGTATGTTGGGTATATTCTAACTTCACCCCATACCTAGAGGTTAGAGTTATAATTCTGCCTAGATACACCCATAGTTTTTCAATAAGGAGAGGTTTCCTGGTACAAGAATGGAAACACAGCAACAGGTTGATACCAAAAGAATCTTCGATCAGCACAGTCAAGGATATAGACTTGGAAGCTCCTTTGGTCATGTGATAGCTAGAAATAGTTCTTGGGAAAACATAACTAGGGAAAAGTAACTTCATTACTAAATAATATACACCGGAAGAACTGCAGCAATGGGTCACTTTTAACTCATAATGCTTTTATAGCAGTGTACATTTAATGGAAAGTACTTATATGATAACAAAATATACTTTAATATAAATTTTATCAATAAAGTTTTACCAGTCAACGTCTGGTAAGAGACTATGAAAGTTTCTACTGATTTTCACATAAAAAGATAATCCAAATATGGACTTCGTTCTTATAAAGGCATGTGACAAGTAGAGCATGCTAGTTTATGTACATATCTATGACAAGATTACTCAAGGTGCTAACAATACTGGGGGTGCCAAAAAATGTTACAAGTGGACACTTTGGTCAACATTGCTCAAGCAGTAGTTCCCCATAATCAGAAGTGTCTGGATGCTGATGGGAACCACTTTGCAGAAGTCGAAAGTGACTTGCATTCATCTTTTGTTATTGGTATATATTGAGTATTACAATTTTAATACAGTTTTCCTTTTTAAAATGTGTATACATTTTTTTTTGCACCCTCTGCATATGAAAAGCAAGGAAACAGCAAGACGTCAAATGGTCAACTTTCATTTCTCCCTAAAAATATTATCTCAGTCAAGGTGACTCGGAAGAGGAATATTAGTCTTCAAAACACCAACTATTTTCAGCAGGTTCAAAAAGACAGTAAGAATGAGGATCAAATGCAAGTGCACTGTGTTTGCACAGGAGCTTGAGACACTTCCATCTGTCTGCAGGAAAATGAGGGATTCTGATCTACACGCCCGTCCCAGGCATGGGCTGCTTCTCTGAGCCCCTGTCCGAGGAGGGGTGTGAAGGAGCATGTAAGTCCTTCATCTCCTTCTGGAAGATCACTTGAGACACGCGGAAACTGAACTGCAGCTCATAGTTTTTGGAGACTGCAGTACATGCAGCTGTAGGTGCTCTGCCTAACAGCCACTCCCCCAAGGAGCCAAGTAACCAGATAAGATACCCGGAAGCTCCGTTATTTAAGCCAATCATGGTCACTCCCAGCCCCCTGCTCCCTGCAAGAGTCTGGATTAGAAATACCTGTCAGTGCAAGCCTTGATTGGCCCAGGGGCGGGCAGAGGCCTAACACCGCCCAATCAGATGGGGAGGAAGGGCTTCTAGCTCACAAATGCAGGGAAGGACTCCTTTTTCTATGGATGGGAATAGGAAGCATAGCTGGTACAGAGCAGCCATTTTATGGTTTTGAGGGATGAGGGGCGAGCACGCCGCTGGTAGAGGAGAGAGACATGAAGAAGTCAGGGCCCTGCTGACCCAGAATCACCCAGCCCTGAACCTCACTTATAATTATTTGAATTATCTACTGGATATTGAGTTGGGTTTTCTGCCAGTTGCAGTTGGAAGCATTCCACCTGGTTAAATGATCAGAAAAGCTAATAACCTATTACCTATTAAATGGAAACTTTCTGTTAGGCATAATTTTCTTCTTAAATCTATTTTTGGTCATATAGACTCAATTAATGAGAAGGTTGTTAGGTAAGCATGGGTTTAGAACTAGGTGAGGTCATTCAATAAATATTTACTTAATAACTACCAAATGCCAGCCATTTGGATGTTCAGTGACCACAGATTCAGGTCACCTGGTACATCTGTCACCACAATGGCAATATGCCTGGGCTTGGTGCCAGTCCCCCAGTGGTGCCTGACAGAATACCAGAGCCAGTCTTTGTGGCTCTTACCTCCATGGCTGACCAACTCCCACTTGATCAACAAGTTCTCTCTTAAGTGCATAATCGAACCCTGCAGCTCTCTGCTCTGATGCAATGAATTGATTTCAGATTTCAGTTCTCAGAAGGGATCTATTGTCTCAAACATGCCTGTGTGACTGCTTTAATTCAGACAATGCAGTCTGTGGAAGAGGTCTCAGAGTTGCCTTTATATTATTTGAACGTGAAAAACTGTTAACTTCCACCATAAAGAAAAGGATTAAATATGTCTTAAAGTTGGCTTTTCTATTTGTCCTGGCCTTTCGTTTCATATTCTGTAACTGAGAGGAACATGCATGCCTCTCAAACGGAGTCAAATCAGGCTCGTCGGGCATTCCCTGATGGCCACGTTCAGGGAGTCACAGCACCGTGGGCAGTCACCTAAGCAGTCCCCTGCTTTCACTGAGTTTACATCTCGTCTTGAGAGATTTGCTTTGTCACAGCAGAGAGCTGCCTGAACTGCAGAATTGGGTCTGCAAGTCCACAGGCAACGCAAAGACGAGGTGTGTGCGCAGCGGCCTCCTGTACCAACCAGCACAAGCAATGAGCGTGCAGAACAGTATGACAACTAAGGGCCCTACATAGAACAATGTTTTTAATTATAACAAAGAGACATGTTTTGTTTTTAAGTCTCCAATTTTTTTCTGCATGATTAAAAATTCATCTGGAAAATGATAAACCTCCCTCTAAAATATATCTTCTCATTCATAATTTATTAGCACTTTAAGAAGTGTCCTTCCCCTTCCATATCTAAATATTGTTAGCTGCTTTTTAAGACTTTTTAAATGCCAAAAACACAACACATAAGGGAAACAGAAAGAATTAAAAGACGAAAATCACTAAGTATTGCCATAGAAGAGGTCGCCATTCTGAGTAGCTAGGGCTGCGTTTGGCTGTGGCAGGGCTACGAAGCTTTACTTTTCTAGGTATCAGATCCATCACTATCAGGGATTTACTTGTATTGGCCAAATCTCTCTCAACATAAACTTATTTCTCTTTGAATGCTTAGAGGGGAATTACAAAGAAGAAAACATGCAGACACACAGTGTTAATCTGAGTTGCACGTTGTGCTATAGTATGCTTCCTCTTACATCTGCCGGACTTCATCTACCCTATAAACAACATCCCTACACATCACTTTAACTTTCAATCCATATTTACAGCTACAGAGAAGCAGAAGTCAAGTATTCTTCAAACAAAAGGAACACACTCCATTACCAAGATCAGATTTGCAGAGAAAATAGTAAGATTCAAAGACAAGTATTACAGGATTCAAAAGTTTTCCCTCAAACTATTTTTACTGACAAGTATTCAAATGGAATTATTAGAAATGGAGAAAAAAATCTGTGACATGAGTCTGATTAATCTCTACGGATGGTTTAAGAGGAGGAACTTAAGAAACAACATCAGCTTTCTTCTCATTCCAAAGAAATACTCAGAGCAGAGGTACAACGTCAGCACACTTGCCTGGTTACATATGGTAGGAGTGATTATAATAGTATTGAACCTTGCAAAAGAACCCAAGGTTATGGCTAATTCTATAGAAGGGGGCCCAAAGGGCGAGATATTTCTAAAAGAATGTTGGCAGTGGTCATTAACAGCAGATATTATCATTATTACAGTTAGAAGTAAAGTTCACGTTCATGTTTACATGAAATTGTTTCTCAAGGAGCTCAAAAAGCTTTGGAAATACCGTTAACTGAAATTGCCATGATTTTCCTGTGAAGCTGTGGTCTGGGCCATAAAAGAAGCTTTACCAAGAGCCTCCCAGCTCACTCGGCCCAGGGGCTGTCTCGTCTTCTTCACAGGGGCCAGCGGCCATGGCACAGGAGTGGCTTGTGCAGTGAGCTCAAACAGCTGCGATGAACTTGGGGACGATGGGTTTTCTTGCCTTATAATCTACTCACCTGGCCCCAACTTAACCTTCCCTTGACTCTTTTGGGGTAAACAGTAACTTGAACCATGTTAAAAGGCCAGTTTAAAAAGACAGAAACCAACTGGACTCAAGAGATAAGGATGATTAAGAATAAAAACTGGGTTCTGGCTTTGGTGGCAGTGTAGGAGATGGACGGGAAGCATGGGGTTGCGGCAGGCAGGCACAGTGCCACACAAGTCCTCGGGATGGGGGGCAGGGAGTGGGTGCAGCAGGTGTGAGAGCTCCTTAGAAGAAGCCATAGGAATTGGTTAGCATGGGATAAGGCTGTGAAGGGAGGAGGGGTGTGCGATGACCCTGGAGCGCCTGGCTGGAAGACTAGGCAGATGGCAGGACCATCCTCCAGGAGAGACAGAAAAACGGGTCCTACCTTTTTCTCTCTTAGGCAAATGAGTGTGTGGGGAAAATAGAAGATTAGAGGCAGGAATGGGTAATTAGCTGGGTTTGGGACATGTGTCAGGATACCCCTAGCTCATCCAAAGAGGACAGTTAGGTAGGGAGTTGCAAACAAGATGTTTAGCTTGACAGAATGATGTGACAGGACAGAGACACTTAGGAGTCTTCAGGCAAAGACAATCACTGGGATACTTTCTAGCTCAATGACCGTGAAAAACGGTCACCAAATTTTGATTTTTCCAAAGAACATTTTCAAAGCTCGTGGCATGGAGGTGTGGCCATCTAGGGTCGCCGACCTGCATAGCCTGGGCTGGTCATGCACAGGACCTCCCCACGTCACTGGGGTCAGAATCTGCACGTCAACCAGGGGACTCGAGGCACATTCATTTGAGAACCACTGGGTTAGTGCTCCCCAATCTTGGGTCCTTGTTCACCAATTTTCAATGAATGAGAAAAGAAGAACATAAACATTTGAAATGATAAATTTATTCAGTTTAGAGAAATGTCCTTCATTCTATTATATGCTTCTTTTGTTGATACTGTTTATACATCCTGTCTAATGGTACTTTAGGTGATTTTTTGAACAGCTAAGTTACTTTATACTTTATTGGAACCAGGTGACTTTGAAGATATTACTTCCTTTACCTAGAATATCCTTCTCACTCCACCTTGCCCTATCAAGCCTAAATTTTTCTCTGAATCCTACTGAAGCCTAGTTATTAGTTTCATAAAGCTGCTGCTGTAATAAAATACCACAAACTGAATGGCTTAAAAGAGGTTATTATGGCAATTCTAGAAGCTGCAAGTCTGAAGTCCAGGTGTCCGCAGGGCCATGCCCTCTCTGAAGACTGGAGGCTCCTGCCCTGCCTCTTCCAGCCTCTAGGGGTCGCCAGCCATCCCTGGCGATCCCTGGCTTCTAGGCAGGTACACCACTCTAATTTCTGCCTCTGTCTTCACATCACACTCTCCTTGTATGTGTCTGGGTCCAAATTCCCCTCTTCTTATAAGGACACCAGTTATTGAATCAGGGCCCACCTTACTCCAATGACCTCATCTTAACCTGAACACATCTACAAAGACCCTATTTCCAAATAAGGACACAGTCACAGGTAATGGGGTTAGGACCTGCACATATCTTTTGCGGGACCCAATTCAACCCACCTATAATGATATATATCCTGATAATTTCAATATCCTGATAATTCTCAAAATTATGTAGTAAATACTATTATACTTTCAAAATAAAAATATTAAGAGTGTACTATAATAAAAATTAGCATAGGACCAACAATTTGTGTTCTTGTTTCATAATTTGTTGTAGAAGGCATAAACTCCAGTGTGTAGAGAGAGATTTATCTTAGATTTTTCCTCTCTCAAACTGCCTCAGTCCTTAAACTTTTTATTTTTAATTTATAGCATTTTCTGCATCACTTATACTGTTTAGCTCCTTTCTGAACACCATTGCTGGGAACTATTAATACCTCTCTGATTTGTCAGTTTTGTCTCATAAATCTTGATTATCAGAAATTACTTAAAGGTAATTTGCGATCTCCCATGTTAGATGGCTGCAGTTCCTTGGGAAGTCCCAAGCGAGCCTACTTGGCCAGGGCTTTCAAAGTGTCACGAACCTGATAACATTTGGGAACCACTGTTTTAGTTTACGGCTATTCAGATTGAAAGTTTCAATCTGAAACTTCTGTATTTAAGATTTCAATTTTCTATTACAATAATACATATAGTTTTCATGCTGTTAGTGGTTTCAAAGTAGCAAAATGTTGCACACTCCTCAGTCTATGAGGGGATCAGATGCTTTAATAGGCACACAGCGGGCAGACAGAGCTCATTAACAGTACATTGGAAGCCTGGCTCTTCCTGTTTCATCATCCCAGTCAAGCTACACAGAGCCTTCTTTCCCAGAGGAGAGAAAGTGAGCCCAAAATAGAAAGGAGTTTAAAGATTAGGCAAACATTCCTTTAGCGGCTATCTAAGAGGCAAATGTCAGGGAGGAGGACCCCTGATTGATTTACCTTTGGGGGACAATGCTGTGCAAAAACGGTCAATGATAAGGGAAGGTGACAGCTTAGGACTTGGTTTGGAGTGATTTTTAATTTTAGGTTGACACTTTCAAATTCTACATTTGCTCTTTCTAAAACTTATTTTCTATTTGTTTCCTCTAGAGAGAAAGATTAAATTCTGTTGGTAAAAAGTAAAAACATGTTTGGAAGTTACCATGAAATAAGAATACTAATGGTCAAAGCCTTAGGATCCAATTTAATCAGTTACCGTGATGCTCAAGAGTTCAATTAACTGTCTGATGGGAAGCAGAGATACCATAGGCATGCTCCATCTTATCAAGGTTATCCTCTCATATAAGAGAAATGAACTCTTCCACTCATTTCTTATTAATTCATAACCCCACTGGCTTTTCTTATTTGGACTTTTCACCCCTTTCTTGTGCTCCTTATCCAGGTTAAAGAGGAGTGTGGGGGTTAGGAGCACTTGAAAATAAAGAAAAGCAAAAGTATAATCAAACATTGCTAGAGAAACATTTTCTTTACGAAATTCTCTATGGACCACGGGGATGTGACGGGATGTGACGTACTGTAGCATTTGCAGCTCTGACAACACTGGTCCTTATGAAGCCAGCGACTTCCTGGAGGATCTCCAAAGCCTTCTAGGGACAGACCTGCTGCCCTGCCCCCCAGTGTCACCACGCATGTACCACTCACAGGAGTTGCAGGACATGGAGCAAATGCACTGACCCACCCACCGCTCTCGGGAGCAAGACCACGTCCTCGCACGAGGTCCTCTGTGCCTCGCCCTCACGGCTCTCCCAAGGGCTGTGGGGCCCAAACCACATTCTCTCATTGGAACTGCATCTCCCTCCTGGCCTGGGCCTGGGCACGTTCTGTGCTGCCGTCCCCTGGCCCCCAGCCTGGGTTAGGTTTCTTTCTCACATACTTTCACAGACCACAGGCTTCGGAACTCCTGCCAGGGGTTTTAACTAGTCACTCATCAGTGGCATAAGCAGGTCCGCAGTGAATCCCCAACTAGACCGCACGCTGTGGGAGACCAGCCTACTCCAGCGCGGCTCCGCACGCTCGTGCACACACACTTGCTGAGGGGAAAGGAGCAGCGTGACAGCACCAACGGAGACAAAAGTGATCTGACCTGAGGTACACACTTTTGAATCCGAGCCTCTCCCTGGGCTGCAAAACTCCAAATCGGCCTCAACTTGAATGCACACGTCTGAACGGGCGACTAGACCGCGCCAGCGCTCAGCCCCGACAGGACGGGCGCGTACACCGTGCAGTTTACTTCTACCGCGCAGGCCTCACACCGAAACGAAAACCGTGTATGAATCCAGAAGGCTTTGGTTTATTCAAAAGGTATGTGCTGGGCGCCTGCAGGTGTGGGCGCTGACGGGAGCAGCGGCGCTCCAACGCGGGCCCCGGTGCTCTGCTCGCGAGGTGCCCGCGGTCTGGAGACAATGTCAACGCCACAGCGCAACCAGAAGGCGCTGAACCCGAGGGGACACGAGCGGGGCACACGCCCCGGAGAGCCGCTCTGAGAACCGGCCCCCCCCCCGTGACCCCGTGCAGGAGGGGGCTCCAAGGCAGCAAAGGTCCAACGGGGCCGCAGGCGTTGCCCGAGCCCGTCACGTCCCTCGCTGGGGACAATGCCGCAGATGGAACAGCCGCGAGCCGCCTTCCCAAACCCCGCGCTACGGAGACCAGACCGCGCTCAGAGGAACCCGGGGCGTCAGCGCGGCAGGAGGCCTGGACCGGGACGCACCGCCCGCCCGCCCCCGGCCCTGCGCCCGGTACCGTAGGTCTCCGACATGGCCGTCTGCGACATCTCGGGGCGGCACCGCCTCTCGCGGGTCCAGGCGCAGCTCCGGCCCGGCCAGCGGCAGGCGCCGGGCGTGGTCGTCCCGGGGTCGTCGGGGGATCGTCCGGCTCGGTGGGCAGCGGCGTGGGGCGGGGTCCGGAGGACCGAGGGGCCCGCGCGGTCTCTAAGACAACCGCCCGCCACCCCGCGGCTGCGGCCCCCGCCAGACTGCCGCTCCGCGCAGGCGCACCAGGCCCGGTCCCCGCCCGAGGACGCGCATGCGCACGCAGCCCTGCACCGGGCGGGGCGGGGAGCCGGGCGGGGAGCCGGGCGGGGCCGGTGAAGTGAAAAATTCTTTGCATCTCGGTAACTTGGGATCTTTGAGAGAAAATAAATTTAATTAATCTTGGGTAGTACTTTCTTTCTGAGGTACTGTGGGGAAAGAAAACTTACAGCAAAACTCATCTGTGTTTTTCTTCAATTATTTACTCCTTTCTCTTCAAGGGAGGTTTGTGAAAGAGTAAAAGCAGGTTTCCAAAAGCCTAGGCACATCGGAGATTTGTCTCAGGGAAACGAAGGGAGAAGCATTTCTTCCAAAATAGATCCCACCTGCTGCTAAGTAGCTGACACTGTCCTTCTTGCTCTCTGGCAATGCCTCATGGAGCCAGCCTCACAAGGATTCCTGTTCCCCAGGACTAGCAGAGGGTCACGTGGGTGTGGACAGTGGTATCTGGAGGGACCAGTGGGGACTGATGGACAATAACTGAAGAGGCCTGGGAACACCCATAGTTGGACCTAGAACAGTAGTAGCCCCGTTCCCTGAGGGGACCCTAAAAGGCCTAGGGATGAGAATCCAGCAGCATCCTGACATTTCGGGCAGCAGTGGCTTTGGGAACAAAGGGACATGGCATCCTTGACAGAGCTAGGCTTGGTAGAGGGCACTGGTCACAGTCTCTGTGGTGACTTTCCTTGGACGCTGAGCCAACGTGTGTGTCTGTTGGAATATTTAGGGACTCAGAAATATCTGGTGTTACTTTCAGAAGAAGTCAAGTTCCACACAGGTACGTGGAGGCTTGAAAAACTGACCTCAGTTAAACACCCAGGTGGTGACACCTGTGACATATAACTCATGTCTTCAAGTTGGAAGAGACCTCAGAGGTGGCTGGGCCAGTTTGCATTCCAGTGCCAAACAAAACGACCTCTGTAGCTGGATGTGTCTGTTAGGAAACATTCTGTCAGGATGGGCTAAATTAGTTGCAGTAACAAAGACCTCCCGATGTGCCTGTGACTAACCCATGAAGTTTCTCTCACTCGACTCCTGTCCTGCTCACGTTGGCAGAGACACTCAGCTCCCTGTGGCCGCGTGGAGACCCAGGATGACCCAGGGGTTCTGTAAACACACGCTCCCACCATCACTCAGGCAGGAGAAGGAAATGACATCAGTTGTGCATTAGCTCATGAAGGTCCCATCAGGAGTTGATAGATTCCTTTCCCTTTAAAATTTATTGGCCAAAGCAAGTGACGTGGCCACACCTAACTTCAAAGAGAACAGGGAGTGCGCTATTGTTGTGTTCTAGAAGGCAAGAAGGTAGAGGCATGTGGAAAGACACGATGACCATCATGGGAGATTTTCACCCATCCAAGCAGCTCACTCCGCTTTTATTCCAAACAACTGTATGGAAGCATACCTGAGACAGCTACACATATTTAAAGTATACACTTTGATAATTTTTATGTATGTGTACACCTGTGCTCACTGCTACAGAGGTGTCACTACTCCTAGGCCTTTTCAATGGGCAGGAGCACTTTTTGCGATTCTGTTTTACCTTCTTCATTGCTCATTAGGAATAAGTTCTTGTGAGATTATCTCAGTGCTTGTGTTAGGGTTTCTAGTGCAGGTCTCTAAGTGATCACAGCCCACCTGCAGGTGCGATGCCATCTCACGTGGAGAATAAGAATGGCACAGCAGTTCTCCTCCACCCGCCCTCTAACTGTGCTGTGGAGGTCCTACTTCCACATTTGTTGTACACCACACATATGTCATTCTTATTTCTGCTCTAAGCAGCCAATTTTCTCCCTTTTAAAAATAGTGGTCAAGTGCACATAACATAAAATTTACCATCGCAACCATCTTTAAATGTACAGTTCAGTGGCATTAAATATACAGTGGTTTCTCCCTATCCATGGGTTCAGTGACCCACAGGCAACCCTAGTCCAAAAACATTAAATGGAAAATTCCAGAAACAAACAATTCATAGGTTTTAAATTACAAGCCGTTCTGAGTAATGCAATGAAATCTCGCGCCATCCTGCTACATCCCACCCATGAATCATTTCTTCCTCCGGTATCTCCACGCTATAGATGTTCCCCTCCTCTTAGTAGCCACCTCAGTTTCAGGCGACTGTTGTAGTATTGCAGAGCTTGTGTTCAAGTCACCCTCATTTTATTGAACGATGGACCCAAAGTACAAGCACAGTGATGCTGGCAATTCAGATTTGCCAAAGAGAAGCCGGAAAATGCTGCTGTTTATTGAAAAAGTGATTACACATAGGGAAAAAACATAGTATATCCAGGGTTTGGTACCATCTGTGGTTTCAGGCATCCACTGGGGGTCTTGGAATGTGTCCCTGCTGATAAGAGAGGACAATGTATTCACATTGTTGTGCGACCATCACCACCATCCACCTATGGGAACTCTTCATCTTGCAAAACTGAAACTCTGTCCCCATTAAGCACTAACTCTCCATCTTTCCTCCCCCAACCCCTGGCAACCACCCTTCTAATTTGTCTCTCTGTGGATTTGACGATTCTAGGTAGCTCATATGAATGAAATACCACAATACTTGTCCTTATGTGACTGGTTTATTTCACACAATATAATGTCCTCCAGGTTTATCCATGTTGTAGCCTATGTCAGAATTGCTTTCCTTGTTTAAGGCTGAATAGCATTCCACTGTATGCATAGACCACATTTTCTTTTAAATAGATTTAAGCAATAAGAACAAGTATTACATATTTACCCACAAACCCACAAAGTTACCATGTCTAGGACTCCTCAGTCCCTCATGTGGACCCAGCATCCCACATGATATCATTTCCCTTTTGTCCAAAGGACTTCTGGTAGCAGACCTTGAAGTGCAGGTCAGCTGGCAAAGACTTCTGCAGCTTTTGTATAGCTATAAAGGGTATTGCACTTGTTTTTGAGTGATACTTCTGCTAAGTTTAGATTTCTAAGTTAATAGTTTTATTTTTGTTCCCTTAATACAGCATTTTCTGGCTTATATTGTTTCTGATAAGAAGTCTACTGCCATTTTTAGCTTTATTCCTTTGTAGGCAGTGCATCTTTGACTGTTTTTAAGATATGTTTATCACTAGTTTGAGTAGTTTGGTTACAATGTGCTATGCTTGCTTCGGTGTGATTTTCATTATGGTTTTTGTCATGTCAGGCCACATGAATTTGTCCCATAGCTAACTGACGGTCTGTTCATTTCTTGCCAGTCTCTGTGTTTCGTGTTGGATGGTTTCTATTGCTGTCTTTAAGTTCACTAATCTTTTCTGCAATATTTAATCTGCTGATAATCTCATCCAGTGTATTTTCCCTTTCAGACATTGTAATTTCATTTCTAGAAGTTCAATTGTGTATATGTATATCATGCTCAGTACTTAATCTCTTCTCTACCTTCTTGAACGTATGGAATATGTTGTAATAATGGTTTTAATGTCATTTTCTACTAATTATTATAATCAGTAATTCCTGAGTCAGTTCCTAATGATTGCCTTTTCTCCTCATTATGAAGTATTTCCCTACTTTACATGTCAGGTAAGTTTTGATTGGATGCCAGACATTTAGAAGTTTACTTGTTTAGTGAGACATATATGTATCACTCGGCTCTGGTTGTGTCTTGGCCTTCTTGTTGTGTTTTGAACACACGAAGCAGGTTTTGGCCTCAGGGCCTCTGCACATGCTTTTTTGTCTGCCTGGAATGCTCTCTGGAATGCTCTTGTCTCAGGTATCTACATGGTACTGCCCTCAGCCTTTCTGTTTTCTGTTTATATGGCATCTCATTAATGAGGCATTCCCACTCAGATATGAAATGGCAGCCCTTCTCCTTCCCAGAACTTTATACACCCCCTACTTTGGGTCCCCCCACTCCACAGCATTAAACACCTTCTAACACATATATTGATTATTTTTATATTGTCTGCTCCCATTTAGATTTTAAAGTCTATGAGGGAAAGGGTTGTATCTGTCTTATTCTCTTCTCTACCCCCATGTCTAAAATGGTATTTGGCACATAGTAAACTCTCAATAATTAAATAGTTGTTTAATGAATAAAATAAAACTCAGTAGCTCTCTGTTTAATATGGATTTAATTTAATGTAATGAACTTAATTTCAAACTTGTTGATTTATTTTATTTTATTTTTGTATTAGTTTCAGGTATACAAAACAATGTAATATATTTATCATTTATATCCCTCACAGTGATAACCCTCCCCATCTACTACCCCTCTGATATAGCACACAGCCGTTACATTTCCGTTGTTTCTATTCCTAATGCTGTACTCCACTTGTAAATATATATATTAAAATTATAGTTGACATTCATTATTGTTCAGCTTCAGCTTCAGGTGTACAGTGCAGTGATCAGGCATCTACATCATCCCTGATGTAGTCTCCCTAATGAGACAAGTGTCCTTCGGATATCCTACAAAATCTTTACAACATTATTGATTACCTTCCCCAAATTGACTTTCGTATCCTTGTGGGCATCTTGTGGTTACTGACTGTGCTTTCTAATCCCCTCACCTTCCCCTTATCCCCACCCTGCCTCCCATCTAGCAACCCTCAGTTTTTCCTTTATGTCTCTGAGTCTGTTTCTGATTAGTTCATTCATTTATTCTTTTCTTTAGATTCCACATATAAGTGAGATCACATGGTAATTGTCTTTCTCTGTCTGACTTATTTCACTTAGCATAATGTTCTCTAGGTCAATCCCTATTGCTGCAAATGGTAAGATTTCATCCTTCTTTAATGGCTGTGTAATACTCCATTGTATAAATGTACCACAGTTTCTTAATCTAGTTGTCTACTGATGGGCATTTCCATGTCTTGGCTATTGTGTATAGTGCTGCAATAAATATAGGGGTGCATAAATTTTTTCGAATTAGAGTTTTGGATTTTTTTGGATAGATATTTAGGAGTGGAATTGCTGGGTCATATGGTAGTTCCATTCTCAGTTTTTTGAGCTACCTCCATACTGTTTTCTGCACCAATCTGCAATCCCACCAACAGTGCACGAGGGTTCCCTTTTCTCCACATCCTCGCCATCATTTGTTGTTTGTCGATTTATTGATGATAGCCATTTTGACTGGGGTGAGGTGATATCTCATTGTGGTTTTTATTTGCATTTCTCTAGTGATTAGTGAGGTTGAGCATTTTTTCATATGTCTGGTTGCCATCTGTATGTCATCTTTAGAAAAACGTGTCTTCATGTCCTCTGCCCATTTTTTAATTTGGGTAGTTTGTTTTTTTTTGAGTTGAGTTGAGTGAGTTTTTTTATAAATTTTGGATATTAACCCCTTATCAAATATATCATTGGCAAATATCTTCTCCCATGCAGTAGGATCCATTTTTGTTTTATTGATGGTTTCCTTTGCAGTGAAAAAAACTTTTTAGTTTGATGTAATCCCACATTTTATTTTTTCTCTTACTTCCCTTGCCCAAGGGGATATATCAGTAAAAATCTTACTCTGGATAATGTCTGTAACTTTCTTCCTACATTTTCTTCTAGAAGTTTTATGGTAAAACTTGTTGATTTATGGCAAATTTGAAAGTTGATCTTTTGTATGTCACCATGTAATTGTGGAAAGGCTGTAATAAAATCATTTAAAAGTATCATCTAATGTTGGTGTAATGTACCAAGTACTTAATAAACACTAAGTGTGCTCAGTGCTTTGCATGTATTATAAAACCTTACAACAAGCTCATGAAGTAGGTATTATCCCATTTTGCAGATGAGGATCAAAGTTCTCGATGGCTTACACATTTTGCCCTAGTCCTCATGGTTAGAATGTATCAATGTTGGGATTTTTCTCTAAAGCCCAATTAAAGTAGACACCTCTCGTATCATCTAAAATGTGTATGAGGAGGGAAAAAAATCCAGTATAAAAACATGGAAAACACAGAGGTGTGACTTCAAAAGGCAACAAATTGTTTAATGTGAGGGAACATGAAGACAATGACATCCTTTCCAGCCCAGCCCTGCTCTAGGTGCTTTATGCCACTTCCCTTGATCCTCACAACACCTGACAAGGTCACTCTCCTCATCCTCCCTTCAGTCCAGATGTCATCAAACCAGGGTTCGCTACTGCACTAGATGGTAAATGAGGATGGAGACGTGAGTGAGGAAGTGCTTATGGGAGCAGAAATTTCCAGGGCACTTGTGTAAGATAAGTGTCAACGCAGGCTTGCTCTGAGATAGAAAAATCACACTGAAGTTAACCTCTAGGTCTCCAGCTCTGGACTCAAGTCTTTGCATTTATCTTTGCACCTAGAAGCACAGCAACCTCTGTCTACCTGACAGGGGTGTGCTGCAAATGCTCCAAGGGAACAGTGTTAAGTCAGGGCCAGGGCTGGGGACATGTGTCTCAGCTCAGAGACACCGCCATTCCCCACCTTCATCTTTTCCTTCGAAAGTTGCCAGCAAATCTCCCATTAATTCTAATGGGAGCATTTCTCTGCTTATTCTGCATTCAACAGCGTTTATACTTGGGCATTATTCGTGAATCCTCTGAATTTTTGTTCTGTATTCAGACAAAGAGGATTTTCTGGTTCCTCTTTTCTTTTTATATTTCACATATCAGATTAACTATGTGACTGAGGATATGAAAACACACTTGTTTTTTTCTCCTATTTCCTGATTAAAAATACCATAGAATTATCTTTCTTTTATTTTTATATTTCTTTTCCATATTGCGTTTCAAATCAAATGGCCTATTTTTTAGCCTGATGGTTGTTAAAAAGATTGTTTGCAAAACAAGTGTTCATTTTTTCTTTCCTTTTGAATTTTCTCCCTAATCACCATCAAACCAAACACTTTTAACCAGAATTTTCTTCATGGGCAGTTTTTTTAAAAAACCTGTAATCAGCTTTATTAAGGTACAATTTACATGCAACAAAATTCACCAATTCTAAGTGTATAATTCAATAAATTTTGGCAAATTATACATAATCGTGTAACAAACAACCACAACTATCATGACATGAAACTTCTATATCACCCTCAAAAGTTCTCTCATGCTCTTTTGCCATCCTTTCTAAGCTGATTTTTAAGAAGTTTTGATGGAGGATTATTGACTGTCACATGGGAAAATGTAATGTGCTCCATGGGACTGGGGTGTAGATTTTCCCGCTGCAAAGGGCACCCACCAACTCCTGCCTCTGCAGTCTGTCCTCCCCGTTTCAAACGCCTTCGTTTGTGCCGGTCATCAGCATTTTATTTGGGCCCCAGCAGTAGCCAACGCCACTTCCGCCCACCAGCCGGGTGAAATGTGTTTTACATGGAGGACGGATGAGACAGGAGCTTCCTGGGTTTACTGGTGACTTCACAAGAGAGAGGGGTCCGTGTCGGAGGCACTAGAATCCCTCGTCCTTTACCTGGAATGGTGCAGTCTAGACTGGCAAACGTGCGATGGAACACTGTAGTGTTTGCCCATTCTACCTGTCTCCGTCTGCCAGGGATAAAGCGCCATGGACTGAGTGACTTAAACCACAGAAACTTACGCCCCAGTCCTGGAGGCTAGAAGCTCCCTCCCCTTGAGGAATCTACCAGCACAAGGCAGCTCCAGGTCCCTCGTACGGGGGAACAACGAGACGTAAAACTGCTCATAAATGAGGAAATGCTTGAATCCCTCTATCAAATTTTAAAATCCTAACTAAAGAAATAAAGTTAAAAAATAAATTTATTAAGGAATTTAATAAAAACCACAGGTAGTTTTGTTATTTTCTGGTCACGTAGTGCCCCCTGTTGGGCACTTGGATGTACTCTCCAGGATGCCCTTCGTGGCAAAGCAAGACGCGGGCAAGGACAGTCCCAAGAACCCCAATTTGGGCCCAGTCCGATGATCTCTGTGGATTGTCTACTTTGGAAGAATGTAATTTATAAAAGTGTTGTGTGTTAATTTGTGCCCCCCTCAAAGTCATGTTGAAGTCCTAACCCCTGGTGCCTGTGAACGTGACTTATTTGAAACGAAGTCTTTGTCATCAGCATTGTATTTGGGCCCGAGCCGTAGCCAACGCCATTTGCGTCCACCAGCCGGGTGAAATGTGTAATTCAGCTGAGATCAGGTCATTAGAGTGGGCCCATAAAACATGCCTGGCACCCTGTCAGAAAGGACAGGGACACTTGGGGAGGCGGCTGCAATGATGATGGAGGCAGAGACTAGAGGCAACCACAGCCAAGAACATGCAAGGTCGCCAGCTACACTGCAGCTGGAGAGGGGGTGTGCAGACTATCCTTCAGAGACTCAGAAGGAACCAGCTTTGCTGACACTTTATTTTGGACTCAAGCCCCTGGAACTGTGAAAGAATAAATTCCTACTCTTTTCAGCTATCCCACTCATTATGGAAATTCAGGAAACTAATACAGAAAGTCTGGGCTTTGGGGTCAGAGTCACAGCTCCTACTTACTCCCTGTGGGACGCTGGACAAATCACTCAACTTCTCTGAGCCTCGATTTCACTAACTACACGGTGGAGACAAGTCTTCACTGGTAGCAGTAAGTCTCCCCTGGCCAGAGGTTCCTGTGAGGAGGCATGTGAGCGTGTGTGTAAACACATTTTGTTAACCTCAGGGCACTATGCAAATGCTATGCCATTATGCAAAGGAAGATGGGGGTGGCGGCTAAGAGCTGGGCTCTGAGGTCAGGGTGTTTGGGTCCACGTGTGGGAATATCATGGAAACTTATTCTCAAATGAGCCAAAGGCAGTGGTGCCAAGGCATGGAGTTGGCATAAATTAAAGGGAGCAGCCATTTATTGCTCTGCAACAAATTACCCCAAACTCAGTGCCTTAAAACAGTGAACATTTATTACTTTGCACAATCTCTGTGGGTCAGGAACCAGGAGGTTGCAGTCAAGAACTTGGCTGGGGCTGTGTCATCTGAAGTTCAGAGTGGGACTAGGGCCACTCCACAATGACACTCTCACAGGGTTGTGGGCAGGAGGCCTCAGTTCCTTCCTATGCGGTCCTCTCCAAGGGTCTGCTTGAGTGTTTCATGACATGGCCTGTGCTCATTCCTGCCACCTGCTCTACTGTGTGCATCAGCATGCTCTTCCCCCCAGAAGTGGGTCTTGACCGTTATGGGGGCACTGACTCACTGTTATGGGCTCTAGAGATCTAGGGCCCCTCCCTCCAGTAGAGCACGCACAAGCGTCTACATCAAATATCCTTGATAGAATTTCGAGAGGCTCCATGGTTAAGTGCCACTAGTCCACAGGAGCTCAGTAAAACCCAAATCTATTTCTGTAACTCCGGGTTTAAAATCCTTCCATGACTCCTGTTGCCATGGGATAAAAATCTCTTTAGCATGTCATGATCTGACCCTGACTTTAACAGCAATGTTGTATCAAGAGTCTTCTTTTCAATCCTCAGAAGAACACTGCAAGGAGCTAGTTTTATTGCTCCTGTTCTGGAGATGAAGAAGATCTCAGAGAAGAGACATAGTTGGTCCACGGCCCCCACCGAGACTAAGTTTGGATGGAGACGGGTCTCTTCTGGCTGTAAAGGGGTGTCCCTCTGTCAGGCTCCCCACCCCGCTCTCTGCCATGTCCTGATTGCTGCTGGTCACACTGCACAGTCGGGCTGTGGGGCCACAAATGCCTCGGACTTCCCAGACATGCTGTGTGCTTTCTCCTCCTTACAATCCCTTCTCCCGCCTCACTGCTTCCCTTCCCCAACCTTCCCCTCTCATCATTGTGGTCTTGTATCCTGTTCCTTCTTCAAGACTCAGGTGTGGCTTCTTCTATGAAGCATTCCGTGGATGCCCCAGTCACAGCTGGCAGCCCCATCATGGCTTCCTAGAAGCCCTTCACATCTTCCAGAACCATCCCCAGGTTGTGCCGTAGTGCCCACTGACACACCTAACCACTCCCACACCTACCCACTCCCACGAGACTGAGTTCCTTGAAGGCAGGTGTCAGGCATGTCTAACCCACTTCTCCTTGGCGCTTGGCACAGGATGGGTGTTCGATGCTTATTTGTTGAGTGAGTGAGTGAATGACATTTTTGTAAGAATGCCCAACTAGCTGTATGTAGGGCACACAGCTTTTGAATAAATCTAGCAAGTCCCCGTGACAGTCCCCAAGGCTTCAGCAGTGTATAGTCTAATAAGCCCAGGGTGGAAGGGCAATGCCACACCGGAAATGCTCTGCCATTTTCTAGTCTTTAACATTTTATCACCCAAAGGTAGAAGGCACTGCACTTATCTGTGCCTTGCTATTATAGCTATTTGTCACATTTTAACAGAAAGGGGAAAACCTCTGCAAATTAAAATGTGTCATTTAATGCTCTGCTGAGTGAGGACCAGAAGCCAGGTACCGGGGCTCGCATCCCCACAGGGAGGAGTGGGGACATGTGAAGGCCCAGCTGGTCTTTGAAATCTTCCTGCATGTGAAGGGGAAAAGCAGTTTGCAAACAGACTTCAAGCAGTTGTTTTGTATGGTTCCATTTTAATGAGGAAAAAAATGTAAATATGCATATGAATATATTGACAAAAACGGCAAAGGATACTCATCAAAATAGTGATGGTTGTTGTCTCTGCATAGGATTTCGAATTTTTTTCTTTTTTCTTTATGTTTTCTGGTTTTTCTATAAGGTGTACGAACTACTTATGTGATTTAAGAGGTCTCCCAGTAGTCAGAGGAATAATGGTCTGCGATAAGATAAGCTCTCAGTAAAGTGTGACTTCTTTCTTGACACACACAGCCTGTACTGAGCACAGGAAGCAGGTTGTCCCGGTGGTCACTGTCGCACTGCAAAGGTGACCTCCATCAAGGTTATATTCACAAACGTCCGGTTCTGTGGAGCAGCTGTGCTTGCTGTGTAGACCTGCTGTGTCTGAGAACAGTCAGGAAGCCTGGAGGTGGAAGACTCAGGAATTCAGGGGAGGAAAACCCCACAGTCATGAGCTTGTTGGTGGACTCTCTTTTAAAGTGGTCCACTTAAAAAATCCATGCTAACGGAACAGAAACAAAGGTGGGGGGCTCTGCTGAATCACTCACCTCTGTGTTGACAGCGCCCTTTGGCAGAAGTTTCAAAGTAATTCATTCATTCATTCATTCACTCATTTATTCATTCACCTGGCTAGATAATATTCAATATATGCTAATTAATCCTACATTCTGTTCCGGTTCCTGGGGACGCAGCAGTAAGCAAAGCAAAGCTCCTGCCCCCATGAAGCACACTTGCTTGTGGAAGAACATGAGCAAATCAGTAAGTCAGGAGTGACATGTATACTGGAAGAACAGATGGCATCCAGCGTGTGGGGTAGGGATGGCACAGGTAGCGGGGCCCTTCCTCGTAGAGTGGTGGGTTTCTTCGATAAGGACGTTTGAGCAGAGACCTGAAGGGAGAGGGAGCAGACCCTATGAATATCTGGGGAGAGCCCTCTAGGGGGAGACTGAGCAAGGGAAAGACCGTGATATGGGACTGTCCTGGGCACGTGGGGACAGTGGCAGGAGGCCAGAGGGCCACAGGAACACTGAGTGCACAACGGCTGAGGGCGGAGTGGGGTTTTGTGAGCCACTGCCAGAGTTTGGCTTTCCCTCTGAGCGAGACTCACGGAGGCACCGCGCCGCTAGTGGCTGTGTGAGAACAGGTGACAGACCACAGGGCCTAGCTGGGAGGCAGTGAGGCAACTGTGGCCGCAACCTGAGAGCCGATGGCAGCTTCTGGGGGCTGTGAAGTGGTGGGGAGTGGACGGTTCTGGGTGCGGTCAACTGGACATGATGAGAGATGCGACTGGGATGTGAGAGGAAAACGCGTTGGGTTTTTGGTGGAGCAGCGGGATAAACTATGGTTCTATTATCTGAGAAAGAGAAGATGGCAGGAGAAGCAGGTTTGGGAGTTCTGATGATCTGCTGCTGACTAATAAGCTCTCCCAAACACAGGGGCTTAAACGTCCGCACTCATTAGCTATGCTCACAAATCTGCACTATGGCCGGGCTCAGAGGGGACTTCGTGGCTACAGATGATGTTAGTTGGGGCGGCTCAACCTCACGTCTGCACTGGATGCTGGCTGTGGGCTGTGGGCCGGGCCCCCACCTGGACTGTCACCTTGCCTCTCCATGTGGCTGGTGGGTGGCAGGGCCCCAAGCCTGTGCCTCCCAGAGGAGAAGCGAGGTGGAAGCAGGTGCATTTTACACCCTTACCCAGAAGCCCTGCAGCCTCCTCTCCACTGTCCGCTCTTGCCTGAGGGACTCCGGGTTCAAGGGGAGGGGACTGAGCTGGCATTTGGTAGGAGTGTCCGTAGGCACTTATCAACGGCTCTCTCTCCAACTTATTGATGATGTTACCACACTATCAGATACTATTAATGACCTTCAAGACCAGGTCGATTCCCTAGCAGAAGTAGTACTCCAAAACAGACGAGGGCTTGATCTTCTAACAGCGGAACAAGGGGGGATCTGTTTAGCTTTACAGGAACGATGCTGCTTCTATGCCAACAAATCCGGCATAGTGCGAGACAAGGTCAAGAGACTCCAAGAAGATCTTCTTCAACGCAAAAAACAACTTCTTGACAACCCCTTTCTAACCAGTTTTCATGGTCTCTTGCCTGTCCTCCTCCCCATCCTTGGCCCCATTCTAGGATTACTCCTACTTGTCTCCCTCGGACCTTGGGCATTTAATAAACTGACAGGATTCATCAAACAACAAATAGATAACATTCTGGCCAAACCTATCCATATTCATTATCAACGCCTGGCCACGATGGACCATCCGGAAGGTAATTACAACCAGTTACAAACAGGCTCCAGCTATATAAACATATAGCAGACACGGTGGCTGAAAACGTGTCGGCCCGATCTAAAGGGCTTGAGCACCAGACGGCTGCAGCGACTGGGTACTGCAAGGGAGGGTCCCGATTGACCCAATTTCAGCTCTCCCTGAACTCATGTCCAGACTACATAGGGGTTGGTGCCTAAGTCAAAACAATTGCCTCACCCCTGGTCCAAAAAGACACCAGAGGCTACGCCTTGCTGCTATTCGGGCCGTCTGAGACCCGAGTTCCCGTCTTGGTTAAGGCTCACTCTCTTAAAAAGATAAAGAGAGAGGAGATGTAGGAGCCTGACTCAGAGAAACTATGCTATCCCGCAGCACATGACCTAATTCCTGGAACCGTCAGTTTGCCCTTAGAAGGTCACGTCTCTGATAAGTAAAGCCCTTTCCTCATTCCGCTCTCTCCTTCCTCATTCACTCCCCGCCCAGTTTACCCTAATCCATATAATCTTGTAGCTGCAATAAAAAATTTGAGGCTTGATCAGAACTTTGTCTTGCCTCCATTTCTTCGCGCCTCCTATTTTCTCTTTTCAGGGTGTCTCCCTTCGGTCCCTGTTGAATGCCCCGCTGGTCGGGGCACTCAACCTCACGTCTGCACTGGATGCTGGCTGTGGGCTGTGGGCCGGGCCCCCACCTGGACTGTCACCTTGCCTCTCCATGTGGCTGGTGGGTGGCAGGGCCCAAGCCTGTGCCTCCCAGAGGAGAAGCGAGGTGGAAGCAGGTGCATTTTACACCCTTACCCAGAAGCCCTGCAGCCTCCTCTCCACTGTCCGCTCTTGCCTGAGGGACTCCGGGTTCAAGGGGAGGGGACTGAGCTGGCATTTGGTGGGGGGGTCTCATGTTACCTGAGCCTGTGGGGCAGGGTCACAGGAGGGCACAGCAATCAGATTTGTGAGGTGAGTGGGGTATCGGCTGGACAAATGAGTCTAGAGAGATCAGCCAGAGAAATAAATACTGTATTGGAGGCTTGAGTGGATAGCTGGTGTTTAAATCCTCTGGTATGAGCGGAGAGAGGGAGAGAGGAGATAATCAGCAGTGCATTCCTTACTATTTATCGAGTGGTTATATGTCAGCTTTGTGGGGGGACTTAGGGGGCTGCATGGATGCTGGGCCATAGGGCTTCTTCATTAACACAGAATGAAGCTCAGGGTCTGATTCTGAGTTTTTAGATCTAACACAGGCTCTTTTGTCCTCAGGAAACTAGCCTCTCTGCTGTGCCCTCAGGTTTTCCCTGAGTAACAACAGCCAAAAGTATTCAGAATTTTATAAAACCTAAAAACCTTCAAAAGGGCAACATTAAGAAATAAAGAAATGAGTTATCCCATTGTTAACTGACTTCATGTCAGAGTAAGAAAGAACAACAAATTATGGTGGTTAAAGTATTCGCTGGAGGTTAAAAAAGAGAAAAGAAATGAGTTAAGAAAGCCACTTTTCATCTCGAAGCGATCAGGTGACACATAACGCCAGGGTAGCTAAGCGTCAGGTCTTTGTTTTATGTCAGACTAAATGCCAGACTATTGGAAAAGGTGGGACACAGCTTCTCTGCAGCACAGAAAAGCGTTCATCACCTTCCCTTTGTAACCTCACTCACTAGCAACCCCCCATTCTGTCTGGTCACCCCACAGACTCCTCTGAACACCTCACACCCATTCATCTCTCTGTCATTTTGTTCCCCTTTTCTATTCCTGGCAATCTCCTACTCATCCTTCAAAGTCCAACTTAAATGTCACCTCCTCCACAAAGCAGGTGTTCCTATTGTCTGTGGTGGTCCTGTAATGTTTGTCCGGAGCACACAGTCAGTTCCTTAAGGGCAGGAACCCTTGGTGCTCCCTTTGGCAGCCCAACACACAGCAATGCTGGCATAGGAGTGGCATAATCACTCCTTTTTTGTTTCTGGAATGGATGCACTAAAACTGTAACAATGCTCTTTGGTGTAGAAAAGCACCTAGTCTTTGCTCCATTTCTCGGGTCTTGCTTCTAGACTCACCTGTGTGGGTGGTCAGGCCACTGTCACCTATTGGACAGCCTGACAACGCAGACAGGAGAGGTTTACCTCAAACCTGGGACTGCTTCCGGTCTACTTCACAGGTGGGGCTCAGGGAGCCCCTTTTCTATTTCTTACCAATCTCCAAGTTACTGAGATGGCTGGCTCCTCTCGAGCTGCCATAGCTTAGTATCTGCTGACTTCTGTCCATGAACTCTGGGCTCTCGAGAGCTAGTGGGCTGGACAGATTGTTTGGGTTCTAAAGGCACTGGTTACAGAAGCTGATTCTAATGTAGTTTTGTGAAGCTTCAAGAAAGCACTGTGGTCATTTGTGAAAGTGGCATGGCTGTTACCACAAGTGGCCTTGTCTGTGGGAAGCTCTATCCCAGCCAAAGGGCTGATATCAGAAACCCTGTTACTTGTAGGACTTACAGGTGACATCCTCTGGTTGGACCTGAATGGCATGAGCGGTCCCAGAAAGCTGAAGGTTTGGGGGAGTAACAGGTGTATCATGGGGCCTCCCTCCTTACCCCCCTTCCCCCCCACACACACCTCGTCACACAGTGGCTGTCACTGCTAAGAAATGAAGGGAAATGTTCCTCCTGCTGGAGCAACAGCCAGGGGTCGCTCCTCTGTTGTCACAATATCAGTGAGGAGCTGTTTGGGGCAACAGCAATATTTCTAGTCTCCAACGTCACATGAGTATGACAGGTGCTGCCACTGGTGACCAGTGCACTTCACAGCTCAGGTGGGCTGGCAGGTGTTCCCTGGAACGCCACGGGCATGCGGCTCCGTCCTATCAACCACCAAGGCAGGAGCACGTACAGGGAGGAAGCCAAGGTCCCATAGCAGCTGCAGAGGGACGAGAGGGGAAGAAGCTGAGGGAGGGAGTGACGGTGACAGGGTGACGGAGCCAGAACTGGGAACCAGGCAGAGAAGGTGGAAAGTGGAGTGGGCATCTTGATTTGTTCGCCAAGATGTACGTAAACCTTGTCTTGACACTCGATCTGGGACGGAGAGGCAGAAAGAACAGCTGCGGCTCACAGTGCCCACTGAGCAGGTGGTGCTGTGCCCACAGAACTCCCTGCTGGCTTCAGCTTCTGCCCAGCAGGGCCTGGAACTGAAACTCAGTGAGAGCTGCACAGACCGGGCGGGCTGGGAGGGTGTTTCCTGCCAGACCCCCATGGAGCCTGTGGTGCCCCTGGGCTGTGGTGGGAAGAGAAGGTGACTAGTGTGGTGGGAAGAGAAGGCTGGGAGCTGGCTGTTTCTGCCATTGAGTCCTTGGAAGTGTCTCTGCCTCCAAAACGCGACTGACATTGGTTCTAGAAAACAAAGCAGCTGGCCTTCCGACTGTTGGAGAGCCCCGTTTGAACAAAGGAAGAGCCAGCTGTTGAGACTTCCGCCCTTAAATCTGTGGATTCTTGTATGTTCGTGACCAGACACAGGAGGAATGGACTCGGCTTTCACATAGCAGCCTGTCAAGGCCAAAGGACAGGTCGGGGGGCCCTTCTTGCCTCCCCAGGGGAGCACGCAGGGTGGGTATCTGTGCTCAGTGCACATATGTTGAATGAATAAATGGAACCCCACCACCACCTCTGCAGCTTTAATCATTGGGACCCCAGTCTTGTTCGCAGCAGGCGGGCTGGGGCTGTGTTAGGCTCCCATATGACATCTCGAACTTTCTTCCCTTTGGCGTCTTCCCTGAGCACAGCACAGGCATGGGGGTGGGGAGGAAGTGAACCTGAGATCAGGAGAAAGGCATTAGTGCCCATCCTCAGCCTCATGCTTTCTCCCCTCCTTCCTGAAACCAGAGGGCAACTGAGTCCAGGGCTTGCGCTGACTGCACCGCTCAGCCAATAGACCCACACAGGAGTTGCTCCATAGGACAAGTGTTTATTGTCAGAGCACAGGTTGTCTGAGAAGGCAGCGGGTTAACACCTTCAAAAACTGCCTCATAGTCTCAGACTGGCTCAGCGTATTTCAGGGAACATCTGGGTGTGCCTCCGGGGGCTACGTGAGGGTTCTGGGGGTCTGCATGGAGCCTTCCCTGTGGTAGCTGGTTCTCCCTTGGCGTCAGCTACCCAGGAACAATGACAGGAGTCGCCTGGAAAGAAGGCTGGGCCACAGAGATTGTGATCAATAAGCCTGAGGGTATTAATCAGAAGTTTCAGGGCCATTTTCTAAAACAGGGAACTGGGACAGGGGCCATTCCGAGCTCAAGCCGCAGGGGGATGACCTACTGTTAAGCTTTAGGTTGGGAAAGGTGAGGCCGGGGGACATTGTGAGGCCTTTATTATGGGGGTGCCAACGGGTCTGCTTCATTCCCGGTGTCATTTGTCAGTGCAACAATTTGCCCCAAGTGTGGTGTTTGAAACAGCAAATGTTATCTCACAGTCTCCAGGGGCTGGGAGCCCAGGATGGCTTTGCTGGGGGGTTCTAGCTCAGAGTATCTTACAGGTCAAGCTGTCGGCCATGGTTGCCATCATTGGTCACCCAACAGCTTGACTGGGGCTGGGAGAGTTGCTGCAAAGCAGATGAACAGGAAAACTCAAGGCTGAATATGTACATATGGGGAATTCACATTGTCGGAACGGTTTTTTCCCCCCGGCAAGCCCCCCCTAAGAGCTCCATCCCCTTATTGGAGCTGTCTCCCTCCATCCCCTTATCGGAGATGTCTCCCGCAGGCACTATGGTTAGAGGTCTCCCCGTCAAAACAACGTTGAGTGATCACAGCTGCTAGGGACGGGCCTCCCGGCACCCCGGCCAGATTTCTCCCACAAACCTGGAGGCCTAACCCTATAAAACAAAGTGCCCGACCCCGGTAAGTGCTCAGTCTTTGGGAACAATCCCTCTGAGCCCGCCGGCATAATAAAGCTGTGTTCTCCCTGATCTCTGCGAGCTGCTTGAGTCTCTCGGACCTCATCATTTTTCTGCAACAACATAAGCATAAAACATTCCAAAGACAGTAAGGAAAAATGAGATATATGTGTCCTTCTGGACTAAGGAGAAGGAGGCTGGGTGTGGGACTTCAAACGGAAATAAAGCGATTCACAGGGAGATAAAAAGGTTAATATTTGGTAAACAAATGTTTGTGGGCCGTCTAGCAACCAAGAGTGACAAGGACTTTGACCAAATGGCCCTGCTAGGTGCCTCCCTGAATGCCACACCTAGTTCAGATTACACTGCGTCCCTGCTGACAGTTCTTCCGGAACAGACCCAGGTCTGCTGTGGTGAGGTCTTTCAGGCAGTTTGGGGGAAGGTCAAAGGTTCTCTCTGAACCTCTGCACAGTGACTGTTCTCAGCTCAAAATAATCGCCCGCCCTGAACCCCACACCCACTTGCCCTGTTCTGTTCTTTAGAGGCAAGTAAGTACCTTCTGGCCACATGTGGGGGGCGGGCAATGAAGCCCCAGGTCTTGAAGGGAGGGGTCACTCTGGAAGGCCTCACAGCCCCGTCAGAGCCCCCCCCACCCCGCCTTGCTCCAGTCTCTCTCCCATTTGCTCTTCCTTCTCACAAGTCAGCTGCCTTTCTAACAAGTTTACTGATTTTAAAGGGAGTTGTAACCTTGCCGTGGATGCTTTCAGGCCCAGGAACCCTGAGATCTATTCTCCCCCTTAACTCAGTGTCTTTGAGGCAGGTGTCCTGAGCATGTCGGTGTAATTCATGCTGAAGTAGCTCATGGTGTCCAAGCATGTGGCATATTTAAAAAGGGACCAAGAGATCATCACTCTAGAGAGCAAGTCTAACCGTAGGGACAGACGGCTGGCAGCTTTACATGGACACTGCCTGAGGCAGAGCCAGGCCAGTCTCGCAGGCCACACGGTGCTTCGGCAAGGGGACAAGGCCTGAGAAGAAGAGGGACTCACTCCGCCCTGCTGGCCAAAGCGGGAGCTCTCTCTGTCTTTCTGTTTCTTGCTTTGTCTCACTTTGTCCCTTTATCTCCATCTGCCAGTCCCCACCCCATCCCCACTTCAGTGTGTGTGCGTGTGTGTGTCTTTGTGCCTTAAAATGGCATTCTGAAGTCCCTTTTACACTGTTGACACCTCTTCTGATTCTTAGAAGCTCTTTTCTCTCTTTCCTTCCCTAACTTGTTTCATTTAAACAAAAAAAGAAACAAAACCTGCACCTGCAATAATGTAGCAGGGGACTTCACTCAAACAAAGTTTATTTTAAACTTGGTATAACACAAAATGTTACTTAAATAAAACTTACTTTCCTGATTATGAAAGCAGGATATATTCATTCCAGAGAATTTGGATTTTATAGAGAACACAAAAAAGAAAAGGACAGTTATTTCTTATTTTACGTCCTTTAGTCTTTTACATACTAAACACACATGCACACACTGTTGAGATATACTGTATGTATTGTTTCATAATCTGCTAACTTCTTTCACATTAACATTATATGACAAGCATTTTCCCATGCTAGTTTTTTTCTATAAAACTAGTTTAAACTACTACATAGTACTGGACATTTAGGGTCACCACCCCTTTTTGCTGTTAGCAACAACGGTGTGTTGACCCCTCTGGTACTTGTCTACACCCACCTCCATGGTTATTTCTCCAGCATAATGCTTACAAATGGAACAGCTGGATTATAGGGGTGCACAGGGGTGCAATGGTCTTGAGGGCAGTTCTGAGGTACGCTCCATGGCTCTCTGTTCAGTCTTATGGGAAAGTAGCCAGGGTGTTGTTCTACCTGAGGGCTCAGGAGCTGAAACGTAACTTAGGTCAAGGTGTTAGCTGTAGCTGCCAGAGGTCCGGACCATGTGGCCATCGGTCAGGTCCGGGCCACTGCCTTCTGCTGCCTTGGGGGCTGCTGATTATCTGGGGAGAGCCTGGCTCTCTGAGGGCTGTACAGAGAGGGGGATGTGGTTTCTAGAGCTAGGATTTAAAACTAAACTTAATCAAAGTCATAGGGACCCTCCGTTTCCTAAGTGTCAGTTAGATCAGATGGGTCAAGAGTGTCGAAATCTTCCAGTTCCTTTCTGTCTACTTGTTCTATCAGTTACTAAGAGAGTGTTGGAATATCCCACTCTAACTTTGCATTTGTCTGTTTTTCTTTTCTCTCAGCTTTTACTTCCTGTGTTTGGAAGCCCTGTTATTAGGGGAACACATATTTGGCCTTGTTATGTCTTCTTGAAGAATCGACCCATCTGTCATAAGGTGATGTTCATCTTTATCCCCGACAATCTTTGTTGTCCTGAAGTCCACTCTGCCTGCTATAAATAGAGCCTCTACAGCTTTTCAAAATTAGTGGTGTCTGTATGGCATCTCTTGCACCAGCATCTTACTTTTAACCTATTTATGTCTTTATATTTAAAGCACATTTCTTGTAGACAGTATAGATTGAGACTTGCTTTGTTAAAAAAAAAAAAAATCTACCTGACAATCTCTGCTTTTTAATTAGAGTGTTTAGACCATCTATGTGATGTAATTCTTGATGTTATTGGTTGCAACCTATTATCTTGCATTTTTGCCCCATTTGTTCCATCTGTCTTTTGTTGCTTCTTTCCTTTTTTCTGTTTTATTTTGAATTACCTGAATGCTTTTTATAAGTTTACTTTATCTCTGCTCTTGGCTTATTAGATACATCTCTGTATTTTAGTATGATTTTTTAGCAGTCACTCCATCTTTTACTTACCAGTCTCCCTTCATGCATCGTGCAAGAACTGTACAACAGTACACTTCCATTTCTGCCTCTCATCCTCTGTGCTGTCACTGGTGTATATTTTATGTCTATATATGCTACAAATCCCACAATACTTTGAAGTTTTTTGCTTTAGATCAGGGATTGGCAAACGTTTTCTGTGAAGAGCTGGATAGTAAATATTTTACACTTTGAGGACCACCAATCTCTGTTGCAACTACTTAACCCTGTCATTGCAGCCCAAAGCAGCCATGGAAAATCAGTAACTAAATGAGCATGACTGTGTTTCAATAAAACTTTATTTACAAAAACAGGCAGCAGGTAGGATTTCACCTGTGGGCTATAGTTGACAACCCCTGCTTTAAATAGTCAAAAATTGTGTCTTACAGAACAAGATGTTTTTTACTATTTACCCTATTTGTCACCCCCCCCCTTTATTATGAGATTACAAATTCCATTTGGCATAATTTTCCTTCTGCTTGAGAAAATTTAACATTTCTTATAGAGTAGGTATGCCAGCAATACATCATCTCAGCTAGAGTTTCTGGGCGGGAATTCCCGCCCATTCTTGTCAATTTTTTTTGCTTTCCCGTTCATGAATCCCGAGAAAAGTTGGTCGGAAAACCCAGGTGGTTGGTAGTATCGGCCTTTGTGGAAACGATTCATCATGGAGAACAGAAAACAGTTTATATCTCGGGATTCGGGAATGGGAAAGCAAAAAACATTCCTGAGAATGGGTGGGAATTCCCTACCGGAAACCCTAATCTCAGCTTTTGCTGGTTTGAAAAATCCTTATATTGCCTTCATTTTTGAAAACTGTTCTTGCTCAGGTATGTTTTTATTTTTGTTGATCCCGCACAGAGTTCTCTGAACTTCTTGGATTTGTGGTTTTTCATTATCTTAGAAATTCTTGGACGTTATGCCTTCATATATTTCTTCTGCCCGATTTTTTCTTTTTGTTCCTGCTGGGACTCCAATTGCATGCTTGTTATTTGGTTTGAAATTGTTCTATGGGGTTTGGATTTTCCAATCGTTACCACCCCCACTCCCACCCCCTTATCCACACCCCACCCCACCCCCACTCCAATCCCCTCCACCACCAGCATCTCTGCTTATACAATGTTTACTACGGGGCTGTTATTATTCTAAGCACTTTACATATATCAGCTCTTTTAATCACTACATCAAGTCTATAATCTAATGGTATATGTATTACTATTACTCTACTTTTACAGGACCTGGGAGAGGTAGCTGGACTAACGTGGAGAACCACAGTACAAGTAGCCCTCGGAAGCCCTGGTCTACCCCTGCCAACGCTGTTCCGATATGAACTTAGTAACTCTTGCTTACCTTTGTTTCAGGAAAACACATTCAACCAGCCATTCATTCATCAAGCATTCATAGACTGTTCCCGTGTGACCAGAATGGACAAGAACGAACAGCCAACAAAGGCTGGTAACAACCCCGCCCCCCATCCCTTTCTTCCTCTCTCTGCCATTGGAAGGGTCAGTTGCCACCACCCCACCCGCTAATCTAAGGATACAGGCTCTCAGCTTCAAGACGGCCCCCGGGAGGTCAGGATTGCCTGTGATTTGAGGGCCTTGGGCTGCAGGGACTGCTTCCCTGCCTCCACATGCTTCCCTCCTCAGTGGCTTCCTGCTTCGGAAGTCTGAATGACAGGTTGACGGGCTAGTCGGTTTGTGGCCCCAGGAGCTGGGCAGCTCAGTCCCTCCCAGGATTCTGCGTTTCTGAGATTTCTGAACAACAAACTCTTTTCTTCTTTTTCTACATTCCAAAGTCCCAAGAAATAAGTTTGGTGGCATTTGATTTGCTGAAAAATCATATAAACGGAAGTTTCCTCTTTCCAGTTTCTCTCTGGGATAGTTTCCAATGACAGAATTAATGGATACAATTTGTATTGTATTTTATTTTATTTCCCGCCCCCAACTCTGGTTCAAGTCGTTCTCAGTCTAGTTGTGGAGGATGCAGCTTCCGGCCCATGTTGGTATTATGAGTCTTGCACTACAGTCAGTTGCTGGCCGCACATGGCTGCCCAGCTCCAGGTAGAGCGGTTGTTCACAGTCTCAGCTGTAGAGGGCACAGCTCCCTGGCCCACGTGGGAATCAAATGGGCGACCCTTGTGTTAGGAGCACCGCCCTCCAACCACGGAGCCATCAGGCCGCCCAATGGATACAGTTTTTAAAGTGAGAATTAATGTGCGCCCAGGCGATTCTGGTTTACACCTGCTGTCCAAGTATAATTATCAACTGCACCTCCATTTGCTCACAAAAGGCTTATTAGAGGAAAAATTATATCGTCATCTGAAGTTGAGACCTCAGATTCAATTTGTTGTAGCTGAGTCTCTTTTCTCATCTGTTAAATCAGTTGAACAGCAATTCTCATAAATGTTATGAAGGTAGATTAAAGATTAGAAGGCAGTGCTTTGAACTTGCTGGAAGAAAGTCGCTCCAGAAATCGAAGGTGGTTTATTATTCTTATTATAAATTTTATTATGCCTGCTGGCTTGTAACAGATGCACTCTGATTCAGCCACTAGCTAAAACTTTGTCAGGATTATCGTTTTCTATATCTAATTATATATTTTTAGAAATTCATCTGTTTTTTGAGATGCCTTTTGTTTTTCAGATGGTAGATTGTCCTTCCTTCTCTCGCATGTTTGTCCCCTGAACTGCCCCCTGCAACCTCTGCACCTCTCTTTGAAAAGTAGTGGACTGCTTTTGTGATGGGGGTCCTTGGGATCTGTTGGGGAGTGTGCCAAACCACAGCATGGGTTGTTCCACTGTCGGGGTTCCACAGCAGGGGTTGGCTAAGTTTCCTGTAAAGAGCCAGATGTAAATGTTTTAGCCTTTGCAGGCCATATGGCTTCTGCTGCAACTTAACTGCCTTTGTAGCACAAAAGCAGCCATAAATACTTATCAAATAGTGATGTCTGTGTGTCAATAAAACTTTGTTTACAAAAAAGCCCATGGTCCGTAGTTTGGGGAGGAGGGGGGCCTCGTTAGAGGACTGTTCAGGGGCCCTGGTTAATCTGGGCTTCCATCTCAATAAGCCATTCTCTACCACGTGTAGGAGACAAATTATATTTAAGAGGCCTCATGGATACCCCCTTCAGGTGCTAAATAATTACTGCCTTCCTTCTTTTGATAAAATGGGGTTTTCTTAGAATGGTGACAGGTAAGTACAGGTTTATTTATTATCAAACAACTAAGGAAGTTAAGATTTTAGGCATTGACCACTGTCAGTTACCTAGGTAAGATCCTAGGTAACTGACAGTCAATTGGGAAAAAAAAAATCTAAGTGACTGGCAGGCAAGGCCACGCCAAACACTGGCGGTGGGTAGGAAGCCTCACCACATAGACCTTTTGTCTTCCTTTTTACCTTTCACACTGCTGTCCACCTTTCATTTCATATTTACCTTTTATGGGGACAGAGCCCCAGAGAGCAGTTTCCAGGCTCTTGGCCTCCCGTGGAAAGGTGCTGGCTCAGGTAGTAGGTGACAATCAGCTGTGACTAGTTGTCCATCAGCTGTATCCAGTGAGCCATTGGCCACTGATATAATTGCCGTGGCTGCGCTAGCAAATGTGGATTGCAGCTAGCAAGTTGGTGTTGGTTGGCAGAGAAGCAGATGGAGGATTGTGGATCATGTGGCTCCTGCTTCCTGTGTCTCTGACCCAGCTGCCAGTGAGGCTATAGTGGTGTGCTCCTCTATCTATGGCTCCGTGGGTGTTCCTTTTTGGCCTCACCATGTCCTGCGTTCTTATGTGGGGAGTGGGACCAGAGACCCTGCATGACACCTTCTTTGTGGAAGAAAGAAATACTTTTGTATTCGTATGGGTGAGTGGTCCTGCAGGAGACACTTGAGGGGTGCAGCTGGTGGCTGGAGGTAAATGTTCTGACCTGACCCTACTGGATGCAAGAGTGGGTGGAGCTGGGGACAGCATGACAGCACAGTTTAGTTTGGGGGCTCCCTTGGCAACTAGTTAAGGGGCTGACCCCAGGATAGCTTTGCTGGCTAATGCACAAGGCTTCCTGAAACTGATGCCATGCTAAGGTCCGGCTGCTTCCTGCCTAAAAAGTTAAAAATCGAGAGACCAGGTTGGTGGGAAGGAAAGCAGGTTTACTCCGAATGTCGGCGTCTGGGAGGATGGCAGACCCCTGTCCAAAGGCCGTCTCCCCGTTCCTAGACCAGGCAGAATGGTTCATAGGTACAGAAGAAGAAGAACAAAGCGAAGGGGGAGTCGGTCAGGCAGGGCCGAGGGCGGACATCCTTCCTGGGGTCTGGTCTGTTTTAAGATAATGTTATCTCCAGACTCGGACTCGGCCATCGCAGCCTGGGGCTTTATGCGCCACCAGTAAAAACTGCAAGGGAGTTGCAAATGGACTCCAGGTCCGGGCACCTGAGGAGGGAGAAATTGCCCTTTCCAGGTTAGGATTCTGCTGATTAAATAGATTAACGAGGTATGTGTAGACTTAGGAAAGGGAACAAAACAGAGTTTTTAAGTTATTAGTGAGGGGAGAAACAAAACAGCTGAATATCAGGGTGGATCAAACTGCAAACTAGCTAAGTCTAACTACGTTATTGATGTGCCAAATTTCACTTATAAGACCACAGCTCCAATAGGGTCATGTGATGTCATCATTGCATTATGTGTCTGACAAGATGGTGATTAGGCAGTGGTTAATAGGCCCTTGTGTCCACTAGTCTCAGAGGGCATGGTCAGTGGGCACTCATTGATTCCTTTGTCATGTAGCGTGGGCTGCCTTCTTTGTAGGCTCTGGGTTTCTATGCCAGGCCAGTGCTGAGTGCAGTAGCAAGAGGTGGCCACAGGCAGTGGCTCCTTTGACAGCAGCTCTTCTTGGAGGAATGCTCCTTTCTGGCTATGAGTGGTAAATTGGCAGCTCCCAATTTACATGTGTGTTGGGTGCTAATGAGTTTGGAACCTGGAATGTACCCTTATAGGAACAATGCTGTACATGGTGGTGAGGATGCTGCCAGCTCACATACCCTACTCAAACCACAGAGAACTGATCTGTTAATATGACAAGACCTGCCCAGAGTGTGTAGGGAACCTGGGGAAGATGGGCTAGCAGACATTGTGGGATCACATACCCCCCACTCAGATCCCCAGGAGCATGAGAAGCTCCCTCGCTTTGTGCCTGTCCCCTGTGCAGAGACTAACTGGGGCTTTCAGGCCCCAAAGTCTGGGGACATGAGGCGGGGCCCCAGGGAAGTTGGGGGATGAGCTGCAGTTGGGACAGAGGTCCTAGGGGTGGGGGGGCCACCAGGCTGCTTCCAGTCCTCAGCTGACTCCTTTGTGTTATGTATGTTATGTATACCAATTATTATGGTATATGTATTATGTATACCAGTGTTTATTGGTTTTCTTAATCCAGCAGTAATGCATGCCCATTTGAGAAAACTTAGAAAATATAGATAAGCAGAAAGGAGAAAATGTACCTACCCCATAGTCTCACCAATTTAGAGTATAGACATGCAGTGTTCTTCTGCATAATATTCTTCTGCACCTTTCTATACATATTTACATCTGCGTTCATACACGGTGCTGTCACTGCTCCACACCTCACAGCACATCCTAACATCTCCTCATGTCATTAACTCTTTTCCTACAGCATGTCAGGGTGGATAGATGCCCCATCATTTATTGAACTGGCCTCCTGTTGTTGGACTATGAGGTTTTTCTAGCAGAATTAACCCTGTGATGAGGCCCTGAGGTTGTGATCTTTCCACTGACCCACCACTACTTCTTTTAGATAATTCTAAAGGGAAAAAAGGGTGTGCATGAGTTTAGGCATTTCATAATTTATTGCCAAAGTACATTTAACACCCTGTGTGTGAGAAGATTTACCGCTATGTCATGTAGGGTGTCAGGCGGGGTCTTTGGTCCCGGGCACCACATAAGAACACAGGACATGGTGAGGGCAAAAAGGAACACCCCCGGAGCCACAGATAGGGGAGTCATACCACTATAGTCTCGCTGGCGGCTGGGTTGGAGACACAGGAAGCAGGAGCCACACTATCTGCAACCTGCCGTCCACTTCTCTCTGAAAACCAACCTCACTTGCTAACTGCAATCCACACTTGCTAGCTCAGCCACCATCTTCTTACTAGCCCCCATTTGCTGCTAGCATAGCCACAGCAGGTATATTAGTGGCCAATGGCTCACTGGTTACAGCTGACGGCAAACTAGCCACAGCTGATGGCCATCCAATCACAGTTGATGGCCATTTACTTTCTACGTGAGGGCCAGAGCCTGGAAACTGCACTCCTGGCTCTGACCCCACGCTGTACTTTTCCAGCCCTCGATAGTCTAACATTGAAAAACCTCTTTGCTAAATTGATAAACAAAAAATGGTATCAGGTTTTGTTGCATTTTTTTGAAGCACTGATGAGCTTGGACATTTTTGCATGTTTATTAGCCCTTCTGTGAACCGACTGTTTCCTTCTTCATATCATAACCCTGATTCCCCAGTTGTCACAGCCCTTTGGAATGGAAGTGAGTGGGTCCAGGTTTTATGGCCCTTTTAGTGTAAACACATGCAAACTTCCCAGGATAATTAGTCCTCTGTCTCTGGCTCCTGAGTCTTGGTCTTCTTCCCTCCTCCTTTGACCTGATGCCTGATGTTCAAAATCACTAATGGTCCCATCCTGTCTCACCTCACTCAGTGGGGACCCAGTTTTGTGTTGTACTTTGCCTGCTGGGAACTGTGAGCCTGTAAGTAACAGGAATGGAGAGTAAAAGTGGATCAGTGAAAGGGTAGGAAATCATGGAAGGGCTTAAAGCCAAGAGGTTGGAAATATCCATCTGCTGTGAGCAGGCATGTGTGTGTTGTCTCCAGTTTGGGGATGTGGAAATCAGCTTGCTGTGCGACCCTGTATCCCATAGCTGCGGGCCCCAATTTCGCTGGGGGTGTTTACCTAAGAGTGGAACTATGGGTCAGAGTGTAGGTGTATGTTTTGCTTAGTAGATAATGTTAAAAAAAACAAAAAACATTTACATTTCAACCAAGCAATGTATGAAAGTCCCAGTTGCTTTAAACCTTTGTTGACTTTCGGTATTTTCAGTCCTCTAATTTCAGTCATTCTGGAAGGTTTCATATTTCTTTTTAGTAAGCTACTTTGATGCAACATATTATACAAGGTCAGACAACTAAGTTCGCGAACTTGTTGCAACAATGTTGCTAATCTTTTTTGATATCAGAAAGATTATTCATTATGAATTTGTACCAACTGGACAAACAGTTAACCAAATTTACTATTTGGAAGTGCTGAAAGGCTGTGTGAAAGAGTTAAATGACCTGAACTTTTCGCCAAAAATTCATGGCTCTTGCATCACAACAATGCACCAGCTCACACGGCACTGTCTGGGAGGGAATTTTTAGCCAGTAAACAAATAACCATTGGAACACCCCCCACTCACCTGATCTGGCCCCCAATGACTTCTTTCGTTACCTGAAGATAAAGGAAATATTGAAAGGAAGACATTTTGATGACATTCAGGACATCAAGGGTAATATGATGACAGCTCTGGTGGCCACTCCAGAAAACGAGTTCCAGAATTGCTCTGAAGGGTGGACTAGGCACTAGCATTGGTGCACAGCTTCCCAAGGGGAGTGCTTGGAAGGTGACCGTAGTGATACTCAGCAGTGAGGTATGTAGCACTTTTTCTAGGATGAGTTCGCGTATTTTTACTTTGTCCATTTTCATTTAGTTTAGTTTAAAACAGATCTTTTAATCTTTCTAATCTATTGATGCTACATTTTACAGAAACACCCTACTTTCAAGATTTTCTACAACACTTTCTAATAAAAAATTCTGGGTCTATTCCCTTTGTGATCATTTTCACCCTTTTATGCACTACCTGTAAATACTTGCTCTTCATGTCTACACTGCACGTTTCCTTTTGATGGTATGTTTTTACTACTTCTCATTCAACCTAGGAAATGGTATCCAATATCTCACTTTTAAGTTTTGTCTTTTCTAGCACTACTAAAATGGTGGGGCATAAATATTAAGCTGAAATAAATTCAGCATCGGTGATTCTCAAATGTCCTTTCTTCAGAAGTTACAGTGTGAAGATTGACTCAGGCTCATATCCTGGCCACACAGCTCATCACCTGTGTGACCTTGGCGAGTTACTTAACCTCTCGGAGCTTTGGGCCCCCATCTGTAGAGTAGGAATAACAAAATCTGTTTCTTAAGATTGTTGGGATAATAAATGAGACAGCTTCCATAAAGTGTCTAACGTGTAATACGTAGTCAGTAAATATTAGTTTCCTTCTGTCTGAAAGCAAAGACACCAGCAGCGTCTTTATTCCAGTTCCCTCATCAGTTCACAAAGCTGTTACAAATGGGCATTATCTTACTCACCTGCTGACTGTACCTAGCTGGTTGGCAGGAAACCCAACTATTAAGCATTTTGCTATGGGTTTACCCTGCACCAGGTGAGTATAAACATCCTGTATGACACTTCTGATCTTGGGCAAGGACAGAAACAACTCAGTGTGAGACTGTATCTTTTGATGCTCAGAATGTCACCCGTCAGAATAGGGCTCTTACAGGTGTGGTCCTGAGAGGCCCCGATTTGTGGTTTGGAGTCCTCTTTGGGCCACACTCTGTGCTTACTTCTTCACACTCCTCCGACACTCACATCTACCTTCTAGGGGGTGGGTTGCTGGCTCCCAAGTGTAGCTGGAGCTTTGCTAAGCAGCCTGGAACATGAGGGCTATTTATGTTCTGGGCCCAACATCATTCCCACTAGCCAGAGGTCCAGCTTTGACCAGGTGGACATGTTGGTGCCCCATCCACGTGACCCCTGATGCTACTGATTGATGCAAACACTTCAGAAGTGGACAGCGGAACACAATGGGGTAAGAAATTCAGGATGCTCAAAACTGCTAATGACTGCCAAAGAGAAGGCAGCCTGTGCTGCAAGAGGTGACTTGGAAATTCACAACATTTGCCTTCCTCTTGTCCCCCTGCCACCAATACCACACAAGTGCTAAAAGGGACTGGCATCGAGAGGACGCCGGCTTGTTTGGTAAGGAGCAGTCATTGTCAATCCAGTGTTCAAATACAGCAGAACAT
Organism: Rhinolophus sinicus; assembly: GCF_036562045.2. Lineage (NCBI taxonomy): Eukaryota > Metazoa > Chordata > Mammalia > Chiroptera > Rhinolophidae > Rhinolophus > Rhinolophus sinicus. The sequence continues at coordinate 41,619,273 of NC_133761.1, read as the reverse complement.
TTTCAGTGGACAAAAAGGAACAATTTCGCTGCACGGCCAAACAGCAGTGCCGTTTGGGACAAGCAACACTGACACGGAGCAGGTTTTCCACGTTCCTTTTTGAGACTGTCTAGAAACATGCAGCGCTGTGACTGCAGCCTATTGTGTAGTCCCAGATGCGGCCCATTCTCTCAGTCTGCTGGAGAGCATGACTGTCGTTGGGGTTCCCAAACCTGCCTTGTCCCCTGAGCTGCAGTGCCAGCTCTCTAAATGGCCCCCAGCCAAGGCTGCTTGGGAGGCTCACTAGAACATTCCAAAATGACTTCATCATCTCACTTCGCTCGTCAGCTCCCCTCTTCATCCCCCTTGTTTCTGCTCAGTGCACCATCCTTCTTGGGACCATTCTTTCCATACTGCTCAATAAAGCTGTGCTTTATCGCTGCGGGTGAAATCGCTGCAGGCAGACACCCAATGCCCATGTGTAATAGTAATAGGTTTCTTCCATAGTAATAGGTTTCCACTGGGGATGCCCAGGGTGAAGGCTCCATTTCCTATTTCCTACACCCGCTTGCCCCAGCTGTGGCAGCATACTCTATTCTGGCTGAAGGGCTCCGAAACTTCCAGTCTTATCCTCAAAGGGAAGGGGTGTGATCTCCTCCTACCTCTTCCTCCATCCTGCTGCCTAGACCATGGGCAGGGCAAGCCACTTTGGAGACCACCTACAAGGACACCAGCAGAGATGGCAGAGCAAGAGATGGGGGCATCCTGGCCTTAGAGACCTGAGGCTGCCTTAGCAGCTGTGGGCTGTCACATGTGTGGACTACCACGGGACAGAGAAATCAATGTCTACCTTAATTCCTGGTTACTTTGGGTCTCTGTTAGAACACTTGGGAATTATCCCAGTGAAAAGAGCACAAGAGCGGCTCAGTCCCCTAGGCTTTGTCTCAGAGCCTAGGCCACAGATGAGACTCTGATTTGAAGGCAGATTGTGGAGGTGACAATGGTGGCGGCAGGGGAAGCTTCCATGAAATCTCCTGCCATGTTACTCACTCCCTCCACTCCCCCACCCTCCCCACCCCCATCTTCTCTAGGCAGCCAACCTTGCCTGCTGTGAAGTGTCTCTGCGTGTTACCAGCCCCTTCCTCCCTCAGGTCCGTAGTGCTCGGGCCTTGGTGACATGAGGGGCTTTCTAGAAGCGTTCTCTGCCTTTCTTCTTTCTATACTTTGAAAGCAGATTAATCTTTGTAAAATAGTTATTTCAATATTTTTATTTGCCCCTCAGAGATCTCCAGTCACTCTTATGTTGATGACCGCATCTTCCAACTCTCCCTCAAGCGAGCTTTCGTCACCTGCTAGGCTAATCGCACTACCCTCAGACACCTGTTGGTTTCATTTCCACTTGAAGTCTTGTTTGTGATGCCCCCTGGCAGTGATGGCTTCCCCTTGGCCTTTTCCTGCCAACATCAGCCAGTCCCCCATTGCAAAGGCCAAGCCTGGTCCTACTCACTTTGACCTCTACTTTGTCCACAGCGCCACTCCACCTGCAGCTGGTCGCTTAATTATTTTCGGTATGATGTATCTCATACTAATTCCGATACCTCACAGAATCATCAGAATTTTGGCATTGTCAATGATTCAGCTGTATTTTCCCCCAGCTAGAATATAAATTCAGAGTTCTAATCAGACCTCTTTTTTTTTACAATGAGCCCCCCCGCCCCCAACCACAGCTTGGATCGTATTAGAATAAAACTCCAACTCCATGGCGGCAATCAAGTACTGCAGGGCTTAGGATGGGCTCCCATGCACCGTGTTTTACAGGCAGTGTCGGTGCCCCTAGACCCTTTGAAATAAGTCACAACCCTCTCATTTCCTGTTTAGAGTTTTGGAGAAAACATTGATGTGACAGCCCATGCTACATAGAGTAAGTAGGGGGTGCCCTGGCCAAGATCCCAGACTCCCGAGTTTCTCCCTTGAGTTGAATCAGTGGCTCCCAGTCCATCGCTGACTCGCTGTCAGAAACACACTCCCTGTGTCATCAGAATCAGGAGAGGACAGGCCACATCAGTGATCTAGACGATTTGGACTTTTAAGGGAGGATTTCTTTTTCTTGAAGAGCTGAGATAAACTCAGAGGTGATGTCTAATTTCAAACACGATGACAAGCGTGTCTGGCTGCCTGATAATTGCATGGCTCGTTTCTACTCCGGATATGGAGTGATCTCAAAAAAGGCCTTCTTGTTGCATTGCCTCCTGAAACCTTTCTCCAATTTCCTGCCTGGGTTTCATTTCCTGCCTGAGTCCTGCTTCTACCTGCTTTGTTTTTTTGTGCCCTGGACTACAGCTACCATATGGAGAGTGAGCTATTGCGGTGCCCTCAGCAATAACAAGGCTTTGCAGTGTGCTGTGCTTTTCCTTTCTTTTCTTCTCCTTCTCCTTCTCCTTCTCCTTCTCCTTCTCCTTCTCCTTCTCCTTCTCCTTCTCCTTCTCCTTCTCCTTCTCCTTCTCCTTCTCCTTCTCCTTCTTCTTCCTCCTCCTCCTCCTCCTCCTCCTCCTCCTCCTCCTTTATTTATTTTTTGCAAGAGGCAGTAGGCTTCATAGGTTTGGTCTAGCATTTCAAGGTAGGGAGGAAATAATGGGTACTCAGATGCCTTGGGCAATCAGAAAGTCCCCCTAGCCCAGCAGGATTTAAGTGGTGTGGCAGAATTTGCTTAAGAAAGAATTTAGTGTCTCAGGGAGTGAATGGCTGTTCTGCTGCCAGTAGCAGGTATTTGTGTAGAAGCTTAGCAACAGTACAGTAAGTCTGAGTCATAATGTCAATCACCTTTTTCTACCTGCTGTGTTTGTTTCCAGTGAGGGAGCTTTGAGGTCCGTGAAAGGAGTCACTGCTCTGCTCATGATCCGACTGAACAGAGGCCTGAGAGCAGCAGGAGCTGTGCTGGGGTTTGGCGCAGATGGGGTGCCGTGTGCTGAGCCAGGCCCTGTGTGCGCCCGGGGCCCTGTGAGCCCTTAACCGGTCACAGTGCCCGCAGGGCTGGCACCATGAGCTAATGCTCCGAGAATATACATTAGCAGGAGGTAGGCTGAGGGGATGGTGTCATTCCGGCCTGAAAAAGCCTCCACAAATCAGTGAAAGTGAAGCCCCCGTGAACTCCCTCTGGTTTCTGGGGCCGCCTTCCCACTCCGCTCAGACAAGAGGCAAGAAGTGACCCCTTGAGTGGGTGGGTGTGGTCAAAGTGGCCTACCTCCCCTGCCCCTCTGTCGGTCCCAGTTTCCTCTAGGGCTGCAAGCGTCACTTCCTGACGGCACAGCCTCAGAATCCTTGCTGCAGTGGTAACAGTCAGCTCTGGATCTGACTCTGATGATGGTGATGACGGAGCCTTTAATGAAACAAATTCTGCCACGTTGGACAAACACAATGGAGCTCTCTGAACAGGGGACAAGAATGGTTTGTTCCTTCCCTCTACCCTTTGTGCTTTGTTAACAGAATGTCCCTGGCACGTCTGTGCTCCAGTGTGCTGCCAAAGCTCAGCCCTGCCCTTGCATGACACTGGGGACACTGTCAGCAGGCCAGCTGTATATCCTTGGTCTGCAGGCAGAGGACAGGGCTAAAACCCAGGATGTTTTCAGTTTTAAGGTTTAAAGTTGTCGCCTGTAGCCACCATCCTGCCTCCTCCCCGTGCACCACCTCCTGCCTCTATCTGGGGTGGAGACCAGTGCTCAGCAGCATGTCTTTATGTCCCCGGGTAAAGCCAATCTGCCCACTGATGCCAGGAGCCACATGGTCATCTTCATTCCCTTCAGCCCCCACCCCCAGCGGCTCATGTTTTCTGGAAGAACCCAGAGTCACACCAAGGTCAGCGATGACAAACTCGGCTCCATTCCTCACTTAGCTCTGCTATCAGGCAAGTAGACACAGCGTCATCTCTCGGTAGAAAACAAAATGGGAAATGGGATCTCCGAGCGACTCAGGGTCCGAGGAGTCGGGTTCAGACGTCTCTGCACCTTGGCCATTTGCATCCTTCTCGTCCTTGGGATGCCGATTCCTTTTAGAAAGCATGGCAAGTAACTTGTTACAGTGAAGCCCCTGAGCTGTCCACTTGTCCCGTGGCTGCTCAGCTCAGGGGTGAGGTAAGGTTTTCAGGGTGCCGCCACAGAAGGCTACTTCTGGGAGGGTCCTGTGGGTTTCCTCCCCATGTGCCAGACGACAGCCACCTTAATTGTCTGACACTAACGCTTTATTGTTTGTCCAGTTTTGGTTACCAGGGGAGTAAGAATAAAGAAGGAGCAATGGCCAGACATGGAGATGGTCACTCCTGGAAACACTGTCCCTGTCTGCACAGGAGGGCTGGACTGTCTGTTCTCCCAGCTCGGGACGTGTCACCCACAGGCCTTTTGCTCACTGTATCTATGCTCTCTGCCACTTTCTGGCCGTGTGGCCATCTACAAGCCACTTTACCTCTCTGGGCCCCTTTTCACATCAGATAAATCAATAGTAATACTGTCTCGTAGAATTGCTGCAAAGATGAAATGAGATGACAAAGTCTTAGCACATAGTAACTGCTCAGATATTGTTTTTGTTACCATTTTCCGTCCATCTATGCATGGTTTTTATTTTTAGTCAAGGACCAGGTCTCATTTCTTCTCTTTGTATTTTGAACGCAGGCTGAGTGAGTTCAATCTGCTTTCCACATGTTTCCAACTGTGTTTTGGGAACGGCTCTCACAGCACTTCTAGGGAACCAGACGTTTGGCACTGCCCCCTCGTCAGTCGCTCTTCTGTCTTCAGAATGGTGTGTTTCCAACACGGAACAGCCTCCAGCATGGCGGCTTTGTCTTGTTCCTTTGTGAAGCATCCCCATTGAGGTCCCCGTGGCCACCCATTACTTGACGTGCTCTCCAGAAGCCAGCAGGGGGAGAGCGCGGGCCGGGGTTTGCGACCGACAGGTGCGGCTGCTCTGAGTTCTGCGGGGGGTGCCTGCAGATGTCGCCGCTGGGAGGACAGAAACCATCCCGGGCCCGCAGATTCACCGCGACTTGGGCAAATAGAAGTGGGGGGAGACAGAAAGTGGTGTGTTATGGCTGCTGAGAGCTTTGCAGTCAGACATACCTGTGATGAGACTTCTTACCTCCAACAGGAGGCTTAATCTCCCCCAGGATGGTTTCTTTATAGGTAGAAATGGGGAGAACCCAGCTTGCCCTCGTGGGGATGTTGGAGAACTCGCTGCGGGGCTACTAGCAATCTTAGCCATGAAGGCACTTAGGAAATGCCAGGGATGATTACTCAGTGGACACAGGCAATTTCGGGGCCCCCCTATTGTTCTCTGGCTCCTTTCCCCTCCTTTCTGCTCTGCTTTCCCTCCCTGTCAGTCACTGTCTGTATCTGAGGCCTGGGACTGACACTTGCACTTAAAACAGAGTCTCCCCTGCCGCATGCCGGCAGGGTGGGGATAGCTAGAGAGGGCCAGTAGCTGAGGGGCTAGGAAGCCCTGCAAACCCTTTCCCACCTCCCCTGCACTCTTCAGAGGCAGTCTACAAACCTCAGATGGGCTCCGTCTGGGTGACTTGGAAGGCAAAATGAGCCACAAGCCCCGCACCAGACCTGCCAGGGACATGGGGTGTCGGCAGGAATTAGACCCTGGAAGAGTGTTCTTTCTGACTATGTGGACAGTGCTATGTGGACAGCTGGGCATTGGGACTGCAGTGAGCAGAGCTGCTCCAGGGGCCTGGGAGTCTGGGCGGGGAGGGGCCCAGGCTCCCCTCCACTGCTCATGCATGGGTTGAGGCTGCTGGTTTGCTTTGGGACACATCTGGACTCCTCCGTGTGCCCTGTCCTCCACGTCCAATAAGGCTGGCTCTGTGCTGCTCTTCCAGCTTGGTTTGGTGCTTCTTGTCCACAGGGCTATGTTTGGTTTGTTCCCATTTGAAACTGGGGTCTCTTAGTGGAGGAATAAGGGCCCTATGGGGTGAATGACTTGTCCTGATTTTAGCCCTGAAAGTCCTGAGTCCCAGGAAACCCCTCAGTGTCAGGGAGGGTTGGCCCCCTGGGTATAGTGCTCAGCAAAAGAGCTGGGAGGCTCGAGGGTGTGACCAGGGCCCCAGGGCACACAGTCCCATGGAAAAAGAAATAACCATGCTGTTTCCTCCCAGTAGCTTTCTGGGGCATTTCTCGCAACACCTGATGAGCCACGTCAAGCCAGTGTCTTCAGAGTTCTGCACTGAGAGGTGTCGATGGTGTACTCCTTGGACTGGCTTCTTGCCTTCACCCAGCCCCTGGGAGCAGAGCTCTGGAGCCCCGGCCCCGGCCTGGACAGGCTGCAGGCTGCTCGCGGACCTTTGCCTCTCACTGGTGCCATAGCCCCCTCTGCTGCCTGCAGGAGAACCCATTAAAAGCCAGGCCTCCTTCCATACCTTTGAAAAGTTCAAAGGAGCCCACATCCTAGGGCGTTCTGGCAGCAAAGGGTCCCTGGATCTGAGGGTATGGACAACTCCTGCACCCTGCTCTGTGCTGCTTGCCAGTGTCCTGTGTTCTAGGGAGGGGAGGTCAAACCCCCACCAAGACGGGCTCTGTTCTGGTGGTTGGGGTCAGGCAGTGCCTTCTGACCTTGAACTGCATCTTGAAGCAGGAACCCTCACAGTCATGAAACAGATGTCAAGCCCATCCCAGAGCAAGTGGGTGATAAAACCAGACTCGATGACGGTGAGCTGGCCAGCCCTGACAGTTCTGCACCATCTCACACCTGCACGGCCACCCAGGCCCCTGTGTCTGACTGGCAGTGGAACACTCGTAGGTTTTTCTGAGCCCAGGCACATATGTGTTCTGTGCTGGGAACAGGGCTGCAGGTGCTCAGGCACAGCTCTGGGGCATTGGCCAGACTTGGTTCTTCCCCAGCAGCCAAGTTGGTAATGTTTGTATATAAACATCTTAGACGCTGAGACTTCAGACCACTAGAGAGTTTCCCAGGAACATGAAACAGCTCTGTGCTGTCTATCCCAGTCAGTGGCACTTTCAAGGAGTTCTGGAAATTTTTGTTGGATGGATGAAGAACCTCCACTCACAGAACAGAAAACCAAAGTACCTGCTCTCATCACTAAAGGGATCTACAAACAGGATAGGGCTAGACGGGAAGGGAAACTCATTTTTAATACTTTCCTCCTCTTAACAACTGCCACTGTCGTCTACTACCCACTAAGCCAAGTGGCAGGTGAATAGGACGCACTTATGAAATTGCACCAATGTCACTGGAAAGCTGGCTGGCACCCCCGCCCCCCACCCCACCTCTCCAGTCCCTCCATCTGACCTCTTGGCCCCAGACTCTGCCTCAACCCTCAGGGTCAAATCACCTTAAGATGGCTCAGTGTGTCAGGGTCCAGAGCTCAGGCCCTCTGGGTTCCCCCCCTCCCATGTGTGACTGAGCCCTCCTGTAGCCAGGAGCAAGTGTGTGGCATCTGTGTGCACGTGATTCACTGCATCTCGGGCTGGAGTGTCTGCCTGCTACTTCATGTATCCAGCCTCTCGATCGTTTGGGCTGGAGGGGCCTCTACTCCCCCAGCACATGCTCATGTACACACACATGCGCACACATGTGCACACACGTGTACACACATACACAGGCATATGCAATACATGAACACATGCACAAATTGCACACACACACAAACATGCACACACACATGCACAAATATAGCTGACTGTTGAACAACACAGGTTTGAGCTGCATGGGTCCACTTATATGTGGATTTTTTTTCAGTAAACATAAAGCAGGCCCCTCATAGCCCTGGGTTTTGTATCTGCAGATTCAACCAACCATGGACTGGAAACAGTATTTGCGACCTATGGTCAGCAGTCTGTGGATGTGAGGGTCAACTGTGTGTGTTGTTCTACGATATTCTATTTAAGGGATTTTGATATTCTGAAACCCTCCAACCCGCAGATACTGAGGAATGACTGTAGTTAATTTTTATGGAAGTCAAAAGTTATACACAGATTTTTGACTGTGCAGGGGTTGTACCCCACATTGTCGAAGGGTCAACTGTACACCTGCAAACATATGCACAAACTCACACCACACACACTCACACACAAACACACACCCATCACCCCCAGCCCACTTGCCCCACACACCCTCCCAGCAGTCAAGGGTCTGGGCTGTGTGAAAAGAGGTCAACTTTTCATTGGTACTTAATCCCAACATGCTGTACAACAGTTATCCTGTAGGATTTTCAATGCGTTTCTGATAGAAATTGCTCTAAATTTTACTGATAACAGTAGTTTAATGTTATAAAAATATATTTCTTTTTAGGGTCTGCAGCTTCTGAAGCATGGTCGTCTGCTCCCAGAAGGCTCTCTGTTACCCGTTTTCTTTTCTGACCCCTCTCCTAGATCCTGCTCTGGCAAGTGCCACCCAGCCCCGCTGGGGCTATCAGTGTCATCGCTGAGTTGTCCTCACTGGGATGCGAATGCAGTTACTCAGAACTCAGGTGATCTGGCCACATGTTCGAGCGTAACCAGTCTTATACCATGGCTACCCTGCTGCCCACGCCCAGCGTCTCCTAGCAGTGTGGGGGGCGGGGGTCTGTGTGTGGCTGTTGTGCCCTCCTGACTAGCCTTTCCTCTTCCGGGAGGGGTGGTGGCTTTTGCTGTCACAACGTGATGAGAAGAGCTCTGAGAGGAGCCTGCCTCACTGGTTTTGCCCCCAGTTCTGTCACTTCTGAGCGCTCTGTTCCCCAGTTCCGGATGTGGGCATAGTCCAACCTGCCTGTCAGGGCTATTGTGACGAGGAAATAAGATATTTTGGTAAAACATCTGATGCTGGTTTAATCATCTGCAGTTGTGACCCACTAATGAAATTAATTTGGTGGGTTGTGACCAGCATTAAAAATAAATAAATAAAACAGAACAGATATTGGGTATGAAGTTTCTTTTGGGGCTAATGAAAATTCTTTTTTTTTTTTTTTTTTTTAATTAAATTTATTGGGGTGACAATTGTTAGTAAAATTACATAGATTTCAGGTGTACAATTCTGTATTACATCATCTATAAATCCCATTGTGTGTTCATCACCCAGAGTCAGTTCTCCTTCCATCACCATATATTCGATCCCCCTTACCCTCATCTCCCACGTCCCACCCCCGCCCCCCTTACCCTCTGGCAACCACTAAACTATTGTCTGTGTCTATGAGTTTCTGTTTCTCATTTGTTTGTCTTGTTCTTTTGTTGTTTTTGGTTTATATACCACATATCAGTGAAATCACATGGTTCTCTGCTTTTTCTGTCTGACTTGTTTCGCTCAGCATTACTCTCTCAAGATCCATCCATGTTGTCACAAATGTTCCTATATCATCTTTTCTTACTGCCGAATAGTATTCCATTGTGTATATATACCACAACTTCTTTATCCATTCATCTATCGAAGGACATTTTGGTTGTTTCCATGTCTTGGCCACGTAAACAAAGCTGCAATGAACATTGGAGCACATGTCTTTATCTCTAAATGTTTTCAGATTTTTGGGTAGATACCCAGGAGAGGGATTGCTGGGTCATATGGCAATTCTATTCGTAATTCTTTGAGGAACCTCCACACTGCCTTCCATAACGGCTGCACCAGTCTGCATTCCCACCAACAGTGTATGAGGGTTCCTTTTCTCCACAGCCTCTCCAACATTTGTTACTATTTGTCTTGTTGATGATAGCCATTCTGACTGGGGTGAGGTGATATCTCATTGTGGTTTTGATTTGCATTTCTCTGATGATTAGTGATGTTGAGCATTTTTCATATGTCTATTTGCCATTTGTATGTCCTCTTTGGAGAAATGTCTCTTCAAGTCCTCTGCCCATTTTTCAATTGGGTTGTTTGTTTTTTGTTGTTGAGTTGCATGAGTTCCTTGTATATTCTGGATACTAGCCCCTTATCAGAGGTACTGTTTGCAAAAATCTTCTCCCATTCAGTTGGTGGCCTCTTTATTTTGTCAATGGTTTCTTTTGCTGTGCAGAAGCTTTTAAGTTTCATATAGTCCCATTCGTTTATTTTAGCTTTTACTTCCATTGCCTTTGGAGTCAAGTTCATAAAATGCTCTTTGAACCCAAGGTCCATAAGTTTAGTACCTATGTTTTCTTCTATGCAGTTTATTGTGTCAGGTCTTATGCTTAAGTCTTTGATCCATTTTGAATTAACTTTGGTACATGGTGACAAATAGCAGTCCAGTTTCATTCTTTTGCACGTGGCTATCCAATTCTCCCAGCACCATTTATTGAAGAGGCTGTCTTTGCTCCATTGTATGTTTTTGCTTCTTTGTCAAAAATTATCTGTCCATATTTATGTGGTTTTATTTCTGGGTTCTCAATTCTATTCCATTGGTCTATGTGTCTGTTTTTCTGCCAATACCATGCTGTTTTGATTATTGTAGCCCTGTAGTACAAGCCAAAGTCAGGAAGTGTGATACCTCCATTATTGTTCTTTTTCCTTAAGATTGCTTTGGCTATTCGGGGTCTTTTGTGGTTCCAAACAAATCTGATGATTTTTCGTTCTATTTCTTTAAAATATGCCATTGGGATTTTGATGGGGATTGCATTGAATCTGTATATTGCTTTGGGTAATATGGCCATTTTAACTATGTTGATTCTTCCAATCCATGAGCACGGAATGTCTTTCCATTTCTTTGTGTCTTCTTCAATTTCTTTCAAAAATGTCTTATAGTTTTCAGCATATAGGTCTTTCACATCCTTGGTTAAGTTTATTCCTAGGTATTTTATTCTTTTTGCTGCAATTGCAAAAGGAATTGTTTTTTCTGAGATTTCATTGTTAGTATATAGGAAGGCAATGGACTTTTGTGCGTTGATTTTGTAGCCGGCAACTTTACTGTATTCGTTGATTGTTTCTAATAGCTTTTTGGTGGAGTCTTTAGGGTTTTCTATATATAGCATCATGTCATCTGCAAAGAGTGATAATTTAACTTCTTCATTCCCAATTTGGATGCCTTTTATTTCTTTCTCTTGCCTGATTGCTCTGGCAAGGACTTTAACACTATGTTGAAAAGCAGAGGTGATAGGGGACATCCCTGTCGTGTTCCTGAACGTAGAGCAAAGGGCTTCAGTTTTTCTCCATTAATTATGAGATTAGCAGAGGGCTTGTCATATATGGCCTTTATTATGTTAAGGTATTTTCCTTCTATACCCATTTTATTAAGTGTTTTAATCATAAATGGATGTTGTATCTTGTCAAATGCTTTTTCTGCATCAATTGATATAATCATATGATTTTTGTCCTTTATTTTGTTTATGTGATGTATCACATTGATGGATTTGCATATGTTGAACCATCCTTGTGCCCCAGGGATGAACCCCACTTGGTCGTGATGAATAATCTTTTTAATGCATTGTTGTATTCGATTTGCTAGAATTTTATTTAGGATTTTTGCATCGGTATTCATCAGAGATATTGGTCTGTAGTTTTCTTTTTTTGTGCTGTCCTTACCAGGTTTTGGTATCAGGGTAATGTTGGCCTCATAAAATGAGTTAGGGAGTACTGTCTCTTCTTCAATTTTTTGGAAGAGTTTGTGCAGGATTGGTATTAGATCCTCTTTGAAGGTTTGGTAGAATTCACTAGTGAAGCCATCTGGTCCCGGACTTTTGCTTTTGGGAAGGTTTTGGATGACTGATTCAATTTTGTTACTGGTGATTTGTCTGTTTAGATTTTCCGGTTCTTCATGGTTCAGCCTTGGAAGGCTATATGTTTCTAAGAACTTGTCCATTTCTTCTAGGTTGTTGAATTTGGTGGCATATAGTCCTTCATAGTATTCTTGGATGATCCTTTGTATTTCTGTGGTGTCCGTGATAACTTCCCTTTTACGTTTCTGATTTTGTTAATCAGTGTCTTCTCTCTTTTATCTTAGTAAGTCTAGCCAAGGGTTTGTCAATTTTGTTAATCTTTTCAAAGAACCAGCTCTTTGTCACATTAATTTTTCTATTGTCTTTTTGTTCTCTATTTCATTTAGTTCTGCTCTAATTTTTGTTATTTCCTTTCTTCTGCTGACCTTGGGTTTTACTTGTTCTTCTTTTTCTAGTTCTTTAAGGTGTAACATGAGGTTATTTATTTGGGAGTTTTCTTGTTTCTTGAGATAGGCCTGTAATAAGATAAATTTCCCTCTTAAAACTGCTTTCGCTGCATCCCAAAAATTTTGGTAGGATGTATTTTCATTGTCATTTGTTTCTATGTATCTTTCGATCTCTCCTCTAATTTCTTCTTTGACCCAGTCCTTCTTTAAAAGTATGTTGTTTAATCTCCATGTATTTGTGTTTTTCCGCTTTCTTTTTACAGTTGATATCAATTTCAAAGCCTTGTGATCAGAGAATATGCATGGTATGATTTCAATCTTCTTAAATTTGTTGAGACTGATTTTATGTCCCAATATATGGTCTATCCTTGAGAATGTTCCATGTACACTAGAAAAGAATGTATAGTCTGATGTTTTAGGATGAAGTGCTCTATAAATGTCAATTATGTCCATTTCATCTAATGTGTCATTTAGGGCTACTATTTCGTTATTTATTTTCTGTTTGGATGATCTATCCATAGCTGTCAATGATGTATTTAAGTCCCCTAGTATAATTGTGTTTTGGTCAATTTCTCCCTTTAGTTCTGTTAGTAGTTGCTTGGTGTATTTGGTGCTCCCTGATTGGGGGCATAAATATTGATGACTGTTATGTCTTCTTGTTGTACAGTCCCTTCACCATTATGAAATGTCCATCTTTGTCTCTTGTTATCTTTTTCACCTTGAAGTCTGTTTCATCTGATATCATTATGGCTACACCTGATTTTCTCTGGGTACCATTTGCTTGGAGTGTCAATTTCCACCCTTTCACTTTGAGTCTATGCTTGTCCTTGTAGCTGAGATGTGTCTCTTGGAGACAGCATATGGTTGGGTTTAGTTTTTGATCCAATCTGCTACTCTGTGCCTTTTTATTGGTGAGTTCAGTCCATTTACATTTAGGGTGATTATTGATATGTGAGGATTTCCTGTCATTCTATCTTTAGTTTTCTGGTAAGGCTGTGTCTCCATTGTTTCTTTGCCTTTTTGTTGTTGTCTATTATTTCTGTGTGGTGGTATTCTATGATGTTTCCCTCTGTTTCTTCTTTTATTTCAGTATATATTTCAATTCTGGATTTATTTTGAGTGGTTACCCTTAAGTTTATGTAAAAGAAAGTTTGATATTTAGAGTATTCCATTTTCTTCAGCACGCTTACTTTCTCCATTCCCATATTCGGTTCAGGCCTTTACTCTCCCCTTTTTGAGTTTTGGTTGCCACAAATTGTCCCTGTTGATGGTGGTCGAATAGCCTCCTTTAGTATTTCTTGTAGTGCAGGTCGTGTATTAGAAAATTCCCTCAGCTTCTGTATGTCTGGAAAGGTCTTTATTCCTCCTTCATATCTAAAGGATATCTTTGCTGGATATATTATTCTTGGCTCATGATTTCTCTCTTTCAATAGTTTGAATATTTGGTTCCACTCCTCCTGGCTTGTAGAGTTTCTGCTGAAAAATCTGATGATAATCTAATGGGCTTTCCTTTGTAAGTTACCGTCTTCTTTTCCCTGGCTGCCTTGAGGATTCTTTCTTTGTCGTTGATTTTAGACAGCTTCAATACAATGTGCCTTGGAGAAGGCCTGTTGGGATTGAGGTAACTAGGTGTTCTATTTGCTTCTTGGATTCGAGGGTCCAGTTCTGTCCACAAATTTGGGAAGTTCTCATCGACAATTTGTTTGAATATATTCTCTGTTCCTTCTCTCTTTCTTCTCCTTCTGGTATGCCCATTATTCTTATATTGCTCTTTCTGATGGAGTCAGAAAGTTCTTGTAAGTTCTTTCATTTCTTTTAAGTCTCAAGTCTCTTTCTTCTTCTATCTGTGTCATTTCCAGGTTTCTATCTTCGATGTCACTGATTCTTTCCTCCATCTGGTCAACTCTACTACCTAAGCTGGTTATTTCATTCTTAATTTCTTCTATTGAGTTCTTAATCTCCAGAAATTCTCTTTGGTTCTTTTTTAAAATTTCAATCTCTTTCGTAAAATGCTCATGCTGTTCTTTGATTGAGTTTCTGAGTTCATTTAACTGCCTATCTGTGTTTTCTTGTATCTCGTTGAGTTTTTTCAGAACTGCAATCTTGAATTCTCTGTCGTTTAAGTCACATATTTCTGTATCTTTAATTGCCTTCTCTGGAGATTTTTCACTTTCTTTCTGAGCTATCTTGTTGCCTTGGTTATTCATGGCGATTACTGGTTTACTATTTCTCTTCCTGGACATCTACAGGAGTGACTTCTGCAACAGGTTGATAGGAATAGGTCTTTCTTTTGTTTTCCAGTACTTGTTGGTAGAATGTTTTATTATTTCTCCAACTACAGTTTATTTTTCTTCTCCCACACAGTAGTGCTGTTTTCTCTGCACTATTCCTGCTTCTCACACAATGGGGGGATTCCCTGGGAGACGGGCTTCTCCTCTGTTAATAGTTCGTCTAGGTCACAGGGCGCAGTGTCCTGGTGGGTATGCGGAGAGCTTTGATGTTCCAAAGCTCTTCCAGCTCGAAAATTCTTAAAGTTCCAAAATTAGATTATGGTGATGGTTGCACAACTCTGAAAATATACTGAAAACTGTTGAGTCATACACTTGATATGGGTGAACTTTGTGGTATGTAAACCTCAATAAAGCTACATGTAAGGAAAGATTAGCAAGCCCTAAAAAATCCTTCAAGCTGTACATTTGAGATTTGTGAATTTTACTATGTTATGTTAGACCTCAGCTAAAAATGAAATATAAAAAATAGAATAGAAAATATCACAGTACCTCACAGGTAGTAAGAGCAAACTTTTTAAAATGAAACGTGTGTGTGTGTGTGTGTGTGTGTGTGTGTGTGCTGGGCTTCAATAAAAATGTCTTTCTTATTACGGGTAGTTGCCTAAAATGTTTATAGCCATTGGCCTACATTTACCCGGCCAGTAGGAATTTAACAATGGTCATTTACACCTTCCTTTTCTTCCTTTCCAGAAGTTCAGGTCACACCCATACTCAGCCATTGAGCTCAGAGTGCTGGCCCATTTCTGACACAGGAGAGCAGAAATTCCCACCAGCCATAGAGCCCCGCCTCCATGTATGTATATACACACATTCACGTGCAAGGGCCCGTGCGCATGCACACACACTTAAGTCAAGCTCTCTTTTCCAGTTAAATAAACATCTCACCCTCAAAAAGAAGAACAGATAGCTGGCTTGTCCCCAAACAAAATGTGCCTCTGGGCTTCTGGTTTCGGAGGTTTTGTAATGTTTACTTTTCAGTGTTCTCTTCTTGACTCCTTCCCTCCTTCATTTGGTTTTAAATACCACAGTTTAAATTAGCTGCCTGCCTTTGGGGACCCTGGGTGGGGGATTGTCTTGACTGACAGACGGGAGGCTCCCCAGCCCCTTCACCCTTTAGGATCTTTAGAAGTGAGAGCAGGTGAAGCTTGTATCCAGCAGTTGGAAACACAAATTGGCTGTGTGGTGAGTGGAGGGCAGGGTCTCAGGCACGGCCACCACAAGGACATGGGTGGACTGTTGCTCAATCGAGGTAAGTAGATTAAATCATCAAGTGCCTGGTGACCTTCTGAAGGTATCCAAGTCGCAAACAGCCTTGCTAGGACTGTTTCACAAGGGGTTTACAGGATGGCATTTCTGTTGCTTTTCGGTGATTCTGTTTCCCTTTGGCTGTTTGCTCACAGAGCACCTTTCACGACCTCAGAAGAAGAAAAAGCCAAGCTGTGGATGAGGGATGTCAGATGCCCCCAGTGAACTGTGGGAAATCAGGAGAGTGACTGCGGAGGTATTAGAATTTACTCTGGTTTTGTAAGTCCTGACTTCGAATTCCATTTCCTGTCAGAGCTCAGCATACTAATTTGTGTCCACATTACAACTGACTTGGAGTCACAGCCTGTGACTGTGACTAGCCACCCTGAGAAAGCCATGTCAACTCCTTCAGACCACCTGGGGCCCGCAAGCACCCAGAGCAAGGGTGGATATTTTTATTTATTATTTCACTTTTTTTATGTGTTGTTACCTTATTTTTACCATGTAGGTGGTCTATGGTAGATGGTAAAGGGTAGCTGTTACTGGTTAGCTCCCAGACCTCAGCATAGGCCAATGGCTATAAACATTTTAGGCAACGACACACAGTAAGAAACACATTTTTATTAAGAAAAGAGCTTCTAAGAATCAAAAGAGTTGCCAACAGTGCAAAGAGGGGCTTCAGGATGCCAGTTTAAGACACAAGGACACACACAAACATACACATATACCACATGCACATACCACACACGTACATACACGCACTACCACAACACTCACACATACACCATACACACACCACACACACACACATTATCTGTAAATACAGGAATGGACACTGGTTTCGAAGGGTGGTAGCTTGTAAAATTTAAGTGGCTTTTTTTTGTTTGTTTTTTAAAAGAGGGCGCAGCTCACAGTGGCCCATGTGGGGATCGAAAAGGCAACTTTGGTGTTATTAGCACCATGCTCTAACCAACTGAGCTAACCGGCCACCCCAAGTGGCCTTTTTAAAGAAAAAAATACAAAGGATCTTACTTTGTAAAATTTTCCAGAAACACGACACCGTTAATGCATGGCCTGAAGTCTGCATCCAGGCATGTGTGGTCCCCTGTGAGGTCTCCCACTTTTGAGGCTCCCTGAGAGCTGGTCCCTTGTCACCCACTTGCTCAGTTGTGCTTGGGTTTGATGGGATTGAAACACGGATAATGGTAATTGGTTGCTAGGATGGGACACTCGCCCCAGTGAATGGGCCCGCCCATCTTTACTGGCCTCCTCAAAGGCCAGGAAAAACATTTTTTTAGGAGCGACTCCAAATGCTTTGGTCTTGAAGTAGAGAGATGAGAAAAATGGCAATAATGGAGCGGGAGGAGCGGGAGGGAAAAGAAAAAGGAGGGACAGGGCCGCAGGTGGGGTGGGGGTGGCAGAGTGGCAGTGGCTGCAGACTATTTTCCTTAGGTGTGGGTGGAAGCTGAAAAGTCAGCAGTTTCAGGCTGAGCAGAAAATGCCTCTTCATAAGATTGTGTATGGGCTGGTGCTGGGCGGCTGCTTATTCATGAGAAGGAAATTGGCCAGCTTACTTCTGGGAGTCCCACTGGAATGAAAGCGCCTGGTTTGTGGTTACAGCCAACATCTCTGGGGTGCAATTGCATCCGCCTCTTTCCTGGAGTCTGGGAAGTAGCCTGGATCCTAGGCCACCTGCAGCCATGCTGCTCTGGCAGAGTGGTTAGGAATGGCCGTGGCAGCTAGATGTCTTTAGGGTCAGGGTCTTGTTGTCCTGCTCCTGTCCTCTTCTGTGTGTCCATCTTCTGTCCTCAGAGGTGCAGGATCTGTGCATGGGGAAGGGAGAGACTCAGGGGCCAGTCTAGGATCTTGGAGAGACCCTGGGAATGTTTCTGGTTACAGGGACAGGGCGTCTGAACACAATGTGTAGCCTGGATTGGGTCCTGGGTTAGGGAAATGGCTCTAAAGGACATAGTTAGACAATTGAAGAAGTCTGTATGGATTATAGAATAATAGTCACAGTTTTACATTTCCTGAATTTGAAAAGCATGCTGTTACTATGTAAAAGAATATCCTGTTCTTAGAAAAAATGCTGAAATATTTAGGGGTAAAGGAAATGATGCCTCTGCGACTTGCTTTCAAATGGTTCCGAAAATGATAATTATTATATACGTAAACATATATGTGTATATAGGTAGACAGAGAAAGCAAATGCAGCTAAATATGAACAGTTGGTGAACAGGGCATAAGGGATCCTTGGTACTACTCCTGAGCTGGTTCTCTGCAGTTTGAAATTATTTCAAAATAAAGTTACAAAATAAAAAAGCAGATGGTACGTTCTTGGGACCACATTTCTCGGGGTGTGTTTCCCAGCTGTCTGTGTTAGAATCCCTGGGGTGTTTAAGATACAGACGTGGGGTTTCGACCTATGGGAAGTCTTCTCTAGCAGGTTTGGGGTGAACCTGCGAGAGTCACCCGTCCTCCCAGACAGAGTCTCTCTATATTAAGGAATGGATTTTTCTTCATCTTTAAGAACAAATTCTGGTGCGTTTTAGATACTGTTTTGTAATTTGCTTCATTCACCAGATTAAAAATGCCTCTCAGAGCTCATGCCCATCAGTTCATGAGTGCTTCTGCATTCTTCCTGTGACTGTGTAGTGTTCCTTGGTACATGTGACTTATAGTTTTAGCTCACTGACTTCCTCTTACTGGTCATCTAGGTTGTTTCCAAACTTTTCCTATTATAATGTACATAAGAGTGTAATGCAGGTTAAACTCCTAAAAGTAGAATTGCTGAGTCAAAGGATATGAGCTTTGGTCGTTTTGATGGAGACTGTCTGATTTCCTTCCATCAAGGTACGAACTGACGTGGCCACCAACCACCTGTAAGTGCCTCTTTCATCACATACTTGTCATAGATTATCTTTTTTTTTTGACATTTGCAATTTTATAGGTAAAAAATGTTGCCCTGTTGAAATTTTAATTTGCATTCCTTTTATTGTAAGTGGATTTAAACATCTTTTCATGTTTAAATCTAATTTCATTTTATTTTTGAGGCACTCCTCCTCATCCCTTGCTCTTTTTCCTTTTTATTGAAAAGGAACTCTTTATATATTTAATGATGTGAGTTGCAAAATGTATTTTCCAGTTTGTCGTTTGTCTTAGCTTTACTTATGTTGGGTTTTTCCCTGAAGACTCTAAAACATTTGTATGTGGTTGAATGCATCAGTCATTTCTTTTACGGCTTCTATTTTTGCTTCATAGTTAGAAAGATATTCTTTATGCCAAGATTATCTCTAAAAAAATCATCTCATGGAGGCTTCTAATACTTTCATGGTTTTTATATTAAAAATTTAAATCCATGCTCCATTTATCCCGGTGTAAGATGGGAAGTGTGAATTCAACTTCATTTTTCTGCTGATGGTTTTCCAACATCATATTTTTGGCACTGATTTGAAGTGCTATCGTTCTCATTCAGTTTTCATTTACACTTGGGTTTATTTACGGACTTTTAATTCAGCCCCATTATATGCCTATTTTTCATCAGTACCACACTATTTCAGTTATTAATTATAATATGCCAATATTTGCCTGGACCAACCCATGATTGTTCTTCTTTTTCAGAAATGTCCTGATTGCTTTGCTTGCTTATTTTTATATATGATCTTTAGGATTAGCTTATTTAGTTAAACAGTCTTGTTATAGCTTATTTGGGTTGTTTATTATTTATATAGTAATTTGGGGGAGAAATGACGTTTACAATGTTTCCCAATCCAAGAATATGATAGGCCTTTGTTCCTCCCCCACAATATTTTTTATGTGTCTACAGTACCATTTAAATTTTTATATAGATTTTTATTTATTTCTTATTGAGTTTATTTCTAAGTAGTTTTTCTTTTTTCTATTGTAAATTTCTCTTTTCTTTAATACATCTTCTAACTAGTGATTAGCATATGTTGAAGGATATTGAGTTAATTATTTCTGTATAGTAATTTAAAATTCAGTTTCTTCACTGAATTTTCTTGTTTGAGAATAAGAAACACTGAGTGGGAGTTGTAATTATTAGAAATTAGTTTTTTCCTTTTAATATTTATTCATGGGATAAATTTTTTATCACTGGTCAAGTTTTTTGCGCAAGTGGCTAATGTTGAGAACTTTATTTTGACAGAAGTCGTGAACTAACCTGTCATGGACATGACTCCAGGTGTGCTGGTGTGTTAGGAGTTTTATGCTATCTATGTTGATGCCAGTGTTTTGTGTCAAATCAGCAAACATGAACTGTTTGTCCTTTGAATTCTATGGTTCACTTCTCTTCACTAGTTGAATTATCAAACAACACATGGGCCTATTCGCCATAATCCATTCATTACTTCTAATGACAATCTGTTTCTTCCTGTTTAAAGAGTTATTGCTTTTGGTATGGTCTGAAATTTCTTTTGGCGACAATTTTTATACACTTCTGTTTCTATTGTCACTTTTGTTTCATATTCCATTAATTTGTGTATGGATTTTCTCTTAGTTTTTTAATAGATAATTTCAAAGATGAGAAAAGAAAAACCTTTTCATATATGTCCCAATTAGACATGTATAGTTATATTCTAAAACGTCTTTCAATTGCTGTTATAATGGCATATTTAAGCTTTAATAAGCTTTTAATAAACATTTTGTTTCATTTGTTCTACTTTCTCTTCCTTGCATTTGAAAATACATTTTAGACTCCTTAAAACATTGTCACTCATGTAGCAGGGCTGGAATGGTGCATGACCCTGATAGTAGCTGGGGACTCATTCAGTCTGGATTTCGTGGTTTGTGGTCACCTTCGTGTGTCATCAGCTGCTGCTCGTGTCCTGGTGGGTGCTGGCTCCCAGGAGTATCTTCCTGCCAATCATGCAGGTACAGGAGCCAGCTCTGTGATTATCTGCTCTGATATAGAGTAGAAAGGGCAGCGGTCTTAACTGATTGCAGTTAGGAGAGCTCATCTTTGCAAATATTTGATAACAGACAACCACATGAAGCCCAGAGCCAGCCATAGACCTCGGGCGGTGGCCCAGGCAAATGGCTGAGGCTTGTCAGCCTTGCATCTGCACAGGCCTGGGGACATTCTTGTTTCTTGTAGAGAATCAAAGGTCCCTAGGTGACTTTTGATCACAAAGTCCATCTCAACTAGGTACTTGGAATGTCTAGGTTTGCGTAATAATGAAAGCTTCTATCTTGGTTCAAAGTTGGGCTTATCAGCGGGTTTGATCCAAGTACAGATTTGATTTTTGGTAATTTCCAGTGGATTCTTTTTTCTTTTTCAGGTAGAAAATCATATTGTCTGATGTAATGGTAATTTTGTACCTCCTTTACTGCCCTTTTAGCTCTAATTTCTTTCTCTTGTCTAATTGCTTTGGCTAGTATGCAGGTTAACATGGCAGGCCTGAACTGCTGTCCTTGGAAAGGTCTGCTACAAGCTTGGCCCTTGGCTGGCATCTGGGACTGGATCTGAGGAGTGTCCCACCATGCCAACACTGATAAGAGTGGCTCCCTGTGCCTGAGCTATTTTTACAGGCAATACAGTTTATGCTAAACACCTGCTTTCCTTCTGGGCATCTGGAATCTGGATACTTGCCAAGCAGAGACAGTTTACATGATCAGCCCCCAGTAAAAAACTTGGACACTGAACGTGTAATGAGCTTCCCTGGTTGGCAGTGTTTTACTTGGGGGACTTCATCCCATGGATCTCCTCTGGGAGGGGACCCTTCGATCTGGGGCCTGGTCTCCTTTGGACTTTGCCCCAGGCACCTTTTCCCTTTGATGACTATGCTTGTGCCCTTTTGCCATAATAAGTCACAGCCATGAGTAAAACTGTACACTGAGTCCTGGGTGTCCTAGTAAACACCTGAACCTGACGGTGGTCTGGGAGAACCCAACACAGTTAGACATTCCATTTGCGGTGGAGTCACATTTTAATGGTGAGAGTTGCCCCTCTCCCATCCATGGTAAGATCAGCTCTTAGCACGCAAACCAGCACACTCAAAAGGTCCTATTCCTGTCTTCAGCTGAAGCCTTGTCTCAGAGCCTGGCTGCCTGTTAAAAATGCAGAGCTTGTCCCCCACTCCTGACTGAGGAGGCCTGGGACATGGAGGACTGGGATGCCACATAATAGCCAGCACCCCAGCAATCCTGGAGTGGTGTTCACACAGCCCATGCATCTGCCTTCTCGTCTCTTGGAGGTTTGTTCTAAGAGGTTTCTCTTCTGTTTGTCTCAACTTCTCTCCTGTACCCCACACTTAGCCCAGTGCTTTGGGGGTATGTGGGGAGCAAGGACAATTCCCTGTACCGTCCACTCACAATTGTTCCTCTTCACGGAAAACCTGCTTTCCTTATCCTCCTTTTGTGGCAGATGTCTTCTGGACCCAGTTCAACACTCAAAAGGCCAAGAGGTGGTCTTGGTTCCCTAATGGGAACCACCCATCATCTGCTGCAACTCCAGCTACTACTTTCTTCCCTCTAAGAGGCACCTGACTGGAACTGCCCCATTGTGTACTGGTGGTTGTTGCTGCTGAGGTCCTGCCCTGAGACCCCATCTATGCCTGCTAAAAGCTTCAGTTTAATTCAGGGATCATGATCACCCATGGAGAGTTCTTTATAAGATCTAAGCCACAGGCAGTGATGATCGATCTGAAGGTATTGGGACTTGGTGGGGAAGATGGTCAATATCAAGGGCAACCTGAGGAAACTGGCACAATGATCTGAATACAAAGTAATGAGACATTGGCAAGAGTAAAGGCTAATTGGGACCTTGGCTGAAGAGGACACATTTGCTAACAGTGAGAACCGAGTCAGGACCTTTTCAACCATGAAGTCAGTATCTCATTTTCAAAGCCAACAGATTCTTTCATGTTCCTCTTCTCATTCCCAATTCACTCTGCACACCACAACCAGAATATGCCTCCCCCAAAGGCCACCTTCATCAAATGACTTTCCTACTCAATAGCTGATGAGTGGCTGGAAGTATAATTGCTGGGTTAAAATATGCCTATTTATAATTTTGATAGATATTACCAAGTTGCTCTCCAAAGGTTGTGCTAATTTATACTCTCACCTGCAGCTTCTGAAAGAACAGCTGCACCCTTGGCTACAAAACTGGGAGGAGAGGTCTTTCTACCTACCTATGTTCTCACATAGCAGTAAGGAGCAATGAAGGAGCAATGAGATGGGATTCAAGACATTCTGGGAGAGCCAGTTTGGTGTAGAACAAAAATAAGAAGAGTTTTGGGGACCTAAAGACTTTGATTTTAATATCAGTCCTGCCATCCACTAACAGGGTGAATCATCTGGGACAATTTATTTAATCTCCTTGAGTAGGGATAATACTGCTCCCCTTTGTAGTGTTTCTGTGAAGGTTTAATTGAGATAATATATGTGTCATGTGTTTGCCAAATCCTGTTTCCCTTTATTCTTCCTAGCCTGCATTGCCCAGCCTCCCTTGCAGCTAGGTGGGACCACGTGACTGGATTCTAGCCAACTGGATGTGGGCAGAGGGGATGAACATCATCTACAGGCCATTTCTGTTCCTCTGGAGTAATGGGGTCATGTGTTGAGATGTTAGAGGGCCATGGGCCCTTAGAAGCACCCTGTACCTCTACATGGAGAAGCTCCGCCATGTGTCTAGTCCACATCAGATTATCCTAGATCAAAAAGCAGATGTTGCTATTATAAGCCATCGAGATTTTAGGGTCTGTGGTCTGTACAGTCTGGCCAAGTCAGCCCTCACAAAAATGAGAGCTTAGTTAGCTCTCCAGCTGCCCTGCAAGCACACATGCCCTTTCCAGGGTCAAGGCTGAGTCTGAGGCTTATGTAGTGACCTTGAGAAGATCCTTTCTGGGGCCTGAGCATCTTCATCTATTAAATGGGAGTACAGAGTTCACTGAACCCATGTCCTTGCCATACTCAACGGTTTAGACACAGTCCAGAGCAGTGCATATGTGCAAATCCTTGGTCCCCCCAGGTCAAATGCCATTGACTCTCACCAGTAAGGCAGCAGAGCATGGGGCCAGGGCCAGGTGCCCTACCTAAATTTTTTTGTTGATTGCTGTATGAACTTGGGCAGTCTACTCAATCCATGTGCCTCAGTTTTCCTTTTTATTTTTTTTATAGTTTTCCTTATATAGAACTTGTACATATGTTGTTAGACTTACACCTAAGTATTTCATTTTTTTTTGGAGTGCTCATGTAAATGGTACTGTGGTTTTAGTTTCAAATTCCACTTATTCCCTGCGATCAACTTTTGTATGTGAACCTTATATTTTTCAACCTTGCTGTAATCGCTTATCAGTTGAAGGAATTTTTGTTATTATTGATTTTTTCAGCTTTTTCTACACAGACAATCATGTCATCTGTGAAAAAAGACAGTTTTATTTCTTCCTTCTCAATCTTATACAATTTATTTCCTTTTCTTTTCCTACTGCATTAGCTAGTACTTCCAGTACAATACTGAAAAGGAATGGTGAGAGAAGATGCATTATGTTTTACATGGAGACAGTAATGGGACCTACCCAATGGGACTCTTTGGAGGCTTAAGGAATTAATGCATGTAAAGTGTTTACATGAGACCTGGAACTTAGGAAGTGCTAGGGAAATGTGTGTTAAAGAAATGAATTACCTAGACAACCCCTAGACTTGTTAAGTGAAATTTCCACCATGAAACATTTCGGGCAGGTGCTCACGTCAGCTGAGTGAGCTGGGGACACAGGACACGGGAGTTAGATCCAATAAGCTATCATTGACAGAGTTGCTTTTCCTGACCAACAGGTTTATTGCCTGATCTAAACATTGCAAGGCCAAGAAATAACAAAGGCTCATTGTGAAAACTCTCTATTGTTTCTAATTTAATTACAGCTGAAGCCAGAGCCCCTTTCTTCATTTATTGTGGTTACACCAGCCTACTCACTTTACCTTCAAGCCACCACCCCTTCCTTAGGAAGGGTGACCCCAAAGCTGCTTGGAAGGCAATGTCTGTATGCATTTACACATGAGCTCTGGGGCCACATGGAGGACGAACTGCAGGAACCCATGCTGAGGCTGGGAAGGGGCAGCCCTCAGAACTGCTCTTAACCTCCTACCAGGTCGTAGTGACAGTGGTGGAGAGACTAATGGCTGAGCTGTGCAGAGTATGGTCCTTCTCTGTCATGTCAGAGGATGAGAGGGCGTCCCCAGACCTTTCCATAGGTGATCTTGGCACTAAGTGCTACCAGCGTGTTCCCAGGGTTGTGTGGCAACTCAGCTCTCCTAAGTAACTCCATCTTGGATGGAGAGAGAGGTGCCTCAGCCTGGCTCCGTTGCTGATCTGGTCTATTGACTTTCTTTCTGACCTTGGAACAGTCATTCAACCTCCCTGGGTTTTTCCTACCTATCTCTAAAATAGCCATTTGTGAAGTCACGAGGTCCCTGGGCAGTTAGAAGCCCACAATGTCCACCAGTGGCTCATACTTGTGCTGCTGACAAAGCAGTCAGTCTCTCTCCCTCCCCCCCTTGCTCCCTTGATAGGAAGGGGCTGAGCTCTTCTTTGGAGCACAATCACGAGATTTAGAAAGTGATTGAAAAGTCTTACTTGAGAGAAAGTCTCCAGAAAGGACTTGCCAATAACGTGGTGGCATCTTCAGGCCTTCATTGGGCTCTACCTTCAATCAGCATTACTACTGGCAGTCACCAGACAGGGACAGGTGCCACCCCTGATGCTGGGGGGCTGACAGGGCTAATAAATTAAGATTCTTGGGTATAGAACCATACAAGATCCAGCAACATGTCTTTACAAGAGTGCCGTCTGCGATCTGGTACCCTGAAGACAGCAGTGGTTTTCTGTGGTTTCACAGGAGCCTGACCAGGAATAAATTGCTGTGGCCTCTTCATCGGAAAGACCCTGCCTGAGACCCTTACTGCCTGCTGGCAGGGCCGGCCATCTGGGACAAAGCTACTTCCTGAAGCTCTGGGAATGGAACTAAATGAACCAGGCAGAAGAGAGGACACAGTCGGTGCTTGATGATGCTGCTGTGGCAGGCGGGAGGGGAAGGCTATTTCTCCGTGGTGCAGTGTGTCACCCTCTGTGAAGTGACCTCCTGCTGCGTGCTGCTCCTCTCTGCAGCAGAGACTAATGTCCATTGCGAGGCCACCCTCCACCTTGGCCTGGAGAGGGAAGCAGGGTTGCAGCCTAAAGTCCGAGACTTGCTGCTCACTCAGGCCTGCAGCCCACCTGGGAAGCTCAGCTGTCCAGGGGCTGCAGAGTGCCGTTCCCTGTGTGGTTAGCACTCTGCACGTCCTCAGTGGGTGGCCAGCTGAGGGTCTGTGTCTATCCTGTGTAGCATTTAACACATGGTTGTGCTCAGTAACGGGGAGGGTTTGTTGTCTGACTCTAGGACCCCCGGCCTTGTTCCTGAAAACAGTCAGGGCAGAGCCACTCAGGGCTCGGACAGGGTGGGGTGGATGTGCCCTCTCCTATCTTGTCACTGGGCGTGGTGACCTCACTGTTCCCCAGTCCGTCCAGGTAAAGGGGAAGAAAGTAGGCACTTCCCTCCACCACAATTGCCGACAAAGCCTTTTCCTAGGTTATGTCTTTGACTTAGGGATTCAGATCTAGGCTTGGGACTCAGTTAAGAGTCTGACCACACTCAACACTGCAGGGGGAAAGGGGATCCAGGCTCAGGGTGGATGAACTGAGGACCTCAGGGAGGTTTAGCCAAAAGGTAGAAAGGGGGAGGTGAGGTGGGGGAGGAGGTGGACAGACCCTAAAGGGCTCCTTGCCTAGTGCTGAAACAGGGAGGGGACACACCCACTGCCAGCCCACTCACCCAGCTGGTTCCCCTTTGGCACATGGCCACTACCCACCCACTATGCTGAACTGTGGAGGGGAACCAATTTGCTCTTTGTGGTTTGCCCATCATGGCTGCAAAGTAAGAGAGGACTGAGTGTCTTTGTGGGCTGGTCCGTGGGACCGAGCTGACTTGGGAATGGGACTCTAGCTCTGCATGGAAGCTGACTGACACAGGCTCAAATAGCAAACAATAGCTCCCCAGTAAAAGCCTCCGGGTTTGTGGTTGCATCATAGAAAAAACACATGGCTTGGAGCCAGACTGGCAGGACTGAAATCTCAATTCCATCACTGAGCGTTTGTGTTGTCTTGAGAGAGTCTTCTCCAATTGTTAGAGTCCCCACTGGTGGGAGAAAAAGAATATTCCTTCACTCAAGTTGGTGACTGTTACAGATGCTGAGCTCAGGGCGGCAAGAAGTGCACGGTGGCTTTTATGGTGGAGGGCAGATCCTGTTGTCTTTGTGTCTCCTCTCAGCAAGAAATGAAGTCTCCCAGGAGAGACATGTTCGTGGCAGAAGGCACTCAAATATGCGTGTGCCAAATGGGGAAAGTGGAGTGTAAGTGGAAACTGCCTTGCAAAGCGAAGCGTGACTTAATGTTATCACTCGGGGAGGTGACGGAGCCCCATACAGTCCAGATGACTGCACTCACGAAGTCTCCAAGTTTTCAGCTGAGCCTCCAATGTGCAGTGTGCCGGGCATGACTTCACCCATAGGGTTTGTAGTCCCCACAGCATGCTGTTGGCTGTTTACAGGCCCCTGAGCGCTGATGGTGGAAGGGGGACTGGGCCAGGGCTGCATTCGCTACCTCATTTCTGGGTGAGAAGGGGCAGGGTTTCCTGCCTCTGGGATAATTGTGTGATTGCAGCGTTTTTGGTCTGTTGGGCTGCCTGAGCTGACACAGGGTCAGCCCAGCAGCAGTCTTGGTGGCTGGGGAGGAAGAACAGAGGAAGGGAAGGGCTGAGAACTCCAGTCTTTGATTTCAGACCCCCTCCCCACCTGCAGGATGCAGGCAGGCACAGGACATGTCCCTCCTGCCACCAGTCCTCTGTCTCCCAAGAGGCCCTCCACGCAGCTGGTCCTCTCTCTAAGGCTGCTGCCTCCTTTGGTCCTCACACTGTAGGACAGACACCCGTCTAGCCCACATCAGCCTGGTGGGTTCTGAATATCCAGATCTAAAGACACAATAAACTGAGGACGTGTGTTTTTTGGTCACGAGACCAGGAACAAACGTTTTCTCTCCACTCTGTCATGCTTTTCTCAAAGCACAGGAAGCCTGATGTGTGCCAGGGAGAAGCGTCGAGTGCCTAAGGCAGTTCCTGTGGGCACAGTCCTGGGTGGAAACAGAGTTCCACACACAACCTTTGTGAAAGGGTGACGGCCATGCTGGCGGGGCCACCTGCCCTGGAGACGCCGTGGAAGTTCCTCTGGGCAAGGCCAAGGCCCTGCTTCTGGAAAAGTGGTCTTCACTCTGTGTGGGGCCACCTCGGCCACCTGGCCCTGGTCAGCACCAGGAAGTTCTCTCCTCCCAGCCTCCGTAGATGCACTGATGCCTGGCTGAAGCCCAGTCCCCTGAAATGCACCGGCTGAGACACACACCATTTGAAGCAGCATACTATTTTGTCACCACCAACTTTGTGCCAGGGGCTCACCACATGCTGCCCTCTGATCCTGACGGTGGCTCTGTCAGGGAGACACTGCCGGGCTCCCTTCCCAGTGTGTAAGCTGAAGGTTACACAGGCAAACAGACTTGCTGAAGGTCACATGGCCGCTGGGACTGGTCCCCACCACAGGGCCCTGACGGGCGGGAGCCTGGGTGTGACAGCACAGTGGATGCGCACATGAGTGGGACAGTGCCAGTGGGAGGGGCTCGTGCCAGAACTGCACTCAGAACCAGGCCCCTTTCTGTCCTTTCTGCTTTTAGAATCTGTACCCTGGGCCAGCAGCCCTCCCTGCACAACCAGTCAGCGCAGTGGGGAGCGTTTCTGCTGTTTCCGCTGATAAAGTGGAAGTAGTAAAAATAACAGGACTCGGAGAAGTATGGAGCATTAACGCCCACAAAATAGTTACTGCTTTAGAAAGTCTATTAATTGAAGGACGTTCTATGTAATGAAAGTAAGATTCATGAAAGCCGAGGAGACCCACAAGGTGTGTATAATTTCAGAAGTGAACGTGGGAGACAAACAGTCACTGAGTTCAGCTTACCTGCGCCTCCCATTGAGGAAGAAAACACTGGACTCACAGATCTCAGCTCGGTAAGGCTTCGATGAGTGAGTGGCAAGTCTCTCAGCCAATGAGCTTTCAGATTGGAAGCATTACATCATGGAGGCAAGTGCTCATTGGTTGTGTGGCCTCTGAGACCCAACCCTTATCCTCTGGCTTGTGTAGAAGCTGGGTCTGGTTGGGGAGAGAAGGTGCACTCAGCATGAGGCTTCATCCAGCTTCTCACAATCGTCTGTTTTCCAAGGCCCGTGTGTGGGTTTTCCTACCCAGATGGAGCATGATGGGTCTGTCCCCACTATGAGGACCGCTGGGAATGCCTGCCTGCTCACGGACACTGCAGCTCATGCATTCTGCAAGTGGGTCTCCCTAGGTCCCTGCTGTGGGATTTGTGGTGTCAGCACACGACACACAGGTGCCACTGGATCAGGAAAGGATTTCAGCAGGTCGCTCCAGTGCTCAGGAGCTGGAACTAGGTGTATGTTTACCTCTGAAAAGCAGCTGGGATCCAGACTCCTACAGTCTGCAGGCTCCTGCTGGGGGGCGCTGTGGCGGCACCTCTCCCTGGGTCTACCACACAGGAAAGCACCGGGACTCTGCATGTAGATGGAAGGCGTTGCCTCAAGGGGTTTCAACCGAGGGGGCTCTTAATTCCTGCTCCAGGAATGCGTTCCCAGCTGGGGTATGTCATCTGTTTTTGGACAAGTTCTTAGAACTGGGAAGAAGGGTGAGGTGTGCTTGGCTAGTCTATTCTTTTCACATGTTTGAAGTCATGGCAGTAAACCGTGCAGAGGGGAAGAAATTCAAGGCCACAGAATGACTTTCTTTTCCTCTTGCATTGTGATATGTGAGTTTACTGGGTTTTAAGTCAGAAAAGCTGTTGTCAAGTCCCAGCTCCAGATTACCTGATAAATGACTAGCTCCAGGCCTCTTAGGGCTTTGGCTCTCTTACATGTAACACACTGTTGATAAAAACACACATCTTACACGGCTGATATGAGCTCCAGTCCACGCTCCAGTGCTAAAGGAGGGATGTGGTGCCAGGAGCAAACAGGAGCCGACCTGCAGACACGGAGTGTGTTCTGCTGGTTTTCATCCCCCTGACTGATACACAAGGTGGTGGTCAGAGCACTGGGAGGGTGGGGCTCCGTGCTCGCAGCTGCCCACATGTAACTGTGAAGCAGTGTGGCACCAACCCTCAGGAGAACTGCGGTTCAATCAGAGTGGAGTTGTTTTAGTGAGGGCAGGCCCGATGCTGTAACAAACGCCTTCAATGTCCAGTGGCTTAACGAAATAAAAGCTATTTCTATCTTTCTCCATAGTCCAATGTATGTACATCTGCGTGTGTGCATGTGTGTGTGCATGTGCATGTACATATGTGTGGATGTGCATGTGTGTATGTGTGCATGTGTATGTGTGTGTGTCACCCCTCAACAATCTTCCCACGCTCTTCAAATATGGTTTCCTCTTTGTGATTGATAAGTGGGTTTCTGAGCAGAGTTTGGGACCCAGATTTCTACTGTCGAGCCCACCAAGAGATGACTTGAGAAGCCAGCAGGCACAGCCATGCTCTGATAACCCGACTTCTAAGCCCGACTTGCTACTCTGTCCCCATGGGAACACTGGCCATGCATCTGTCCCCCCTTGGCAGGGATTTAGCTTGGAACCAACTGCAGCACAGAGCTTGGGACTCTGCCTGGCTCTCACCTGTCCTGGTGTGACCTGGGATAAATATTTACCTTCCTGAGGCCTTTCATTTTCTCCCGTGTTTAAAAGGTGGAAAGTCAGCCCTGATTTCTACCTGTTCCTGTTGACTCTTGTTGAAGCAAGTTTATTAAAATCCTTTGTCCCAGACCAATGGTTCAGGATTTGTCATGATCGTGAGCACTGTGCTTGTGAGACCCTGCCCCCCACCCTTATGCTTTGCCATCGGAGAATTGATGATGAATTTGACTTGCGGTAGGAGATCTATCGGGACCCTTCTGACTGTTTCCTGACTGTATTTCCCAAGTCATGGCACTGAGGCCGATGTGCCCGCTCCTTCTCAAAGTCCCATGGGAGTGGGACTCAGGGCCTGCCTTGCTGAGATGGCAGCTACATTCTGAGCTGAAGTTCTGGAAGGATGCGCCTTACACAGTTGAGGCGTGTGTGTGTGTGTGTTTGTGTGTGTGTGTGTGTGTGTGTGTGTGTGTGTGTGTGTGTGTGTAGTACAGGGAAATGGGCCCTTTGAGATTCCGGCGGTTAAGTCCAACCTGAGTACTAGGTATTTTATGAATATGAATCATCTAGACAGGAGGGTGGTCTCCCAGACTTGGGTCCATGTTTTGAACTCCTCTGTGCACCTGGTAACCTGTGCTGGCACTCGAGAGTAGTCGGACATAAGCACCTAGACAATGACTGCTCCTCTGAGCTCCTCCAAAGCCAAGGCAGCCTTGAGGACAGGTCTCTAGGCTCCTCCACACCTGGCACCATCCCCTCACCCTTCTGTTTGCTGGGTGCCATCTGCCAGTACATGAGGTGGCAGCCTGTGGTCACTTGCCTGGTGCTAGCCCCCTGCCCATGCCTGCTGGTGTCCACAGGAAGGCTGGAGTTTCCATCGTTGGCACCTGTGCTGAGGGCACCTTCTCCTTCTTGTGGTGGGCACTTTATGCTAAGCATCCTGAGGAGGGACGTGGAGAGCCACTGCTGGGAGGCTGTGGTGTGCACGGAAGGCCAGCTCGCCCTGCAGCCCTTGCGTCTGCTTCTGAATGGGGCCACCATCTCCCAGACCCCTTCACAACCGAGATTCCAGAGGGGACTCAGGACCACTGGCTGGGTGGCATAGGATGCACCTGCACTCTGAGCTGAGTCAAAAGGGGAGGGAGGCAGAATTTGGACCCCTGTCTGCTCAGGCCTGAGCCCCGTCGCTCCGGAGCTCGTGACCGGCACAGTGGCTTCTCTGTGTGATTAAATGTGTAGGGGCTGGGCAAGGAGCGGCTCCTGTCCTTCTTGGAAAACCAGCCTTGTGTCTGTTCCTTCAGCTGTAAACCATTTACTGACCCGTCAGAAACCGCTGTGCTTGAACTCGCTGGAATAGATGCTGTGCTGTATCTTATACAAAGAAATTTGTCATAAAACACACATCTGAGGTGGTTTAGCTCTCAGTTCGTCCTCTTGTAAAGGAAAAAGGAAGCATGAAGGTACTGAAGGCCTGGCATAGACAGGCGGCGGGGCTCGAGGGGGAGAGTCAGAACCAGGCCAAAGCTCCATGTGTGCTTGTGGGCTGTCATGATGTCCCTGCAGGCAAGGGGACATTCGCCTTGTTATTTAGACTCAAAATCTAAGAGGATGTCACCAATTCTTGAAAGTCCTACCTCTGGCCACACTGTGTTCTTTCCCATGAACTTGACTTCTCTGTTGGCTGATGTAATGGGGCCATGGTACTGACCTCGTGGGTTGTCAAGGGGTGTAAATGCATATAATGATGCCCATCTGCTTTGCCTGCATCCATGCTCGGCACAGATGCCACCTTTGTAATTGCAAAGCTTCTGAACTGCCCTTCCCCAAGACATGACATCTCCTCCATTGTCCTCCCGAAACCCCTCTTTCTACCCCAATTGCCTCACACTTCCCTGTTATAAGGTAGGTTCAGTCACCTCACCTGCTGGTCCCCCTAGAGGAAGTGTGAGGTCACTTGATTATTCATTACCTTGCCTGGTGAGAATAGGAAGGCCCATAAATGCCCAGTATCTCAGGTCACCCAGTCCTACAATGGGGCAGGAACCTCACCCACATTAGGTGCAGCCGTCACTGAGGGTGTAAGCTCAATTTGTGTGGACATTTGGGGCAACTCTCAGAAGCAGAGCTGGGTTAAGGAGACTCTCCCTCCCCTCTCCTGTCCCTCCCTTCCCTCCCTTCTCCTTTCTTCTCCCTCCCCTTTCCTCTTCCTCTCCACCTGCTCCCTCCCTCCACTCTCCCTCGCCTCTCTCCCCTTCCCCTTCCCTGTCCCTCCCCTCCCCTTCCCCCTCTCTCTCCCTCTCACATGCTCCTCACAAGTGATTCACTTTTCCCTCTGCCTCACATGAAGTGACCTCCTGGGCACAGCTGACTTTTTTGTGGGAGCCTTTTACCTTGTGTCATTTCCTTCCTTTTCTGAAGAGCAGATCCATTTGGATGTCTGGTCAGAGTCAAAGAGGAACCAGTTCCTGGACAGAGCCATTCTCGGAACTGTCAGCTGTCCTTTATATGGAAAACCCAGACGTGAGCACACACCTCTTTTTTCCTACTCAATTGCTGATTAAGCACCGGGGTTGTTATGACAGAGGGGAAAAGCGTGGTTTCTAATTTTGGCAGAGAGTGAATACTAGTGTCTTCCACAAAATGCTTATCAAGGCATTTCAAGCTCTTTTGTCAAAGACCTGTCTCCCCAACATGCCCACCCCTGCTTCCGCCTGCTCCAGCAAATCTGCTCCTTTACTTGTTGATGTTTTCCTAAAATGCTGTGCTGTCATTTCCCCCTTAATTGTCTCATGGAACCACTTACTGTATTTTTTCTGAGTGAAGGATGGTGAAACCTGACAAAATTGAGCCACCAAGACAAGAGCTTAAATCACTTGCTTTGAAGGAAATCTTCCTGGCTCACTGCAGCCCACTGCTGTCCCCACCTTCATTGAAGTGCCTTCCCATGAAGTCAGTCGAGCTGGAGCTCAAGACACTCACCAGCCTGCTCTGCTGCTTTGCCTGTAAAAGAAGCTCTAGCATGGGGCAAATGGTTTCAGTTATTGAGAGAAGGGCAGTGTGTCTTGATGACATGAAGAGTTGTCGAAACTCGTTTGCTCTCTGATTTGTTGCCCGGAAACCAGCCAGGCCCCAGATGCAGGGCTGATGGGGTGGTGTGGATGGTAAACTGCCTACCTGAACTACCTGAGTCTTCTGGGCCAGGTGACTGTCCCAACCCACGGACCTCCAGATCCTTTGCCATGAGCCTTCCACTGCATCATGGAGCAAATTCGGGCATCACTGTTGGCTACTGGCTATGGAATGCCCCAGAATGGATGGTCAATACACAGCCTTTTCTGCATAGAAGACATAAGAGACATTGCCTGGCTCCGCCATCTCTCTTTCCTCTGCCCTGAGACCAGTGTGTCCCTGGGAGGGGCTGCTCCTTATATCCTGGAGTCCTGACAACCTGGAGTGGGCTGAGGCTGAAGCCAACACTTTTGGCTCTGACACAAGTAAGAAATAAGCCTTAGACATTATAGGCCACTGAAATCCCAGAGGTGTTTGCGCCACTGAAATCCTGGAGGTGTTTGCGCCACTGAAATCCCAGAGGTGTTTGCTGGGGAAGGCGTCTGATGAAGAAGGTAAGCTTCTGTGTGTGACCATGAGTTGATAGACAGGGGGCAGGACAAGAGAGCTGGGCAAGGTCAAGGTGTGTGGGTCGAAGGTTTGGGGGTATAATTGAGGTAGCGGGTGAGGGGTGAGGGGCTTCGGAGCAGCTGTGGGAAGCAAGAGTGGATGGGGGGTAACAGAGCTCAGCGCTGGGGTCAAGGTTGAAGAGTGCGCTCCCCGTGAGAGCTCAGCGGTGCCTGCTCCGAGTTCAGGGGGCCTGGCTGTCATCTGCTGCTCTACCATGGTGAGCAGGGGCAGACAACCTCAGGGGCCAGGCATTCTTTCCTCAGAGGAGAGGGAGCTGCAGAGAACGAGTCCTGGACACAAAGGGAGACACTTTGCATGATCCCCTTCGCTCAGCCTGAGCACCAGCAGGGAGGGCTCTGCTATCTTTCACCTTCAAATCCTACCAACACAAACGGCTGATGGATTGTTACCTGGGACACTTGATTAAGTGAACCTAGAGCTTTGTACCCAGGGGAGCAGCTGGAGGACGGAGGGCTGAGGGGGCAGGAAGGCGTTATGTAAATACTGGCTGAGTAACTGGGTTTGTGCATTCAGTAGATAAGAGCCGAGAGGCTGAAGACCAGTGAATAATAACCGAGCTCCTAGGCTGGTAATGGCCTGATTTGAAAGTCTGAGCAGGACAGCCTGGCACAGGGTGAAGGATGGATTTCCCTGGTGGGTCTGTGGCTGCTGAGATAATGCCTGATGACAAGGGGACAGCAGTGCAGGGACCTCAGAGTCCAGATGCCCTCCACAAGGAGCTCTGCCCCCGGGAGTTTGAAATCTTAATGAAGCGTCAACATTTGTGGACAATCTAGGGGCTCAAAATGCCCAGGCTCTTCCACTCAGATATTTTTGTCACAGTTCCACTCTGAGGAGTCCCACTTTTTGTTCTCATCAGGCCGTGACTTTGACCTAGGAGACAGCCTTCTCTGTGGACACAGCTGCCACTGAGGCCTGGCTTCCACCGCACACACTGAGACAGCAGTTGGCCGCCCTGAGTTTATATTCTTGTTTTTAACACCCTCCAACGCAGTTAAAAGCCGTCGACTTCCTCTGCAGTTCTTAGGTTATTACCGTCACTGTGCCATTCTAGTGCTGAAGGCACCCCGATTCTAGTGCTGAAGGCACCCTGAACCAGTGTTGTCTCCTGCTAGCACCTCTTTCCAGTCGCCCACAGATAAAGCCTCCATCTCTCACCACTGTCACACTGTAGTTTTTTTCGCAGACAGCCTGTAGGTACCAGGTTGGAAATGCCCATCCATCCCAGTTTGCTGACAGCTATCACCACAAATGGATGCTGGATTTTTGTCAAATGCTTTTTGTGTGTCAGCTAACATCATCAAACAGTTTTTGTTTTTACTGGTCATTTTATATATTCTTGGATTTTATTTGCTAAAATTTGGGATTTTTAAATCTATGTTTATGAAAGATAATAATCTATAGATTGATTTCCTGCCGTGTCTTTACCTGGTTTATTTTCAGGGGAGTGCTGGTCTTGTAGAATACATTGGGAAGCAGTCTTTCCTCTTCAATTTTCTGGAATAATTTGTGCAGACTTGGTGTTATTTCTTCCTTAAATGTTTGGTGGAGTTCACTTGCGAAGGCATCTAGCCGTGGTTGCCTTCGTGACAGGCTTTAACCACAACTGCACACTACAGGGGCCGTGTAGCGGTCGTGTGGCCACTCGCAGGCCACTGTGGGGGCTTCGGCTTCCATCTGAGTGAAATGCTCACTTGTGTTTTAACAAGATCACTCTGGCTGTTGTGTGGAGAATGGGGGACGGGGGTGGGGCAGAGCAGAGAGACTAGCCAGGAGGCCATTCCACTAACTCAGGTGACAAGTGATGGTGGCCCTGGTGGGACCACAGTGATCATCTAACCCCAGGGTCTGGTGTCCCTGGGTTTCTGAGCTGCTCTGATTAGCAGGTGGGCTCTGTATGAAGTCTCAGCAGCAGCCCAAGTCTCATGTGCATGGAGACTGGCCTCACACATGGTCTCAGGACCACAGGCTCCCCCAGTGCACATCAACTTATGTGTTCCTTACCGGGTTTCTATCTTGAATTCCTGATTTGCGATCCACATGCAACATCAGCAGCAAATATTTTCTGAACACTCACTGAGTGTCAGACGTTGTTTGCTGGTTATAAAGATGAATCGACATGGACACTCTTCCCAGGGTGTGCACATTCTGTTTGGGGACATAGGTGGGAAATGGAGGGTTCAGTGGGGACCCCTGACCCAGCATGGGGAGGAGGGAGTAGTCTAGGGCAGATTGCCATAGGTCGGTAGGACTCTCCCACGCCACTCCTGGTGCCGAAGCCCTGGTTTTGAATCTCACCTGGAGGATGCATCCTGTTCTTTCCAGACAGCTGGGCTCTGCTCTAGGTCACAGCCCATCCGACTGAAGACACACCATTGCTGCCCTCCAATATTGTACTTTCTAGGGACTCCAGGTGCCATGCCAGCCCCCCTACTTCACAATCCCAGCCACAGCCACCAGCTGGCCATGCCAGGGTCACCCACACTCGGTCACTGATTTGGGGGATAGGCCCAGAGGGTGCTTGTGGTTCTGTTTTTTTTGGGTCCTTTCCTAGTAGCCTTGCTGAGATCCTAGCTGTCCTCTTGACTGAGCTCACTTAGACTAAGGTAGGGTCCTTTGCAGATGGTACGCTGACCTCCACTGCCAATATCCCCAAAGAATTCTAATTGTTCCATTGTTCTGATTTCAGTGATGTGTCCTACCTGTCTTTTGGCCTACACTTTGGTGCTGGTGACATCATGTTGGTGTTGTTCGACTCTAGACCCCCAGTGGGCTGGTTTGGGGTACCTTGTATACCCTTCAAAGTGCTACACACAAGATGCAAAAGACAGATTCTCAGGGATCAAAGAGGAAAGGAGCTGGGTGGTAGAGGACCTGGTCCTCTTTCCTTTTTGGAAGTTGCCCGGAAGAACTCAGCGTGTCTGCTGGGTGAACCTGGGTGACCAGGGTGTCCAGATGTGTTGTGACAACAGATGCCTGTGGGTTTTGATGCATTTTCAGTAGGTTAAGAGTGTAAGGTGAAAATACCTAACTTTAAAAAACAAATCTTTTTCCTTTGGGAAGAACCCACTCAGGACCCACATCATTCGTGATGTCTACCTAAGGCTCAGTTTTGTCTTTCAGTTCTTCACCAGACTGACTCTGGATCTGTCCAAACCAGTTGGAAACTTAATCATGGCCTGCCTTGCAGTCTTTCTCCATCATAAACTTTGTTTCTGCAAATAGATGGTGAAGGCCTTGAGGCCGAGGGCTGTGTCATGTTTCTTTTTATCACCCCCTATCCTGACACCCCTTTCCTAGAGGTTTGCCAGACTCACGCTTTAAATTCTCACTATGCTCTGGACTGGAATTATGAATGTCATCTGTTACTTCATCTCACTCTTTTTTTGAAGTGATGTATTTTCAATTTGAGCCACCTTTTAGGTAGTTTCTGAAGCTCATGTGAGAGAACTGGACTGTCTGAGGGGTGTGGGTGCTTTCCCCTCATGTTCTGATGTGCAAATGAGCTTTTAGAATTTCCTAGAAGGCACATTAGGAGGAGACACAAGAGACCCGCCATCCCTGGTCTAACCCCAGAGGAATGTGTGCACAGAGTAAGAATGTGGGCAGGACAGAGTGGGCAGGAATGAGGAACGGATTTGGTAGCTTTTGCTGTCCGGGCAGTGGACGCCAAGCTGAAACCAATCTCTAGGCAGGAAATGCTCTCACCGGGCTGCAAGGTGATAAGAATGTGAGACTTAGGTAGCTGACTTGGCTTGGGTTTTAATGAGATGCGTGCACCTGTCCATAGCTTTCAGTCTCTACCTGGTCATTCTAAGGCTCCACCCCTGCCTGGGTCTCCTGGCTTGATCCACCTTTGGACCTATTTTCTAACGATGCTGATATCGCCTTGTGTGCTGCATTTCAGTCCTGGCACTAACCACCTGGACTCAGAGTAGAACCCGTAGATTATAGGGCATGATCCTTTTGACCGACTAGCTACAAATCTGGGATGTGCCCAGGATGCCCCAGGTTTGATAATTCACTAGAATGACTCACGGAACTCAGGAAACTGCTATACTTATGATCACAGTTTTGTTATAAAGGATATGAATCAGAAAGAAATGAAGATGTACACACACAAGGAGCGTCCTGGAGTGCCCCAGACGCAGAGCTCGGGCGCTCTCTCCCCACGGAACCTTCCCAGCACATCAGTGTGTTGGCCAAGCAGGAAGCTCCGCCAACATTCAGTGTCTAGAGTTTCTCCTGGGGCTTCATTACAAGTGTGATTGATTGACTCATGGGCCATGTGACTGAACTCAGTACCAGGCCCCACCCCTCCCTGGACGTGGGGAAGTTGGCAGACATCAGTGATTCCAAGGCCAGCCTTCTAATCACACAGTGAGTCTTTCCAGCACGCCCCACCCATCCTGAAACTATCTAGGGGCTCACAAATCACTTCATTAGCATAAACTCAGGTGTGACCCAGGCTCATGAATAACAAAGACATTCCTTCCAAGGATTTAGATCCTCCCAGGAACACAGGACAGAAGCCAGTCACATTCTTTATGATATGAGGCTGGCTTTCAGCCTTGCTGTTTTATTTTCTAGATCCTAACTCATCATTAGCTGGGCGCTTGAGGGAGTCATGACCTTCTCTAAAGAAGGAAAGAGCCAGATCTGCTTCCCGCCCTGACTACTCAGTGGGAGGCAGAGGAGGCTGCCTGGAGGCCCCACCGCCATACCAGCTTTCCTGGAGCCATGCCTCCCGGAGCGCTGCCCGACACCGCCTGGGCCTTCACACTGGGACCAGGCTCAGAGAACAGCCTCACCTAACACGGCCAGCCACTGTGACAGACAGAAGAGCATGGCCAAGCTGGCATAGGCCCTACGGCTTCTGCCCAAAATGACACATCACTGCCATCACATTTCATTGGCCGAAGAAGGGCTTTTGTCCAGGGATGACTGTGACCTGAGGCAGAGACAGGACTAAAGGAGGGGGTGCCAGAGGCAGAGGGAGAAGCCACATGAGCCTGGGCAAGGGGGACCCAGAGGTCCCTGAGGCTCTGGCTTGGGTCACACGGGGTCAGGAGGAGCCAACAGAACTTTCTCTGTGTCTGCATGATGGGCCCAAGGCCACCTCTCACTCTGGGCTCTGGCTGGTGGGGGAACCTGCAGAAAAGATGAGGTCTTTGCATCTCATCAACAATCAGCCCATCCATAAGCAGGTGGCCTCCTGACCTGAGAGGCTGGCAGAGGTAACGGGGAAACCTGGGGACCCCAGTGTGCAGGCTGAGCTGTGCAGGAACTGTCAGTGCCCTGTGGTTTCCCCACCTGGTTTGTTGTGATGGAAGCGATTCATGTGCCATTCTGGACAGATCACACGTAGTGTTTTCTGGTCTGGTCTCTGTGCAGGCAGGAACTAATGCTTCTACTGGCGCAGAGTGAGTGGCAAACGGGTTTCATGAGCTTTGAGTATTTGAGCTGTCACCGTGGGCAGGGGGCCTAGGCTGTGGGTGTCTGCTGCTGTCCAGCGCTCACATTGGAAACTCACATTTTTTGTTTTTAAACAGCTCAAAGGATTCTGACAGCCCAGAAGCCAGGGTGGAGGTAGGGAGGCTAGAAACCAGGTGCTTCTACTGTATTTCCATTTTTGCCGTGAACCTGGGCAAGTTGTGACATGTTCTAAGGATTTATCTGCTGCTCAAAGGCAGTGATGGGGTGAAGGTGAAGGTCAGCTAACGGGACCTGGGAGCTTGTGGAGAGCTTGTTATAGGAATTGTACAGGCCACGCTG
Organism: Rhinolophus sinicus; assembly: GCF_036562045.2. Lineage (NCBI taxonomy): Eukaryota > Metazoa > Chordata > Mammalia > Chiroptera > Rhinolophidae > Rhinolophus > Rhinolophus sinicus. Next base: position 41,579,451 of record NC_133761.1, on the reverse strand, counting down.
CCTTCCGGAGAGACTGACAGCTGTGTTTTTCCTCTCTGCCATGTCAGTGAACAGGGACCAGGACTGTTTGCATAGAAGCCTCTTTAGCCTTCCCTGTTCTTCACCAACCACAGTGGGTCCACCTTTGCCAGCTCCATTCCTGGGCCTTTCAGGTTTAGAATCAGGGCCAGGGGGAAAGAAGGACAAGGAGGCCGGTACTGGGGATATGGCTGGAGCATGGGTGTGAGGCTGAGACCTGCTGACAGGAGAGTGGGGAGCTGGTGGAGCACAGGGGCTGCGGGGAGACCAGTGTATGCGAAGCTGTGGGGGACAGGCGCCTGCAGGGGGACGGGCATCTGCAGGGAGACGGTGACTGTGGGGGGGATGGGCGATGTGGGGAGACGGGCGTCTGTGGGGAGACGGGCGTCTGTGGGGAGACAGGCATCTGCAGGGCTTCTGGGAGCAGAGTGAGAGCAGTGTTGGAGCGTCAGTGGAAGAGATGGAGAAAGAGAGTTTAAAGAAATGTTTGCTGTGCTTTAAACTCCACCTTATGCTGTGCTCTTGAAAATCTAAATAGTAGTTAAATTGATTTTAATTAAAATTTCTAGTCAAATGGCTTTCTTTGAATTGGCATGTGGGGCGTGAGGGCTCCCCAGAATCTGAACTGCTCTGTAGCCTGGGTCACTGTGGGTACTCTTTGCTGGGAGGATGGGGGGGGGGTGCCTGGCGGTCCCAGCTTTACCCTAGAGCACACTGGGCAGGGCTGGCCACCTCCCCTGGCCTCAGCTTACCTGTCAGTAAAACTGAAATAGCTGTGCCCACTCCTCCTCGGTCCAGCTTCCTTGTTGGACTGAAGGCTGCTCAGGGTCAGGCCCTGTGCACACTCTGGTGAGTGTGGCCCCGGAAACTCACTGCTGGTCTCAGGGCAATGAAGAAAGCGTGGTGTGGCAGTGTGACCTCTTCTTCAGTTCAGAACAGGAACACTCTAGCCATGTCTTCTTTAAAGCTTTTCTTCACCTTCCAGTTCCATGCTTCCTACCAGATGGCGGGCCTCCTGCACCCTGAGCCCTCTAAATCGGAAAGTGAGCTGTGTTGCTTCTACCACAACCAGCCCCTCCCCCACTCTGCTCTCAGACGGTCCCACCTTGGGCTTCCCTGGCACTTGCATCGCCTTGCTCCTGTAAAGGGGGAGACACACCTGCCCTTCCAGACCCTCACTCCAGGGTCTGGGTGTGATGCAGGCTCTGCTGACCCAAGGTGCGTGATGGAACTAATTTGAAATGGAGTTCAGTGGAAGACAGGCAGGGCTGCTGGGGCACCTAGAGAGAGCCCTGCAGCTGTGGCCCTGGCTTGCCGGTTTGGTGGCAGGGAGGCCCCTGACCCCAGCAGGAGGGGAGGGCAGGTGGCTTGGTGCCTGGTCCTCTGGTGTGGCTTGGGGAGACGAACCTCCCAATGAGTCTGTGAGCTGTTGGATTGCTTCCAGGCCATCCCTTTCTACTTTCAGACAGACCTGGCTCTCTGCAGCCCAGCCCTGCTGACACCTACGAGAACCCTGATTTGGTGGGTGGCCTACCCCACAACTAGGGGTGGCTTTGGGATGCGAGTCTAGCATTGGTGCCACAGGGCACAGATGTGCCTGGCTGATCTTTTGGCCTTTTGCCATTTGCCATCTCCTTTTTCCCCTCTGGAACCTGGTTGCTAACATGCAACTTGGGGAGAAAGGACTTGAAGTAAGATGGTGGGGCAGGAGGTCCAAGAGCTCTAGACCCAGCAGCAGTGCCTCCAGCCCCACCCACTCTGCCTTCCTCTGCTTCTGCTGCCCAGGACTCTGCAGTCTCACTCCCCTTGCTGCTGTGTTCTGTGAAAGCCTTTATGCTTTCTCTGACATTGATTTTCCAGAATAACCCAACTGGGGGGAGGCCTGATGCTTCCATGTCTCTAATTTCCTGGGTTTTGTTTGAAGGCTGCTTGTACTTTTGGATAATTAACTTCTCATAGTGGTTAAGGTGGAGGGACAAGGGCGTGGGGGAGATGGGTGAGAGTGGGGAGGCTTTGCAGTCAGACTGAGCAGCTTTGAGTCTGGGCTCTACCACTCACTAACTCTGTGACCTTGGAGAAGTGACTTAACCTCTCTGATTTTCAGTTTCCTCATCCACAGATTGGTAACAGCAGTAGTTCCCACCCAACTCACTGGGCTGTTATAGAATTTGAATAAGATGATGCATATAAAATTTTGAATAGTGTGTGGTACTTATTAAGAGCTAATGAAATGAAAAAGCTCTTATTGTAATTAGCTTCAGTTTTTGCATCTGTAAAAGGGACACGTAGGTAGTAAAATACCATAAGCTACTTGATATGAAACTGGCTCTGGGACAAGAAATTTTATGTAAGGCAAACCCTGGTGGGCTTTGTCCCTTGGGCTTGTCAGCCCAATCAAAAGTGAGAGGAGGAGGTCCCAGTGGATTGTGGGAGCGACCTAGGACAGTCAGAGCCAAGTTCCTGTATCAGATGTAGGATGCTTTCTCTCAGGCCCTGCCCTGCCCTCTCGATGGCCATCTCCCCCTGGCTGCTGACGGACTGTGCTGGGTCCCGCTCACCCTGCACGGACTTGGGCAGCAAGCAGGCCCAGGACTCTCACTTATTTCTGCTGAGTATTTGCATAAGAGTCTGCTTTGGGATAAAGAAATTCTGGATCATTAATTGGGACTCACACTTAGGCCACAGGCCATCTGGTAGAACCCAAGTTGGGTGTAAAAGGCTCTCCTCGGTCCATCAGAGAAAGGAAAATCCACTTTGCTGTTGATTACATAACCCCCCACACACTCAAGTTTGGGGGATCCTTGCCAGTTTTGTACTCCAGGCAACTTGGATCAATACTGTGGCCTGGTGTAAAGGGGGGAGAAACTCATGCTTGTTCCCCTAAGTCCCTTCTACAGATGTTTTGTCAGCTTCTAGACCCATGAGCCCTTCAAATTTGATCTCTAGATGAGATATTTGGGAATTTATCTGAAGAAATGAACTCCACCATTTACACCAACAATCTGCAGCTCAGACTTACCCACAACTCGAACTATGCTAGAAGGAAGTTCAAGACTCCTTTAAAAGCTCAATTGGAGGCTTTCTTACTCACCTAAAGGTAGCTTTGGGCTTCATTGAAAAGATAAGTATCTGTGGATGGGCCGGGGGAGGGGGGACTTGTTAGACACAGACCCCTCCCATTGGCTTGGTGCCTTCCGTGATGTGCCTGGCAGATTTGGCTTTGAGGGCTGGCTCCAGGCCTCGGGGGGGCACCCTCCCCTCCCCAGGGCCCCTTTCCCACCATGCCACCCCTCAGAAGCCTAGTGCCTCCCACATCTGTTCCTGGGCTGGTCAGTCCCCAGCTACACAGGCAAATGTCTGATCACAGCTTGTCTGCCCCACCCCCATTTTGAAAGCCCCTCAGACCTGGTGTCTGCCATGAAGGACTGTTTATTAGAATTAGCTTTGGGGGGTGTTTGTCTAAGTCATCTGTCTTACCTGTTTAGTCAAAATGTAGCCTATATTTAAATTCCTTTTCCTACGTATGTTCTTCAGTTAAAATTGCTTTCTCTCGTTTCCCGCTTCCCTACCGCCTCCCTCAGGCGTGCGCCGCCTCCGTCTTCCTTCTGGGCGCCTTGTAGCCCCGGGAGCCGTGTGCTCCTTCCCTGGTGTGGAGCTTCTCATCTTACATCTGATTTACAGAGAAAACTGGCATTTCAGACCCTCCCATGCTTGCCTGAAATACCATCGAGCGAAGTAATAGATCTCAAAAAAATTGAAAATAACTTTTCAGGCTCCTCCAATAATTCTTTTGTCTCCACTTGCAACACATGGAGCCAAATAGCAGATGGAATACATCCTTCAATTTTAAAAACACCAAATGTCTCTTTCCTTGTTTGACTTTTTTATAGTCACACTGGTTCTCCATCTAGCTTGTGTCTCTTTTCGACCTCCCCGATCTCCTAGCTCTGTTTGTCATGAGAACAACCCCCAGAAACACGAAAACCTGGGCTTTCAAGATGTGCAACCATGTGGGGAGGACAAGCTGACCTAAAGGAGAAGCAGTGCACTCAGTACAGGGGGCACCACTTCGGAACTGAAGCTTTGGGTTCAGGAAGAAGAATGTGGGTTCTCCCAGCTTGGGGCACACAGCTGTGAATGGGACACTGGCTCCCTGGGGTAGGGCTGGCCCTCCCTAACTAATATAATAGCTTAGATAAGACATAAAATGTAGAAGCCAACTTGGAAATGCGCTGCCTAGGTCTTGGCTGCTCTGAGGGCCAGTTTTCTATCACATTTTGATTTAAGGGTGGATTAGTCATGTGACCCACATTTATAAGGTGTGGTTGTAGGTAAACAGTAACATTTAACACCAGGTATAGATGCCCTTGTCCTTGAGACCCTAGGAAGTAATGACTTCATGAGAGGCAGAATTATATTCCAAAAAGAGTACAACCACCAAGACAGACATGCCATGATGGACAGGTCACCACCATCTGAGGACAGAGAAGAAGTGAAATCTGCATGAGGGGCCAAAGGAAGCAAGATCAGAATTTCCCAGCATAAATGTTGGGTGTTGAGGAATTTATGGGAGGTAACAATGAAGCATTTAAAAAAGCCTATCTGTATGATTCAGAGTCATGTTACTCATATGTCTATTCTATAATGACATGTATTTTACCTAAAAGTTTAAAAATGACTATCTTTGTAATTGCTTATAAAAACAATTACAGTCCTAGTCACAATTCTATTGCTTAAGACAACAATTTTTAGGTCAGCTTTTTCACACTCTCCTTACAAACTATTAATACTCTCTCACTAAGTCACATTATTAATAATTTCTTAATGGAAATAGAAAGCTGACCTAAAATATGTTATCTTGGATAAAAGAACTGTACATAGGATTGCAATTAATTGTTAACGAACCAGCCCCGTAACACTTCAGAGACTGAACATTGGCCAGACTGTCAAACCCCTCTTCTGACCCTGTGCTCATGAGAAGGCCCACTGAGTCCACACTCAGTCCTTGCCTCCTGCTCCAGTGTTGAGGCTGTTATCACCTGGAAATGGCTGCTTTGTTGTTATTTCTTTCTGAAGAATAACTATTCCCACTCAGAGAGCTGCAATGCGCCCCCGGCCCTGGGATCCCCAGACCCTGGGCAGAATGACACTTTTATTCCAGAAGACCGACTTCCCCTGAGGTTCCCTGGGGCTGTCCGGCCTGCTAACTCGCAGAGCACCAAGTTTCTGAAGTCCAAGTGTCTGGCTCTGTGCCGGGGGAACACAATCAGGGGCAGACTGCAAGCCCTGCCCTGGGGACCCATCTTCTCAGAGGACCCCACCCAGCTGGGGCTGTGCCATGCACTCAAGTGTTTCTGTGGAAACCTAACCCCAAAGTGATGCTGTTTGGAGGTGGGGCCTTTGCGAGGGGCTTAGGTTTCCATGAGGTCCTGGGGGGGGGTCCCATGATGGGAGCAGTGTCCTCATAAGAAGAGGAAGAAATGTCAGAGCTGTCGGTGCCACGCAGGGACACAGTGAGAGGGCTGTCTGCCAGCCAGGAAGAGCCCTTACCTGGAACCGAGTCAGCTGGCACTTGATCTTGGACCTCTAGCCCCCAGGCCTATGAGGGACACATCGTGGTTATGCAGCCCTTGGTCTGAGGTGTTCGTTATACAGCTCAAGCAGGTTAAGACAGAAGGTGAGTGCTGATGTCACTGTGGGGCTCACGGGCATCATCTCTGGCACCGACATTCAGACTCACTCACAGATGAAGTCTGGGCTTCCTGACACGGGGCTGCTAAGGCCCAGTGTGACAGCCCTTTGCTGATGCGGGCTTTTTCCAGGTGAAGCTGGGGAACAACACTGTTTATGAGGAAGGAGTGAGGGCCATTCAAGAGTTCATTTTGCTTCTAAATTGGAGTGGTTTTTAAATACAGAGGTTTTCAATATAGGGGTTTACTCCCCTCCCCCTTTCTTAGTACGCAAACCACATTATGCTCTTAGCTGCCATGCACTTTTCACTTGTCTGTGGGCGTGGCTGAGCTCTCTGGACTCATGGGCCCCTGGGAGGCCTGGGGTGTAAGCAGCGGGCAAGAGAAAGACAGAGGGACAGAGGGGTGCTAGGGAAGGGACACGTGACAAGGCAGGAAGATGCAGTGGCAGAATCGAAAGGAGAGAGGCTGAGGAGTGAGAAGATGAGCCTTCTGGGAGTGGGGGTTGTATAGTGTGCCCTGGTCTCTGAGCAGCCCCCTGCCAGCATCTGTGGCATGTGGCTCATGGGTGCTGAGAGAGAAGAGGTGCTGGGCTTGGTGCTCGGTCTGGACAGACTCGGGGGTCTGTCTTTCTCATCAGTTCAGCCTCCATGTCCCTGACCCAGCATTAACCAGGCCACTGTGGTAAGGTGGGTGCTATACCAGGAGCTGGGGATGCAATGGTGTCTGACAGGAAGCTCGCTGTCCCCATGGCATCACACACCAGCAGGAGCAGACCGTGATTCCTGGTCAGAGTTCAGGGAGTGAGCACGACTGTTACAGATGTCTGCACACAGCCACTAAAGGTGTGTGAGATGAACAAAGAAACACACTTCACAGTTTATGAATCACTTATGAGGTAAGCCAGGAGGATAAAATATAAGGTCATGTGTCCAACTTCCACATTTCCAGCAGCTTGGAACAATTTCTTGCCTGAGATGAGAGGAGGAAGGCAGCCCAACTTCTCAGGCTTGCTGGAAGCAAGGTGGGTTTCGTACCTTTGGGAGAGTCACCATTTTGTCCTATGTTGGGGGCTGGAGGAACAGAGCTGAGGAATAAGTGGATGGGAGCGACACTCCTGATTGGATCGGTGAACGTGGGTCACCTGCCTGGCCTCTTAGGGTTATGGCAGTCTCCGTCCCTATAGAGCAGGGGTGTCCAAACTGCGGTCTGCAATCCATTGTTAATTGGCCCGCAGCAAATTCCAAAAACATATTTAGTTTACTTAAATAAACCAGTTGAGGCAATACGTACTTCACCTCGAGTGAGTGGCCCGGCTGTTTGGGTATTTTACCGCATATGGCCCTTGGTGAAAACTGTTGAAAAAAGTTTGGACACCCCTGCTATAGAGCATATCTTTCAGGGGCTGGGTAGGGACAGACCTTAGGCAAGCAGCTCTCAATGCCTCACTTGGATTTACTACCTCACCTGTCACCATCAGAATGGTCCAGTCCATGTCTCTGTGTATGTTCTTCATCTCTCGTCTCAACACTACCAGATGTGACATCGTGACAGCACACACCTCATGTTTGTTGTTACCACTGCACCCCCAAGTGCCTAGCATGTAACAGTTTCCAATACATTAAATAAGCAAAAACAAATATAAAATTACAGCTGGTGATGAGTGCTAGGAAGAAACCAAGCAAGTTCACTGGGAGAGGGAATGTGATGGGGACAGACAAGAAGTGCTCACAGGAGCTGCGACCAGGAGGCCAAGGAGGAGCTGGTCCTTTGAAATTGGGTGGGGTGGTGGTGGTGGTGGGCATGGGGCTGTGCCAGGCAGAAGGACAGCTGGGTCAGCCCTGTGAAGGGAGCACGGATAGAGGAGGGCTTGATTCCCTCTGCTGCCTGCCCGGGGAGAAGGGCTGGGTTGGGATGGGGAGGTCCCTCTCAGAGGTGGCATTGGAGCTGGCCCCTGAAGGATTTCTAGGGTGTGGCCAGGGAAGGACAGGGCATTTGTTGCTGCTGGGAGGAACTGCAGAAGCAAGGCCATGAGGTGTGAGTACGACCATTGTGTCCTAACAGAAATAGCCTGTGTGCACGGCGTGTTGGGGCTGTGGGAGGGGTGAGCAAGTGGGAGGGTGACGTCTACATTGGGTGCCTCTCTGCAGGTTTCCTGGGGAAAGCTAGTGGCAGGTGCCAGGCTCCTCTGAGTTTTCATCTCTCTGCTTCTGTGCGGCCATCACTGCAGTGCACGGCTGAGCTTTGACTATGTACCTGAGCTTCCGAGTCCTATCTGTAAAACCAGGGGCGTGCTGGATGGCCTCTGAGCTTGCGTCCAGCTGTCATTCTGACTCTGGCACAAGCTGAATAATGACAGAAAACCAGCTTCCCTAGAAAAGCCCTTCATCTCCAGGAGACTGTCCTGCTGGATTGCTTCCCTCTCCGCACGCTCACAATGGGTTCTTCCCTCCTTTTGGCTGGTCTCAGTTACTCGGAGACAAAGCACAGGTTGAACACTGGGCATCGTGTGACATGCTGGCAACTGGGGCTCCTGCCAGGTCCAGTTTAACTAGTGTCATTTCTGATGGTTTCTGAGAGGAGAATTGTTAGGTCCTGCCTGCCTGGTGGAATATGTCACTGCCCCAGAAATAAGATCGTCTGAACTGAAATATTTCTGGAAGGCTATGGAAGAAATTACCTGGGTCAGGTTAAGAAGAGATGGTGAAAGGCAGGGAGGGTTCCCACTTTGGATAATATAACCTTGTTGGAAGGACTGTATGGGAGCATGCAGTAAACCTTAGGAAGTTGTTAGGATCTGCCCAGGTACAGAGTGTGTGATGGTCAAATGAGTCCCACGAGCCCTTCATAAAGCCCAGCCAACAAAGTCCTGTCTATTTTCAGGGCTGTTGCTGGTTGCCCAGTGTACAACCTGTACAACCATATAGGCTGCTCTACAATTTTATTCTACAGTGTGTATTTAACAATTGTTTTGTGCCAGGCATATGCTAGGTATTCAGATAAAAAGTGAAATGCAATGGGTCGCAACCTTAAAGGAAAGAGACAGACAGAACCTCCCTGTAGGGCAGTATGGGAAATGCCTTGATAGAATGCTCAAGGAGGAGGCTATGGGAGGCAGAGGAGAAGCCTTGAGCCCAGACTTGGTTGGAGTAGGGGAGAGAAAGAGGACTTGGCCAGGGAACCAGAGAGACTGGTACCTAGCATTTGCTCTCCTGGCTCAGAGAACATGAAAGTCCCTTCAAAACCCACCGCGGAAAGCTCGTTCTTCTGACAGCACAGTATTACTACAAATGAACTTCCTTCTCCTGGGGGAGACAGGCCGTCCTGTGGGTTTGGAACAGGTGGGACCAGAAGCTGTCCCCTATCTGCTGTAGTTCTGTGGGAGTAACCTGCGCTGGGAGAGGGATGCCATCTAACTCCAGGCTCTAACTCCATTTGGCCAGGATTTGAGTCTCACCCTGTTTTCAGGGATAATCATTGCTTAAACAAAGTATTAAAATGGTTCTCAAACCATGAAAGTATAATGCAGAGGCCACTGTCTTATCTGGAGGGCAGTGATCTTGTAACCCACCAAGACACCAATAAGTAAGGTGTCCAGGAGCCCAAGCAGTGATTGTCACCTCTGGATGAAGTGAATACATCCTATTCAGAGGGACCCCCAGTACTCACTCAGAGACGTATTTGCTCTTCACACAAAGTCCCATGCTGACCAACACACATCTCTCCCAGATGCACCCTCTCTCAGAGACTAACCAGCCCCCATCTACCTGCTGCCTGCTGTATGGCCTTCCCAAGGAACCATGCCTGTCTTCTGTCCCTATGTCCCCCCCTCGCCTAAATTATGACAGGTCTTTCAGCTGAGTCCCCTTCACCTTGTCAAGCCTCTGCCCACACCCAGCACCCCAAGGGGCTTTCTGAGCTGCAAACTGATCACGTTTTTCCAAGTAAAGTCATAGTTTTTCATTACCTCAGCATGAATCCCACATTTCTTCTCGTAGCTTCCAGGGCTCCCCCCTCCTCCCCGGCAGGCCTCTGTTTAGCTCTGGTCTCGTCCTTTTACTGACAGTCTCTGCTCTAAACATGGAGAATGCACAGCCCTCAGAACGGGCCGCTTGTCTGTGTCTGTGGCTTTTGCAGGCATGGCTCTTGTGGCTCACAGTATGTGTCCTCAACAAGTTAACTCCTTCTTTCCTTTTTTAGGACTCAGTCTGGTGAGGACTTCGGTGGGAAGCCCTCCCCGTCCCTTGCCCAGCTCGGGACGTGCTCTGGGTGTTTATTCGCACATGTTGGGATAGCCCCATGAGGGCACTGATGTCAGATGTCACCATTCTGCACTGGATCTTTCCTTAGACTAATATTATTGATGAAACACAGAGCCAAGCATGTAGAAGGCCTTCCACCAATACATGCTAAATACAGGATGAATCTGAATTCTTGGGGGAAATAGAAAAAGTAAGTCACTAGGGTTTGGGAGCCTTGATGAAGTCAAACACACTATTAATTAGTTAGGAATATTTTTAGGTGAGAGTGACACAAAACCTCAAGAAATAATGACTTGGAAAAGAAATGTGTCTCGTTTCATGGCACATGACTGCAGCAGTGGTGATGCCAGGAGACGAGCCATCTTCTGGAAGCTCTGCTTACAGCTACAGCCGGGTTTGTTTTGAGCCCGATTCTTCTGTGAACTGTCAATGAGAACTAGTGGACTAGTGAAACAGCGTAGATTCTAGTTGCCTGCAGCTAAGAACTGTGGTAAATGCCAGCCTTTCACTTGAATCCCACAAATGTGTCAAAGCGATAGAATGTCTGGCTTTACAGAAGTAACCGGGAAGCTTGTGAAAGGAGCTTCGGGCAGTTGGAGGCTGGAAGCTGCTCTGCAAACCCATACGCACTGTCCACTCCAGTCTCCTGTGTTCAGCTGCCAGATGTTGCATTTAGAAGGGGTCCCACGTCTCCCAGCGGAAATGTACTCACTGCAAGAAGACAGGCTGCATTGCCTAAACCACGCGGCTCAGGGGCTGAGCGGGACTCAGCTCCGGTAGACCAGGGTTATTTCTGCCCATCCACGCCGCCAAAGGCCAACCTAGTGGAGAAACAGAGAGGGATGATGTGGGGACAGAGCCCCAGAAAGTAGTTTACAGGCTCTCGGCCTCACGTGGAGGAGTGCTGGCTCGGGTAGTAGATGGCCGTCAGCTGTGGCTGATTGGCCGTCAGCTGTAGCCAGTTAGCCAATTAGCCGCTAATATAACTGCTGCGGCTACGAAGGAGAGCCGAGGAGAGTGGAAGAGAGTGAAAGAGAGTCGTCGGTGGGTTGCAGACAAAACGGACAGCAGGTCGCACGTCCAGTGAACCCAGCCTCCAGTGAGACCGTAGTGGTATGACTCCCCTACCTATGGCTCCGTGGGTGTTCCTTTTTGGCCTCACCATATCCTGCGTTATGTGGGGAGCGGGACCAGAGACCCTGCAGGCCTCCCCGCACGACAAATGGCGCAGCGAGCAGGGTATGGTGCCGGCCAAAGCTCCCCGAAGGGCGGTGGAGCAGTTTGTGCGTATGAACACTCAGTCTCAGGAAGACCAGGAGGAGCAGCTGCCGGAGAGCTGGACCCCCGTGGAGGGGTGGGAGGACGTGGACGGTTCTCCCACCAGCACAGGAAAAGCCATGCAGCTGCTAGAGAGATGGAGCCCCGTGGAGAGGTGGAAAGATGTGGACGGTTCCCCAACCAGCACAGGTCGGAGAAAGCAAAGGTCGTTGCAGCCCTGTGGGCCGGGGAAGTTCCTGCTCAGGCAGCCTGGATGCAGGACTTATAGTCCCAGGAGGTAACGCTTGCTGAGTCCTCCGTGGGAGATGAGGGTGAGGTCAAGGTCATCCCTCACCCCCAGGACAGCCCTGGTGAATGACTATGGACTATGGGGAATTGCCTTCCATCCCTAATTTAATGGACCGCTTGACTGTTTGTTTGGGAACTGTTGTTAGTGGAACTGGGGGATATTTGCTTTTGTCTCTTGACTGGCCGCCATTGAGAATATGTAAGCACCTTGATTGTGAGTCGCTGTTGTTCCAGCAGGGTACCCTGAGAGGCACAGAGAGAGTGGCAGTGCCCTGAGAGCCCTGGCTGTGTCCAGGAAGTGTGGCTGTGCCCACAGAGAGTGGCAGTGCCCTGAGAAACCCTGGCTGTGTCTGGGAAAACTAGTGGTACCCTAAGAAGTCCAGGAAGTCTGGCTGTGCCCAGAAGCACTGGTGGTGCCCTGAGAAACCCTGGCTGTGCCCAGAGAGCCTGGCTATGTCCAGGATATTGCATTCACCCCCAGGCTCCTCACACAGGTCCCCTCGCGGAAGACGCTTGTTGCGTAGATTGTGAGGCGAGAGCCTGTAGGGGTGGAGTGTGGGGACAGAGCCCCAGAAAGTAGTTTACAGGCTCTCGGCCTCACGTGGAGGAGTGCTGGCTCGGGTAGTAGATGGCCGTCAGCTGTGGCTGATTGGCCGTCAGCTGTAACCAGTTAGCCAATTAGCCGCTAATATAACTGCTGCGGCTACGGAGGAGAGGGAAAAAAGAGAGAGAGAAAGAACGGGGGCTAGCAAGAAGATGGTGGCTGGGCTGGCAAGCGTGGATGGCGGTTTGCGGACAGTGTGGATCCAGCCTCCAGTGAGAGTATAGTGCCGCCAGAGAGAATATAGTGGTATGACTCCCCTACCTATGGCTCCGTGGGTGTTCCTTTTTGGCCTCACCATATCCTGCGTTCTTGTGTGGGGAGCGGGACCAGAGACCCTGCCGGACGCCCTGCACGACAAATGGTGCAGCGAGCAGGGTCTCCCCCACGACAGATGAGAAAGCCTAATAATGGGACAAAGTCGAGTCTCGCTGTCAAATCAACTAATCCATGTAACTGTAATCTGCCCACTTGTCTAGGGTTTATACCCCAGGGAGTCTGGATCAAATCTACTCTGTGCTCAGAACAGCCAGCTGGACATGAGTGGAGACTGCCTTCTCAGTGGACAGATGGGATCAGAGCCCTGCTGACCAGAGCCTGGGTGACGGGACCACTTTTCACAGCCCTCAAGCAGGGCAGTGAAGTCACCAGTGGTGGATGTCAGAGAGATTTTTGCTTATGGGTTTTCTAGCCTCTTCCATTATGGCATTTTTACCTGGAAGGTTTAATTAGATCCCTCTAGTTTCCTATTTATGGGGTTTGACTTCAAATTTCAGTGTCTTAAGTGTCTTCCCAACAAGGGGCCTGTATCTGTGGAAGCTGCATTTCCTTTTCCAGGAGTGGGAGCAGCTGAGTGTTGGGAAGTACTGACAGGTCTGGTGGCCCCAGTATCGCTGGCCTGTGTGGTGACCTGTCTGCACAGTGGCTGGTGGACGATCACTGAAGCAACCACAGCTTCTGGAGCAGAGCCCTGCTCTGCAGGCTGCCTGGGGAAGGTGCTGTGGAGAGATCGGGGTACATGTGGCTTTAAGAATTAATGAGCTCCATGAGCCTCCCAGCGCCCTCTCTTCCAGGAGGCTTTGCAGAGCGATGAGTCCCCTCCCACTGAGGATCCTTCGCAGAGCCCAGCTGGTTTAACCCTTCCAGGCTCCTCAGAAGCTCTGGTCTTTGGGCATCATCTGTTTGTGAAACCCCAGCCTCCTAGACCAGCCCACCGGAACGTACTTGGAGGGGAGCCCAGGCTAGTGAGGGTGCTGTGTCTCCAGCGTCAGGCTTGGACGTCACCAGCCACTGTGGGTCTGTGCAGGGTGGAGGGGCTGCCCCTCTGCCTCCCAACCCCAGGGTATGCCTCTCACCAGCTCACCAGCTGCTGGGCCATGAGGATCCCCAGAAGCTCAGTCCTAATTTCAGAGTCGGGAGCAGGGAGTGTGGGCCGTAGAGCACGCGGGACTGATTCTGGAGCCTGGTTGGCCTGGCTCTGTCACCAACCAGCTAAGCTGGTGAGTAAGCGGCAGCTGCGTCTGTCCTCAGGCCTCAGGGCTGCGTCTGTAAACTTGCTCCTGACCTGAGGTGTAGGGGAGGGAAAGGGACTTTCCCTCTACCCTTCTAGGTTCTTGGCTGAAAACCCTGTAATAAATGTTTAACAGGAGAAAAACAAACAGAATTTTAATGACATGTGTCAGCCTAAATAAAGAAGTAAACTGAGGCATGCTCAAATGACAAGAAAGTGAATTTATTCGGAAAAGGCAAAGGAACTGCACTGTGCAACCACCTGTCTACACACAGGTGGTTTGAGCTGCAGGCGAGTCCTATAGAGTCTGGGACGGGTGGCACTTCTGGGCCAGGAGCACAGAGGGGGTCCGACCAGAGTCCAGGCAGCATGTTCTCTGGCTTCAGGGAGGCAGGGACTCTTGGTGGACGGTCACTGGTCAGAAGAGCAGTCTTGGTCTCTGTAAATGTCTTGCAGCTATTAAGCTCTGCCTTCTGAGGATGCCTGGTCCATTTCAGATCACAGTCCTGTCACACGTTTACCTCCTGTGTATGTAGGAGACACAGGGACCTGAGAAACTCCCCAAAATGGGCAGTCTGACTATCCCTCCCTCAGTGGAGAATGTTGAACCCAGATAGCGATTCCCACACTGCCAGTGGTCTGTAAGAGCTCCTAGGGCCACATTCCTGGGCCCTCCTCTGACTTACTCGGTTGGAGCCCCTGGGGTGGGACCCAGGGATCTATGTTTTAACATGCCTCCTGGACACCAGCAGCTTTGGGGACTGCTGGGTGATCTCCTGCTCCACATGGAAGCACTGGGCTCTGGGGCATTTGGTTCCCTTCCTAGGTCAGCTCTTCAGAATTTCACAGTGGACCTGCTGCAGCCCCCTGGCCACTTGCCAGCATCCATTGCTGCGGCACAAAGCGAAGCAATCTGTCTGGTTGGAAACAGACACAGCTGTGCTGCGGCCGTGTAACGGAGAGGGGACAGAAGGCAACCTCACAGACACCTGCGCAAATGTGATGTAACATCACCATCCCTCTGCTGGCCCAGAGGTAATCAGAGAGCCTCTCACTCTCCCAAAGGGCCGCTTCCCTTCAGTGCAACAGACTCAGGGACCCCAGCACCTCTGCTCTGAGACATCACTTTCAGAGCCCTCACATGTAAAAGATGAGTTCTCAAGACTGTTCTATTCAGCGTTTGAAGCTGTAGTTTGCTTTTAGAAAGCTGGTAAAGGAGATGAGTGTTTTGCCCAGCTGTGGACATTCTGAGGTCTGGTGGGATCCTTGGGGGCTGGGCAGTGACATTGTCCTGAGCTTGGCCTGTCTGAAGAGTCCTGTTGAGGCCAAGAAGAGTTTTAAAATAAAGTTTTTCTTTTCTTTCTTTTTAATAAACAAACAGTGAATTCACACCTGTGCCTTAGATGGCAGGAAGGTGGTTAAACAAATGCCATAGAGTTGAATTCAGAGTCCAGTGAGTTTCATTTCACAGGGAGAAGGAGAACGGCGGCCCCACTGCCATGGGCTGGACTGGTCCCCTTGCCAGGCACACACAGCTGGGCTGGGTGCTCTCCTGTGGAACAATTTTTACCAGGATGTCAACACGGGACAAGACCACTGGGTGACGGTGATGGAGCGAGACAAAAACAGCCCCTCCGTAGTCAGGTCTGAACCTATGAAAGCCCAAACACGCTGCACCTCTCTCAAAGAAGCCACTGCTTCTTTCCCCATTTCAGCCTAGAGCCTGGGCCTCATCTTCATTCATTCTGCAGACAGACCCAATATTACTGCCCCCCCGCACCCCCTTGTACCCCCCCCCCAGCATCCGGCCCCTTCCTAAAGCCCAGCCATCACCACCCCTACTCACAGATGACTGGGGTCCCCTGGCGAGCTCTCCCCCTCTCAGCAAAGGGTTATAAACTCAACTGGTCCAGCGCCAGGGGCCTGCTGGCCTTTGGCTGGAGGGCACTGAAAATGGTGTACGAGGTGTGGACACAGCAAAGCCAGCACACAACACGGAGGCTACAGGGCGAGGATGAGCCTCTGCCCTGTTTCTGCGCTGGGGACCAGCGCATGCCAGCACGTCTGGGAAGGAGCACAGGCACGTAGGTGGGGGCTGTTAACACATTTTAGTGTCCGTGTCGGGATCAGGGGCTGGAGCTGCACACACAAAATGACTTCCAAAACTGACCAGTTGAAAAAAACAGTGTTTCTCCCATAATCTCAGCAGGTCAATGGTTCAATTCACTGACTGAGCCAATTCTCTTTTCCCATGTGTTCTCTCTCTTTCTCTCTCTGTCTCCGTCTCTCTTTGAAGAGAACATTTAAGTTCTACTCTCAGCAAATTTCAACCAGACAGTAATAGTGTTATCAGCTATAGTTGTCAGTCTTCTAATCAGAACCCAAATATTCCACGGAGTCACCAGCTGTCACCAGCTGAAGGGAAGGCCCAGACAATCACATCTATACTAACTGTCAAGTGGTGGACCTTGGCTCCTCCTCAGCATCCTCCCAGGCACTCCGCATGGCCCCCGGGGCTCTGGAGCCTTGGTCGTGCTCATCTGTAAACCCACACCCTCCGGTCACCGTTGCTTCCCACCAGGGACTGCTGGACACTGCATGCTCAGGGCTCAGGCAAAAGTGGAGTGCAGACCCTCCACCAACTCTGGGTTCCCTTGTCCTGTAGGCTCAGAAACAGTGCTGTTTGAACCCCAGTCTCACACAGCCCCTCGAGGACCCCGTGGGCTGTAGTCTGGGGCTCACTCTCCTTTTTCAAGAGAATCCAGGTAGGCGGTGGCACCATGTCCCCTCCACTCCCACCCTTGGTGGCCACTTATGCTCAAGCAGCTGTGTTAGGAAGTGCAGAGGGAAGCCACAGGCTCTAGACAGGCCAGCGTGCAGTCCCAAGTGAACTGCCATTGACCGGCCTGAGCACTTGACGTGCGGGAGCCTCAGTGTCATGTTCAGAAAAGTTAGGATATAATAGCATTCAAGGTGTCATGCGGGTGTCTGGTACCAGTCTCCACATAAGAACACAGGATATGGTGAGACCAAAAAGGAACACCCACGGAGCCATAGGTAGGGGAGTCACACCACTATATTCTCGCTGGCGGCTGGGTTGGAGACACAGGAAGCGGGAGCCACAGTATCCGCAAACTGCCGTCCACTTCTCTCTGCCAACCAACTTCACTTGCTAGCTGCAGTCCACTCTTGATAGCTCAGCCACCATCTTCTTGCTAGCCCCCCATTTTCTGCTAGCGTAGCCACGACAGTTATATTAGTGGCCGATGGCTCACTGGTTACAGCTGACGGTCAACTAGCCACAGCTGATGGCCGTCCAATCACAGTTGATGGCCATTTACTACCTGAGTGAACATCTTTCCATGTGAGGCTGAGAGCCTGGAAACTGCACTCCTGGCTCTGTCCCAAGTCCCTCCTTGTTGGACTTGTAGTGAGAGTCAAGCAAGACAGTCTAAATCTAGGGTCATCCTAGCGCCTAGTGTGTGCTAAAGGCTCCATGAGTGTTTACTGTGATCATTATTATCAGTAATCAATCCACTCACACGAAAGAAGTAAGGTAGGCGGAGGGAGGGGGTTGCAGGAGATGCTCTGTTTCAAGGTGTCTCTGGCCAAGATGGCAGGATACCACAGATTTTCTGCTCAGGAAGCCATGTGAAGCACAGCCCACTGCTGGTTCCCAGTGTGGGAGGGGAGGCTGAGCCACAGCCTGCCAGCCTCAGCCTTTGCAAGTACAGCCACTCAGCCTGGGCTTCTTTGAACGCCAGTTAGTCAGGACTGTCTCTATTTGGCTGCATACTTCTGTTTCTGTGGGTTTGCATTGGGCATTCACCACTGCATTTCCATCTGTGTTAATAAAGGTAGGAAGACCCAGCCACCTGGGAAAGGAACTGGAGGTGACGCCCCTGCCAATGAGATGCTAAGAGTGGGTAAGAGTGGGACAAAGACAGGAGCAAGGAAAATAAGACTCCAGCTCAGCAGATGAGGTGGAGGTGTTGACTGTTATCAACAGGTGGGCGGCCAGGTCAGACGGGAAGCAGCTGGGCTCATGCATCAATGGGGCTAAATCCGGGGCTGCAGTCCTAAACTTCCTCATTCCCTTCACCCCCTGCCCCCTGCCAAGATAGGATCAGCATTCCTCCCAGTTCACCTGGCCAAAGTGCCTTAGGTGAGGGGATGCAGAAAGCGCAGTTGGGGCTAGCAAACTTCATTCCTGGGTTCTTAGAGCCTGCCTCAGTCGGGCCCATTGAAGACCTAGGGCCGAGGGCCAAGAAATCCACTTACCCTCTGGTTTGCCTACTGCCTGCGTCAAAGACATTTCATTTCCCTCCTCTTTTCATGGTGATGATCATAGAGACTAAAGCAGGGTTGCCAGGTTTAGCAAATAAAGGTACAGGACGACCAGGTAAACTTGAAGAATATTGCTACCTGCCAATTTTTTGTAACTTACTGAAACAAACTGAATACAGGACACGGAGGGTGTCCTATGAAGTTAGTAGAGGACACAGAACAACATCATTAAACAGGGACACGGCCTGGTGCTACAGCGCTCACATTGAACAGCCATTTCTGAGCTCTGTGATTCTCCTTGGCTAGATCTCTGATGGAGCCACCAGCATCAACCAACAGGGTTTTCTGGGGGACACAGCCTGAGAATCGCAAGACCTGGTTTTCATTCTCAAAATCACGGCTCGGCATCATTGTCATATGTCAGCTGGAGGAGATTCGGAGGCAGGGACCTTCTCTTCGGCTTCTTTTGTATTCTGTGCAAACTCTTAATAGGTATTTAGTCACTGACTGTTTTCCAAAATTAACTATTCTTTGACCACTATTCCTGTCCCTTTTCCAAAACACAATTCCATGCCTTACTGTGAGTTTTATGTGGTTTGTAACAAGCCCAGATAACGAAAATAGGTATGCATTGTTTTTCTAAATAATAATTAGCCAATACTCAGTTCTGCTGGCCCAACTGAGGCCAAAAAGATAATTAACTCCCCAGTCAACTTAGTTTTCCAAATAGTTGGCTGTTTAAAGGAACTCTTTGCTTAGGGACATAAGGACACAAAGTCCTTGAGGCTCAGGGAGCTGTTCTGAGGTTAATAGTGCAGGCCTGACAACAGAAATGGAGAACTCCTTGGGCAACAGCAATTTTAATTGTCACTCCAGTCAACACTTTATTGCTAATAAAATGCTACTGTGGCTATAGAAAGCCAGGCCTTTCAACGGAGGACTCATGTTTGATACCTTCATTTACATGGAGCACATTTGTCATTTATTGCTAATTCTCTTTCAAAGCCAAGTGGTGATCACAACACTGAACATTAAGATGGAGGGGAAAAGCTGCCAATAGGTCCACAGTCACCTGTTTCTGAAACATTTATCAAACAGCTTATGGTGCCAGGTAGTGTGGTAGGGGGTGGGAGAGACACACGGTGTGAGCCCCTAAGGTGTGCCCTCCCAGTTTATCATGAAGCCGTGGTCATTAGGTACGAATCCTGGGTCCACATGGAAACCCAGCTGTTTGGGGCAAACCCTGTGCTCTCTTTCTCAGAGCCTAACCCTGGGGTTTCAGATTCTGGGTCGGCCTCTGGCTGTGTTCCCACAGTGAACTCGCAGTTCTTCACACAGATGGGAGCTCTGATGGGCAACACCCTCCCTGCCCCCAGTCCTTGCAGCCTCCCTGCTGGTCAACCTTCAAGAGATGACACCATGAGGCAGGACCTCAGGGTCTGCCCAGCCCAGGTGGGCAGAGTGCCAAGAACTGGGGTTGGAGGAAGAGGAGGGGCAGGGGAGAAGGACCTTTATGACACACAACAGGCTACATTCCTGCGTGATAAATGACAACCTTTAACCTGCCTCCTCTGGCTCTCAAGAAGCTGGTGAGGCTTGAGATGTGGTGGGGAGAGGCCTAGTGCTCTGGGAAAGGCGGGCCTGCTCCTGGAGGCCCGGGGGTGGCAGCGATGGGGCCAGAAATGCCTCTCTTGGGAGAGGAAACGTGGTCTGTGTTCAACACTGGATTGCCACATCCTTCTAATTAGTACTTCTGTCCATCCAAGTCCACAGTGGAGGGAGCTAGAGCACAGTCTTCATCTTTTAGGGAGGAACTAAAAAGTTTCTTTAAAAAGTTAGCAGTTTTAGCCAGTACTTGGGTTATAGCCTGTGGTCCTGTTTGGGTGGAAATGCCCAGAGTGAGGGTAGAAATCTAAGATGATCATTAAAGCCTTGGCAAAGGTACTTTCAGCAGACGGTGGTTAATTAGAAAAACTCCAATCAACAATAAACAGAAGAGTCAAGGCATTTGGAGGACTTGGGCTGTGGGATACAGGGCGGGGACCCCTAAAAGCCCTCGGAACAGTCCTCATCCTTGGGGGTTGGGACGAACTTAGGAGATGAGGCAGACACACACAGGTTAAAGCCAGTCAGGCCCAGGTCCAGGTGGAATAGAGCAGGCCTCCACGGTGACATCAAACAGCAAGTCTCCCAACCCTGCTTGTTGGTACCAAAGAAAATGAACACCCAGTCTCCTGCTTGAGATTTCTCACAGGCTCCATGTGAAGGTCACAGCAACAACACTCAGAGCTTCACAGGTAAATGTCTTGTTACCTTCTGGGCCCGGTTTCCCTGGCCAGGTGTGTCTCTTCATCCTGTGTAACTACTGCCTCTGGTCCCCCCGCCCTCCATCGCACCCCTCACCTCATGCCTTTGTGCCTCTCAACATGCTGTTCCTTTTGCCTGGACTGCCACCCTTTTGGTTTCCGGTCTACCTATCAGTCCCCACTCATCCCTTACACCCCAGCTTGACCAGCACCCCTTCGAGGTGAGTGAAAATACCCAAAGTGTAGGTAGGGAGTGAAAATGGAAGACTTTATTTTATCTGTGCAGGAGTCAAATACACACCTTTGGTAGACTTTCGTTTTAGTATTTGCTGGGGAAATGCATGGCTTCTTTAATGATTGTATCAATCACACAAGGAACACAGAAAAAGAAGTTCTAAGATAAAAGGAGGCCAAAGTATTGGGGGCTAATTGGAGACATGGGACAGTCTCAGTTTTCTCCCCCTCCCCGGGTGTGTCCCCATGGACTTACTACAGCTGCCAGGCCCTGCCCTGGGGAGCAGAGCAACCTGTGAGGAGGGTGGAGAGGCGGCTGCAGCCTGCGTGAGGGTGGAGCTTTCACACTGGAAGCGGCGGCTCTCAGCTTGGCGAAGGTGGGCGAAGGTGGGTCCAGTTCTCCATAGGCGGATGGACGGGAGGGCTGGGGCGAAAGGGGTGAGCACTGGGGCAGAGGGAGTGAGGCTAGAGGAGGCTTAATCCCACATCCTGAAGCTGGCTGAGTATATGTGATGACTAAATATGCGATGGCTAAATAGGATAGATTACACATATGTCTATGCACACACACGTGTAGTGACCAGCTTCAGGGTCTGGGGATACAGTACACACATACGTAAATGTCTAGGATACATATATTTAGTCCCTCCATACATTTACTACAGCATATATTTACTATAGCATATACACTCTATCATTAAGCCTCGTGTCCAGAAGGATGAGGGTTGTGGGGAGCGAGGAGGGCGGTGCAGGGTTAACAAAAGACAGTAGCCATGAATAGAGTGCAAGCGGGGCCAAGAGACCAGCAGCCTCAAGGTCTGGGCTGTGGTGCCCAATCGGCCTGCCTGCCATTAGCTTTTATTAATTAGGTGGGGAAGTAAAGGAGATAAAGCTTGTCAGTCTCAAGATCTGTGAATTCTATACACCATAATAGGAAACTGATTCAAGTAAATCACTCTTGCCTGCAGGCAGCTGGACCATAAGTCTCAACTTCCCCAAGGGACAAAACCTATATGCATATGAATAGATGGAGAGCACATCATTGAATCTCTTCCCTTGCAGGTTTTGGGAAGAAATGCAGCCACAGAGGCAGAGGCTTTCCTTAGCCTGAGGAAGGTGGGGGCTGTGCCCACCTATAGGAACCCGTGGGTTCTCCTGTTTGTCCCCACTGGGCTCCACCTGTCTTAGGTTGCTTTCCACGTGGAAAGTCATACCCGTCATTGGCTGACCAGCCATCTTTCTGGGACCAAACAGGGAGACATGAGGTGCAAACACAAAGGTTTAGCAGCAAAGTCCCTGGAAGGATCCATCTCACAGACTCTCCTTTCTTTGGGGGCAAGTGCAAGGAAACAAACGGTTAAGCTGCTGCGTGGCGACAATTAAGTACAGTTCTTTGAAAGAAAACAAATTCTTTCAGACCCTGAGACCAGTCCTTTAAACTTCCAGAGGTCTTCAGGTTAAATGTACAAAATGCTGCATTATTACTTAAGAGCTTTAGACAATCACTTGATCATAAATAAATATAAATATAATATAAATATGAAACAGCACAGCCACTGATGTCTCCTAGATCACGCGGATGACCCAGGATAAGTTTATCTTGAATTTTTAGATAAGTGCAATGAAAACAAAATAATTAAAGAAGTATCTTTATCTAGCATGTCTGTGATAATACACACACAGAGCCCCAGACACACATGGGGAGATGGGGAAACTGGTCTAGAACAATAGCAAAATTCCTCTGAGGGAGGACATATCTCTTGGGTCTGTGACACACTTTAATGGCTTTTTGGTTACACAACGGTTAATTCGGGTCTTGTATGAGGTTAAGGCAGACATTCCTCTGTCTACATTCTGATTTCTTTGTGGAGAGACACAGGGCTTGGGGCTGGGACCTGTGAGCAGAGAAGGGGAACAGGTCCCCTGCAGAGGTAGGAGTGAGTCCCAAAAATATGGCGGCAGGCTGGCATCGAGGAGAAGAGAGAAGGTCTCAAGTGCCTAGGAGAGGAAATAACCAATGTACCTCAGGAATAATGAACCCAGCGTTCAGTGTCAGCTCTTCTTAATCCCAAACCACCAGGAACAGACTGTCGGACCCAATAGCATGCGGCCTGTCATGCCTGGAGAAGGAGGGGAAGAGGCTGCACCCCCTCTTGAGGAAGGAGTGGAGAGGAGAGGGCAGCTCCAGGGGATAGGAGTGGCGGAGGGCTGAGAATTCAGATGGGGGCAGGGATTCTGAGTGACAGTGAGGAGGCCATCACCTGGCATCCCCTAGTCCCATGGGTGACGTGGGCTGCACCATGTATTCAAGTTCTCTGCGTGGGGTAGCGACATCTCTTCTGTTATTTTCTGGTCTTCATTTGTATTATTATTGCCCTTTCTGTGTGTGTTAGTGCCTTCTCTTCTTCAGTAGACCCTGATTCTATGAGAGGTACAGACACAAGTTGCTTAGGGCAGGGCTGGATCATTGTATAATACTATTGGCCACATATTTCAGAATACTTCAGGGCGAGCCCTGCAATGTGTTCTTAAAACTGAGACATTCACTTTATACATTAGGAGTGCTTCGTACACAATCAAGAGCTTACATTCACAGGTGGCTTTAGCAAGTGCTTCAGGCATCATGGTATAAATCTGCACAGAGCCCATTTCTAGCATATGAGACATTAGAAATAATTTTTCATTGGTGAAATAAGTCGTATTCAGGACTAGTGGTTGGCTAGAAAGGCGTGAGGACATGGGGCACTCAGCCACCCTGCCGTCCAGCAAAGTGTTCTGTGGGGGACTCTACTGGGTGCTCTGGCTACACCCCACCCTTCCTGCAGGACCGTCTCACCTGACGGACAAAGCTTGGCACTAGGACTCTTGTAGCACCTGCTTCAGAGAGGACCTTGCATGCAAAGTGCTTGTTGGGAGCCTGACAGACACAGGGTGGGGCCAGACCGGGCTACGGCCAGATGGAGCAGTTGTGTTTTCACCTGCTGGTACAGCGTCATCCGAGTGTTGTGTTGGTTGTGACATCACAGTTGAGAGGAGAAAAGCCACTATTCGTATTTCTGGTCTGTTTGGTTTGCAACACATGGGTGGTCTTGACACATGTGTGAAGGGTGTTTCGAATTTAGAACCAGCCATGGCGATTTTGAAGTTGGGATGCTATGGAGAAGTGTTCGTGCTGCAGTGTGAGGGCCAAGAGACTAGGGTAGGGACAAAGAGCAGAACCAACAAGTGGGGGAACCCAGAGCTCGGGTCAGAACCCGCAGTTTCCCCCAACTCATCTGAGCCCTGGGGCTGGTCCAGGACTTCCCATGGCAGAGCCTACTTGAAGTGCAGTCAACGCGGCCCACTGTGACAAAGCGACACTGTCATGAGGAAGACTGTCACAGACACAGGGATTAAATTTCCTCCCAGGTATATGTGGGGGTGGGGTGAGATTCAGAGCCCACCCAATGTCAGCTGGGGCCTGGATTTGCCAAGAAGACACACTCGTGATGACGAGCGCGTGTCACAGCGACGAGGTTGTGTGGGCTCTGGGAGGTGCAAAGTCTCCCGAGCTGCCCCCTGACTGCCGCCCCTTGTCAGGCAGAACCGGGCTCTGTTGAGGAAAGAGCCCGTGTGAAGGGTTCTCCTCTTCATCCCCCCTCCCTCTCTACCTCTGAGACTCATTTCCCGGTTTGTCTTCTTCTCAGCTGGAGGCCACCCTTGCTCTGATGAGCACTCCTGAGCCTTAGCTACTGCTCCCTGGGGTGGGTTTTGCAAAATGTGTAGAAAATGGAGTACAACAGATAGGCTGGGGCACAGGCTGCTGTCGCCCCACCTCCTCACCCCCACTGTGTCCCCAAGCTAGGTTTACAGCACTGACTGGAAAACCCTGAGAAGGTTTTAGCACATGGCTTCTGTTTTGTTTTCAGGCAAGTATAGACATCTGGAGACCTAAGCTCAGGCCAGGTCCCACCTCTGGACGTCTGTTAATGACAGCGCCCAGTGGCTTGTTTCTCAACATCGCTCCCTCTCTCCCTACCCACGCACTGTCATGAGGAGTGAACGTTGGTATTTATGAAGAATAATAACTATTAAAATGTTTCCTGTACTGAATACTTAGCATATATGAGGCACATGCGGGCGCATCAGTGCGGTAACCCATTCAGTCCTCACAGCTGTTATTATAGATGAGGAACGTGAGGCTTAGCTTCCATTGTTTGCTCATTCATTGCAGTGGGTTGAATGGTAGTCCCCAGAGTACATGTCTAAATCCCACAGAGAGAGTGTGGCCCTGCTGGCCGACACCTTGAATGTGGATTTGTACTCTCCATAAGTGAGAGAATAAATTTCTGTTCTGTTAAGCCTACCAGTTTGTAGTAATTTGTTACGGCGGCCTCAGGAATCTAACAGTCAGATAGCTAAGTGATGATGTGTAGGCACGATAAAATCAAAGCTGCCATTATGGAAAAGTAATCAATAACACCCGAAAAGAATTACAGTGTACTAGCAAATGAAAACAACAGGCCATGTGTATACCTCACTGGTAGCCATCTCTGGGTAATGGAATTACTTCACTTCTTCTCTGTGTTTTCCTCCATTTTCCAGTCGTTGATGAACATGTAGTACTTTGATATCCAACTTGAAAAAACATCCCTAGGACAAGGTGTGTGAACTCAGACGCCCCTATTCACCCAACTTGTGAGGTAGCAGGGTGACAGTGGCGGGGCTTGCTGCAATGCCCCAGGGAGCAGGGTTCTCCAAAAAGCCTCACTGTTTCCTAATTCTGGTCACCAAACCGCCAGATCCTGTGCACAGATCCTCGCATCTCTGGAGTCCTGCGAGGACCACCAAACTGCCTGGTCAGTGGCTGTCCTTTGAGAATTATTCACATATACACACAGGTGCATCTCACGGCGACAGCTTTGTTCCAGAAAGGTTGTGAATAAATCATGCTTTAATAAATTGCCTTGTGGTGAACACCCAGCAGGCTAGCCATTCAGATGATGCCCCCTTGGACGTTGTCCACATCCTCTTCCACTGCCACCCTCTCTATGCCTAGTGTTGTGTGCTGTGTGTCCCTGAAGGGAGAGGGGCCTCCATGGCTCCCCAGGCCCCTGACCTGGCACCAGACACACCTTCCCAGGAGCAGATCCAGGCTCAGCAGGCACAGCCTTTGGATCTGTCCCCATGGACGCCGCGTCACAGCGGTTAGGGTGAAGGTGAAGAGAAAGGGCAAGGTACCCTGCACGCAGGGCAGGCCTGAGGGGGAAGGCCGTGGGAGGCGAGGCCCGGCTGTCAGAGCAGAGCTGCAGGCAGCTGGGCGCGGGGTGGAGGGCAGGTTGTGCTCGGGGTGGCCGGACCGTGAACGTTTGCGCAGCACCGCTGCAGGGTCTCCTGCCAGTAGTGCCCTCAGCGTTCAGAAGTGAATCACTCCCACAGCTGGCTTCCTAACCTTCCAGCTGCACTCTTTCTTTTAGTTTTATAGGTGAAGGTTTTTTGTTTGTTTTTTAATATAAATATAACAAATGAGGCATTACAGATAAAACTGGGAAAAAGTCTTTAAAAAACCTCCAGGCTAAAACTAAAAACTCCAGCTGGCTACAGGCAGTCCATTTTTCAAGGATCTTCTCTAAAGCACATTGTCCATGGCTTTTAGGGACAATTTCATAGTAGCCTCCTTGGAATTGGCAGTTTTCCTTTGTCCCAGCGATCCTGTCTGTCTAGTTTTAGTTGGGAGGGACCCCTTGCCTTGTCCTAAGGAGTTCAAAACGTCTCCAGGAGGGCCAGAGAGCCGCCGTGGATGCTCCCGGCAGCAGTGAAGGCCTGAGGACCAAGCCACGGATGAGGCCACGTCTCAGCCACCAGCCCCATGTGCAACTTGGCACAGGACAGTGCAGTGTCCTGTACACAACTCAGGGCAGGGACCAGTGATAAAAGTGAACTGACATCTTGGGATGCTTAACCGTGGAGCTGGGAGGACTGTGGGTGGAGCTGGGGCCCCCCCCTGTTGACTCTCTAGCCCTGACTTCCTGTTGAACTTTGTGGTAAATTCAGCAGGAGGGATGCTGATAAACAGAATAGCCATGTTGGAAGCGGGCCATTATTTTCCTTCTTCCCGTGGGAGCTGGTTGGAGCCCCGGATTGGAGGTGTGCGTTCCCGCACTGCGGTGGTGGTTTTTGTTTTTCTTTTTCCCCCGAATAAACCGTTTTTCTTGTGGATTTATCGGGAGAGTTATTTATGTCAGTTGACACCAGAAAGCACCAGATGCCACAGCCCCAGAAAGACCCGCTGTGGTGCTCATCGTTTGGTATTCCCAGTGTTCCCAAATGCTAAGGATGTCAGGGCAGCGTGTAGACACACCTTGCAGAGAGGCTCAGACCCTCACCTGATGATTGCCTGTGGAGCTCCAGCACCCAGGTGAAAAATAAGAGTCATACCTTCTCTGACCTACTGCCTGAGCTATTGTCAGGATTTTTAAGGACTGATGATGAATAAAATAGAAGGGTTTAGCATGAGCCCCGGATGTGCAGGGTTGAAGAGAATAAACAGCCCCTGTGTGTCAAAGATCCTTCCTGGGTAATCCAACCTGAGAAATCGCTGCCTCAGCCACCTCTGCTGCTAGGGAAAGCCGAGAAAATAGAGACTCCAAAATGAAATGAGGCTTGGAGGTGAACCATGTGAAAACCTGTGCGTGGGCAAGAAGCATCAGCCATTACAATCAAATCTATGAGGAAGGGGCATGGTGGGCGGGAGACGGTGAACAAGCAGCAGATAGAAAATGCGGATTTTCTCTTGGGAAGCTCCATCCCTGGGAAAGACATTTTAACAAAACAGAGCAGGAAGCTTTGCCTGCGGGGGACACTGTTCTCATTTGCATGTTAAAGGGGGAGCCCTCCCTTCGCCACCCCTGGGGGGAGGGGGCTGTCAGAGATGGCTCTCAGTCTGAAGGTTTCCTGCTGACATTATACTCTGTTCAGAACCCACAGCCCCAACGAAAGCCTTATATACTGTAGATGCTCAATAAATATTTGTATTGAGTTGCATTTAAAAGCTGGTGTCTTGAGTGGCCCAGACCCTGAAAGGCTGTGCTCAGAAATCTCTGTCCTTGTGTGTGTCCTGAATTCTGTGTAGGCTGTGGGGCGAGGCCTTAGAGGGGTCATGATCATCCAGAAAGCCTGACGTGTGTCAGTTTAGGTTCCACCGCCTGCACCTCCCAATGTAGACAAACAGCTCGAGTCAACCGAGCTACAGAACCAGCACTGCCAGTCTGAGACTAGGGGCTGGGAGGGCCTTGGCTGTAGCAGTGCTGTCCTGCCAGAAGTCGGCTGCCCTCCCTGGGCTCCCTGTCTGTTACCCAGCAGGGATTTACCCCTTGCAGTGCCCGCACTGGGCCTGCTCTGCAGCTTCATCCCACGCCACAAAGGGCGCTCCTGGGCTTCTTCACCTCCACAGCCTGTGTGCACGTCTGTACTGGCTGGCTGCACCTGCCTGCTGCCCAGGCCTCTGTGCCCACGTGCGTGGATTCTGGTAGCTTCTGATGAATCAAAGTCTCTCCTTTTCATTCACTCCACATACAGACATTGACACCTCCTGTGTGCCAGGCACTGCCCTGAGTGCTGGGGACAGCAGGAGCAAAGCAGATAAAACTCCTGCTCCTATATTGCTTATATCGGGGGTGGGAGGGCGAACAAACAGGGAGCATAGTCAGTAAGTAAGTACTGTGTTAGAAGATGGTGCATTTTGGGTAAAAACCACAGGATTAAGAAGGATCTGGAGTGAATGGGGAGGGACTGAGACAGAAAAGGGTGTTGGGGACACCCTGCCCTAGGAGGGAGAGCCAGCGACACCAACGGAGGGGGGCTGAGGGCTGTGAGGACAGGCAGGAGTTGGGTGGCTGCACCATTGAGGTCAGACCCAGTTGTCAACTGAGAAGGAGGGTGGAGGGAGGGGTCTGGGACAAGGGCTGCTGGGGGAAATTAGAGAATTGATTCTGGATATTATTTGTGAAGACTCTGAAAAACAAGCATTACAAATGGGAGAGAGTGAAATTGAGACAGGCAATAAAAGGGGGTTGTGCCCAGGAGCCAAGGGGAAGGGGTGGGTGACAGGAGCAGCAGGCACATGTGGGGCAGACCCTCGGAGGGTTCTCTGCTTTCCCGCGGGTGGGACCCAGGCCTGAGCTGCCTAGGGATGGTCTTGGTGCCCCACTTGTGGAAGGCTGTGGTCAGAAAGCCCAGAGGGAAGTGTACTCTGCAGAGGGGTGAGGAGGGGTAGAGTCAGGGTCTCTGTCTGGACTCCCAAGGGAATACAAGGGCGTGCATGTTTATCTCCAGAACACAAGGGGACTGTGCCATCCGGGTGGTTTATCGGATGTGTCCCGTGTGCCTAGAAGGGCGCCGGATCACAGCACATAGTTGCTGAGCAAGTGAGTGAATTCAAGCACTCATTGGCTGCGCTCTGGGGTCCCCCGCTTGTTGGGCATGGTGAGCCCACAGGAGATGTGGGTGTCCCCCCGCTGGCCTGCCTTGAAACCTGGTTTAAGTAGCAGCCTCTTCCTCCAGGAGACCAAGGGGACTCGTGGGCCTCACAGACAAAGTGCCCCAGACCAAGGGGACTCTGTGCCTTATAGACACAGTGCCCCAGACCAAAGAGCCCTGAATATGGAGGCCGGTACCATCAGCCCGTGTTGACTGGGCCTGGACTTGGCCAAGTCACTCAACGTCTGTGAGCCCATCTCTCCCACATGGAACCCCAGGAAATCAGGATGTCCTGCTGGCCCTGTCTGCTTTACAGGGCACCTGTGAGGATCACAGATCTGTGTGAGGCCATGCTTGGGACCAAACCATTGCGCAGTGTAAGGCGCTGTTCTCACTCTTCCATTTGGAAAATTAAAGACAAAGAAAAGTAAAAAGAATATCACAACACGTACTGAGGCACTGCCCACGCAGAAAAGTAAACTGAAATTGTTCTGTGGCTTCATATCCTTCTGGAGTAAAGCGATGACATCTAAAGTTCAAGTTCCCTGTCAACCATAGCTTAATTCTATCCCTCTCCTCTCCCTCCCTCATAAGGCAGCCACTTTCATTAATTTTGTGTAAGTGACTTTAGCCCAGATTTTAAATATTTTATTTATTATTTATGAGAATTACAATATAGAAACAATACATTGTAACGTTTATTTTAACAGTTTGCATAAATAGTATTAAGTTTCTGCATCCAATTCTGATGTGTGTGTGTGTGTGTGTGTGGCGGGGGGTCTCCCCACACCAGCAAGCAAGTCTCTGACCCCGACACCGGCTGGTGTCCTGCGATTCAGCTCCGTTGTGACACTGTCCACTGCAGACGGCGTCAAGTCCAACAGGACTGCCCCAGCCCCCAGATGCCAATCACAAGTCCAGGTTGTCACCTGGCTTCTGACCAACGCACTATAGACCAGGGTTCCCACAAGTCCCTCCTTGGGTTTGACTAATTTGCTAGAACTCAGAGACACATTTTCTCACTAGGTCATGGGTTTATGATAAGAGGACAGAACTCAGGAACAGCAGTGGCAGAGATTCATGGGAAAGGGGCGGAGCTCCATGTCTCCCCCAGGTGTGCCACCCTCCTCAAAAAGCCATTCAGCAATCCCAACCTTGTTCTTTGGGTTTGCATGGAGGCTTCATTCCAGAGGCACGAGTGATGAAATCATTGTCCCTACAGGCAGGATGTTCCCTGATTCAGGCTCTGCTCTGGGGACACTGAGAAGAAACGGGACATCAGGGACTGGTCCAGGTACCAGAGTTTATTCTGCCTGAAATTATATCCTAAATCCTGGGCTTGCCCTGGAGTTACCTCAACTAACTTGGGGTCCTTGGGGGACACAGAAATGGATAGGGTTGATGTATAGTTGGGATTTATTTGGAATCTGACCAATATTTACCCCAGCTTAGACCTGGCTCTCCAGTAAAGGCAGTGTGACCTCTCTCTTTGTCACCGCCTTCCTCGTCACCCATTAGCAGGAGTGCCCAGGGATAAGCATTCCTTTGTGGCCCTTCCCTCTCAGGGAGGGCTGGTTGCTCAGGTCCTGCCAGGGGAGCTAGGACTTGTGCTGAGGGCCCTGACTTGCTCTCCCCAGGACATTCCAGAGCTACCCTGTCATGCTCAGGGAGGAAGAGTTACTTTTGCCCGTGGCATAAATAAATACAGGAACCATCTCCAATAATCACAGTGTGTGCCAGCTCTCCAGTGCCCGCTGACAAAGCAGGAGGAAACCTGAAAGGCCACTCAGGATGGGGAGGCCAGCAGGAGAGTCAGGGCGCCAGACTGGGATTCTGGAGAAAGGGGCAGCAAGGATGTGCTGGATTTTTATTTTAAATTATCAAGTTCTTCAAAAAATTGAAAAGAGCAATTAAAAAAACAAATCTAAGTAACCTTGCCCAATTCACTTCAGATCTTAAGAAATAAAAATAAAACCTTATTGGTCCACTAGGAAGCCGGCCATACTAGATCATTGTCTCCCCAGAGGTTGTCGCTACTCTCAGTTTGCGTTTATCTTCCTCATGCTTGCTTTAGTATTTTTATGACATAAGTATGCATCCATACAAACAACCGTGGGATTGTTTTTAAACTTTCTTTAAATGCTTGTCTACTGTACCTATGGTCTTACAACTTGCTGTTTTAGAAACATTGTGGCAAAAGAAACCACGACATACAATTCCCCCTCCCACCAACTTCCCAGTGCACGTGGTGCGGCGTGGGCCCGCATCTGCATGACTGAAACTATTTGCACCAAAAGACACCCCTCCCAGACCCTGACAGTTCTACCTTCTATGAATTTGACTACTCTAGATATTTAATATAAGTGGAATCAGTCAGTATTTGCCTTTTTGTGACTGGCTTATATCACTTAGCATGTCCTTAGGTTCATCTGTGTTGTAGCACGTGTCAGAATTTCTTTCTTTTTCATGGTTGCATAAATATTCCAGTGTATGGATGGACCACATTTTGTTTATCCATTCATCCATCAATGGACACTTGGGTTGAGTTCACTTCTTTTCTATTATGAATCATGCTGTTGTTATATCATGGGTGCAGATATCTGCTCCAGTCCCTGTTTTCAATGTTTTTGGATACACTCCCAGAAAAGGGATCATTGGATCGTATATGGAAGTTCTGTTTTTAATTTTTGAGAAAATTCCATATTATTTTCCATAGTGGCTGTACCACTTTACATTCCCACCACCAATGCACAAGTATCCAATTTTTCCACATCCTCACCAGCATTTGTTATTTTCTGTGTTTTTCTTAGTGGCCATTCTGATGGGTGTGAGATGGTTTCTCATTGTGGTTTTCGTTTGCATTTCCCTAACAACTAGTGACACAGGGCATCTTTCCATATGTTATTGTCCATGTGTGTGTCTTCTTTGGAGAGATGCTTGTTAAGGTCCTTTGCCCATTTTAAAATTAGCTTTTTCATCATGTGGGTGTTGAGATGTGTGAGTTTTTTATGTATTCTGAATATACCCCCTTATCAGATACGTACATGGTTTGCAAATATTTCCTCTCATTCTGTAGGTTGTCTTTTCACTCTGCTGATTGTTTTATTTGCTGCACAGTTTTTAAGTTTCATGTGGCCCATTTGTCTATTTTTGGTTTTGTTACCTGTGCTTTTTTTTTCTTCCCAAGAATTCCTTGCCAAGTCCAGGGTCATGGAAATTTCCCCCTATTTCCTTCTAAGAGTTTTATAGTTTCACGTTTTATGTTTAGGTCTTTAGTGAATTTTTGAATTAATTTTTGTATATGGTGCATGCACCTTGCCCTTTGAACTTATTTAGTGTTTGAGATTTATCCAAGTTAATGCAAGTACTTCTAGCTCACACACGGTCACACTGACAGAACCCTTTGGAATGTCTTCCATGGGTTGTCTGTCCATTTTCCAGTTGTCATACAGTTTTGTGACAGATGCTCTAAGTCCCCGTGCACTGGCCCCGAGCGTGTGAGCATCTTCCATACTAACACATACCCCCCAACTGTCACCCAGAGGGGTTGTAGGAACTGGGAGGACTGCCCCTCTTCCCTAGGACACCCATTCCTGCATATAATGGTGCAGGATAGTGCCTCATGATAACTTCCATTTTTTGGATTAATTAGCAGAATTTGAGGTATAAAGTTTATTAAACTGCTTTGTATCTTTTCACTCCCCTGAACTGTTAGGACAGGTGATTATCATAGTGTTAAAAATTTGGGAAGTAACTCTAAGTTACTCCATGGGACACTCCATTCCATCCTACTGCCACGGTCTTAACTCTATGATAATCACCCATCACAGTAGTTTGGGGCAAAAAGAAGGAAATAAAACCAGTTAACAAAATTTATGCCTATTTTAAAGAGATAAACTAAAGAAGAAATGGGTTCCTGGTTTGGATAATGGGTTCAAGCAAGGCAAGAACTGCTTTATGCTTAGATATCTGAATCACTCTGTCTGCACTGTGTTCCTGGAGCTCTGTAGGTGAAGATATGCTATAAATGGGAGGTAAATGACATTTCTCAAATTCAGACTAAAGGTGGGATGAGGTGGTCTGAATTAGTGATGATGGAGTTATGAGCTATTAAAAATGCAAGGTACCAAGTGTACAGGGGCACGCAGCAAACCAAAGCCAAGTAGGCTTGCTCTGGTGACTCCATAAGAATCTCCTGTCTGGTCCAGCTCTCCCGGTTTGGAGCAGGAAGAGGTTGGCATCCAAAGGCCAAAGCCATATTATAACCATAAAAGCAGTTTGCCTATTTGTGGCTGTGAACAAGCCAGGTAGGCTCAAATATCAGAATGACCCTCTGAAAAAGGGTTCTGCCTGGAGACAGGGCTTAAGCCATAAAATACTAAGAAAAGGTTCTGGTCCAGCATATTTTTAAGTTGTCACTCTTGTACTCACAGCAAGAAAGAAGCCAATGAACTGAAAATCAACAACTCTTCTTAGATCCAGTAGAGAACTAGAGTTACACAGCTGCGTCCCCCCAACAGGCAGGCAGATAGAGTCACAACTTACTGAAGCAGTAGCCTAGGTACAGAAAACTCCATGGGAACCAGTGCTGGGGTAGTAACCTGCCATTGAAGAATTGCTGGGGGCTCAGTGTGGATAAGCGTGTGAGTTAAAAACTCCAGCGGGACACAGAATTAGGAAAAGCACCCATCTTTTTGTGAGTTTTACCTCCATGAGCCCTATCAGGTTCTCACAATGAAGACTGGAGAAAAATCTCCTTGGGCTTCTGTCAGGGATAGAGGAAAAGTAACCACTTTGAAATATGCCTGAGCCTCTGTTCTTCTTATAAGGCCTGCTCTCTAGAGAAGCACCTAAACTGGGGTTTTATCGGAGCCTAACTCACCTGGAGGAAAGGAAATATTCAGCTCCAGACCCTTTTAGCCATCCTGTCCCACCTAAATGGGGGAAACTGGGGAACATTTGTGAAATTCACAGCCCAGATTTCAGGCTCATTAAAATATTGAGACTTAATCATAGAACTACAGACTCTTCTCCTCCCCCATACCTCACCACATCAACAGAACTCCTGTATAAAACAAGGGAATAAAGTGGAGAGATTGCTATGTCTCAGACCTTATTTAGGGAGAAGATTCTAGGGAAACCCAAACCTAAACATAACAGGGGAGACAAAAAGAAGGTCATCAAAGGAAATTTTAGCCTCTGACATGTACAGCTATAGTAAAGAGTAAATACAGCTTAACTCCTAGCCAAATAAACATAAAACCTCACACTGAAGGTCTACTTATCTCAGTTCCTTTTGCTTAATACACCACGTCTGGCTTTCAACAAAAAATAAGAAGCCTTACTAAAACACAAAAAGCACAGTTTGAAGTGACAGAGCAAACCTCAGAACCAGACTCAGATATGGCAGAAATGTTGTGATGATCAGACCAGAAACTTAAAACAACTATGATTAATATGCTAAGACCTCTAACAGAAGATGTAATCAACATGCAAAAACATATGGATAATGTAAACAGAGAGATGAAAATGCTAAGAAAACAAATCAAAAGAAAATGTTATAAATTAAAAACACTGTAACAGAAACAAAGAATGTATTTCAAGAGCTCATCAATAGACTAGACATGGCTAAGGAAAAAGACCAGTGAGCTTGAAAAAATGTAAATAGAAACTTCCCAAACTAAAATACAAAGAGAAAAAGATTAAAAAAGATGGAACAGGATACCCAACAATTGTAGAACAATTATAAAAAGTGAAACATGCATGTAATAGGAGCACCAGAAGGAGAAGAAAGAGATAAAAGAACTGAAGAAATATTTGAAGTAATAATGACTGAGAAATTTCCAAATTAAAGACAGACGCCAAATCATACATTCAGAGAACACCAAGGAGGATAAATACTAAGAAATATACACCTAGGCATATCATATTCAAACTGAAGAATATCAAAGATGAAATTCTGAAAGAAATCAGAGGATAAAACATCTTACATATAGAAGAACAAGAATAAGAAATTACATGTGGCTTTTCTTCAAAAACCGTGTAAGCAAGAAGAGAGTGGAATGAATTATTTAAAGTGTCAAAATTAATTAAATGAATGAATGAATTAAAGTGTTGAAACCATTATCCTAAAGTTCTGTATCCAGTGAAATTATCCTTCAATAGGGAAGAAGAAATAAAGATTTTCTCGGACAAACAAAAATTGAGGGAATTTGTCAGTACTGGACCTGTCTTGCAAGAAATATTAAAAGTTCTTCATAAAGAAGGAAAATGATGTGGGTTAGAAACTTGTATCTACATAAAAAAAAGAAGAGTGTTAAAGAAGGGATAAATGAAGGTTAAATAAGATCTTTTATGTTTCTTATTCTCACTGGATCTAACAGAAACAGTTTGCTCAGAACAATAAGAGCAACAACGTATTTGGTGATTATAGTTTATGGATAATGGAAGTGAATGACAGCTATTTATAAGGGAAGGGAGAGAAAACTTGGGAATACTCTGTTATAAGTACTTGTACTACCTCCAGGTGGTACAGTGTTATTTGAAAGTGGACTTGGATTAGTTGTAAATGTATCTTTCAAACTCTAAGGCAACCACTAAAATAAGTTTTTTAAAAAAATTATAATTGAGGTGTCAGTCAGGATTCTTCAAGAAATAGAACCAATAAGATGTATATATGTTCTGTGAGACTGAGAACCCAAGGTCTGCAATTTGGACACTCTGGAGAGTCAGTGGTCTATGTTCCAGTTCAGTGATGGAGGCAGGAGAAGACCAAGGCCTGAGCTCAAGACCAGCAGGCAGAGAGAACACATTTTCTCTTGTCAACCTTTTGTTCTACTCAGGCCTTCAACAGTTTGGATAAAGGCTGCACACATTGGAAAGGGCAATATGCTTTATTCAGTCTACAGATTTAAGTGGTAATTTCATCCAGAAATACCCGCACACACACTCAGAATAATCTTTAACCAAATATCAGGGCACCTCATGGCCCAGTCCAGTTGACACATAAATTAATCATCATAATTGATATGCTATGAGAGGAGAGAAAATGGAATCATATAAAATGCTCAATTAAAAGTAGAGAGGGAAAAAAAGAATGAAAGGCAAAAACAAAACAAAGCAAAACAAACAAGCAAAAAAAAAAAGAACAACGAAAGGTAACAACGAAAAGGTAACAAACAGATATTAATACAGCTATATCAATAATCTCTTTAAATGTCAAATTTAAATGCTAAGAAAAAAATCAAAATAAAATGTTACAAATTAATAACACTGTAACAGAAACAAAGAATGTATTTCAAGAGCTTATCAATAGACCAGACACAGCCAAAGGAAAAAATATACTAATTAAAAGACAGACTGTCGGTGTAGGTAAAAAACAGCAACCATATGTTGTCTATAAGAAACCTATTTAAATATAAAGACATATATAGATTAAAGGTAAATGGATGCATAAAGATATACTATGATAACACTAATTAAAAGAAAGTTGGAGTAACTATGTAAATTTCAGACAAAGCAGACTTCAGGGCAAGGAAATTATCAGAAATAAAGAGAGGTGTCAGATAATGACAAAGGGGTCAATTCTCTAAGAAGACGTGAAAATCCTTAATGTTTATGCACCTCAACAGCACCTCAACACAGCTTCAAAGTACGTGAGACAAAAACTAATAGAAATGCAAGGAGAAATAGACAAATCCATTGTTATAGTTGGAGACCTCAGCACCTCTCTATCAGACACGGACAGATCCAGCAGGCAGAAAACCAGTGGGATGTAGTTGAACTTAACAACACCAACAATCAACTGGATCTAATTGACATCTGTAGACTACTTCAGCCAACAACAGCAGAAGACACATTCTTCGTAAACTCACACAACATACACCAAGATAGCCCACCTTCAACATCATACAACACATCTTAACAAATTTAGAAGAATAGAAATTATGCAGTTTGTTCTCAGAGAACAATAGAATTAAACTAGAAATTAACAGAACTGTAGTGGGAAACCCCCCAAATTCTTGTAGATTAAATAACATACTTCTAAACAACACAGGAGTCAGAGAAAAAGTCAGGAGAAATTTAAAGATATTTTAAACTAAGTAAAAATGAAAATACAACATATCAAAATTTGTGGAATGCAATGAAAGCAGTCCTTAGAGGGAAATTTATAGCATTAAATGCATATATCAGAAAATAAAAAGATCTAAAATCAATCATCTAAGCTTCTACACTAGGAAACTAGAAAAACTGAAAAGAGCAAATTAAATCCAAAATAATCAGAAGAAAATAAATAATAAAATTTACAGCAGAAATCAATGAAATTTAAAACAGGAGATCAATAGAGAAAATCATGAAACCAAAGGTGTTTCTTTAAGAAGATCAATGAAATTGATAAGCCTCCAGCAAGGTTAACTGAGAAAAAAGAGAGAAGACACAAATTACTAATACCAGAAATGGAAGAGAGGCCACCACTACTGGATACCATGTACTTTAAGATGATAATAAAGGAATATTATGAGAAAGTTTATGCCCCCAAATTTGATAACCTGGATGAAATGGACTATTCCTTGAAAGTTGTAACCTATTAAAATGCACACAAAACTCACACAAGAAGAAATATATAATCTAAACAGGTCTGTGTCTACGAGGTGTGATAAAAAACTATAGTGAATGCTGCCGCCAAGTGCCATCCAGCTGATGTTAATTGTGTTTTTGACCTTGATGGAATTGTGCGAGCTGAGTTTGTACCCAGGAATACTTCGGTGAACTCTGAATATTATAAGGGCTTATTAGAGCACTTAAGAAACGTTGTGTGTAGGAAAAGCCCTGAGAAATGGGCAAATGTTTCATCCTCCATCATGACAACGCTCCGTGTCACACATTGTTTCTGGTACGGCAATTGCTGTCAAATAAAAACATTATGATGTGTCCTCATCCACCTTATTCACCAAATCTAGCACCTTGCAACTTCTAGCTCTTCCCGAAAGTCAAAATGAACATGAAAAGTAAACGGTTTGAATCGACTCAGGACATCAAGGCAGCCATCAAAGCGCAACTAAAGACACTCACGAAAGAGGACTTCCAGAACTGCTTCAGAAAGTGGCAAGAATGATGGGATAAATGTGATCGAAGTGAGGGGGAGTATTTTGAAGGGGATTAATGGCAATGTGTCTTTTACTGTAATTAATTTTTTAATTTAAACATTCACTGTATTTTGTGATCACACCTCATATTAATAAATTGAATCAATAATTAATAATCTTCTTTCTAAAACATAAAGCACCAGGCCCAGCTGGGTTCACTGTGAATTTTACCAAACATTAAAGGAAGGAATGATATCAATTCTTTACAATCTTTTCCAGAAAATAGAAACAGAGGGAATATATCCTAACTAATTCTATGAAGCCACCCTAATTCCCAAACCAGAGAAAGACATTACAAGAAAGGAAAACTACAGACTACTATCTCTTATGAACACAGATGCAAAAATCCTCAAGAAATTATTAGCGCATCAAATCCAACAATGTATAAATAGAATTATATACCATGACCAAGTGGGATTTATTCCAGGTATGCAAGGCTGGTTCAACAATTGAAAACCAATTAGTGTAATCTGCCATAGTCTGCCTGGGCTGCTGTAACAAAATACAGACTGGGTGGCTTAAACAACAGACATTTATTTTCTCACAGTGCTGGAGGCTGGAAGTCCAAGATCAAGGTGCTGGATATCTGACTTAAGGTCTAGCATGGGGAGGGCTCTCTTCCTGGCCACCATGTACAGATGGCCACTTTCTCGCTATGTCTTCACATAGCTTTTCCTTAGTGCATGCACAGAAAAAAAGAGATAGGTCAAGCTCTCTGATGTCTTTTGTTATAAGGGCACTAATCCTATTAGATCAAGCCCCCACTCTTATGACCTCGTTTAACCTTAATTCCTTAAAAACCCCATCTCCAGATACAGCCACACTGAGGATTAGGATTTCAATGCATGAATTTTGGAAGGATTTACACATTTGGTCTATAACATAATCTAACACATCAATAGGCTAAAGAAGAAAAATCATATGATCATATCAATAGATGCATGAAAAACATTTGACAAAATCCAATACCAATTCATAATTAAAAACAAACAAACAAACAAAAAAACCTCTCACCAAACTAGGAACAGAGAGGAATGTCTTCAACTTGATCAAGGACATAGACACAATATCTAAAGCTAATATCATACTTAATGGTCAGAAACTATATGCTCTCATACTAATACTAGAACAAGACAAAGACATGCTCTCTCAGCGTTCCTATTCAACATAGTACTGGCAGTCCTAGCTGATGCAATGAGACAAGAAAGGCAATGAAAGATAAACAGATTGAGAAGGAAGAAATACACCATCTGTGTTCACAGATGACGTGATTGGCTATGTCAAAAACACCAGAGAATCAACAAAAGAAGAAAAACTCCTGAAACTAATAGAAATTATAGCAAAGATACAGGATGCAAAGTTAATGTACAAAAGTCAGGTGCTTTCCTATCTACCAGCAATGAACAACTGGAACTGGAAATACAAAACACAATGCCATTTACATAAGCCCCAAAGGGAAAAAAAGAAAGAAATACTTAGGTATAAATCTAACAAAATATATACAATATCTATATGAGGAAAACTACAAAA
The DNA here is from genome assembly GCF_036562045.2 of Rhinolophus sinicus. Classification (NCBI taxonomy): domain Eukaryota; kingdom Metazoa; phylum Chordata; class Mammalia; order Chiroptera; family Rhinolophidae; genus Rhinolophus; species Rhinolophus sinicus. Next base: position 41,539,844 of record NC_133761.1, on the reverse strand, counting down.
TCCTGATGAAATAAAAAAAAGTTCTAAATAAATGGAGAGTAATCCATGCACACGGATAAGAGTATATTAGTTTGCTGGGGTTGCCATAACACAATATGAAACTGGGGGCTTAAACCACAGAAACTTACTTTCTTACATTTCTGGAGGCTGGAAGTCCAAGACCAAGGCATGGCAAGTTGGGTTTCTCTTGAGCTCTCTCTCCCGGTCTCACAAACATCTGACTTCTCTCTGTGTCCTCACATGGCCTACCCTCTGTGAGTGCATCGCTGAGTCTCTATCTCTGTCCTTGTGTCCTAATGTCTTCTTGGAAGATAACCAGGCAAATTGGATTAGGGTACATTTTGTCTTTAAATTTTACCTCTCTAAAATGCCCTAACCACATTCTGAGGTACTGGGGTTTAGGGCTTCAGCATATGCATTTTACAGGGACACAATTCTGTCTATGACAGAGAGACTCAACATTTTCAAGATGTCAGTTCTTCCTAATTTGGTCTATAAATGCAATGTAATCTCAGTCAAAATCCCAGTAAAGTTTATATGGAGACAAATTTTATATTTTTCTAAAGTTTATATGGAGACAAAAGGCCCAGAAGAGCCAACACAATATTGAAGGAAAACAAAGTCAGAGACTGATACCAGCTGGCATCAAGACTTATTATAGAGCTGTAATAATGAAGACAGTGTGGTATTGGTGAGGAGATGGACAAATAGATAGATGGAACAGAAAAGAGAGCCCAGAAATAGACCCACACAAATATGATCAACTGACTTTTGACAAAAGATCAAAGACAATTGAATGGAGAAAGTATAAGCTTTAAAAATAATGGTGCTGGAGTAACTGGGCATCCAAACGCAAAAATAAGATTCTAGACACAAACCTACATCTTTCACAAAAACAAACTCAAAATGGATTATGAACCCAAATGTAAAATGCGAAACTATAAAACTCATGGAAGATAATATAGGAGAAAAACTTGGTGACTTTGGGTTTCTTTATATTTTTTGGATATTAACTCCTTATCAGATGTATCATTTGTAAATATCTTCTCCCATTTAGTAGGAGTAGGATATCTTTTCATTTTGTTGATGATTTTCTTCTGCTGTGCAATTCTTTAGTTTGATGTAGACCCATTTGTATATTTTTTTTCTCTTATTTCCCTTGCCCAAGGAGAGATATCAGAAAAAATATTGCTAAGAGCAATATCAGAGAGTTTACTGCCTATGTTTTCTTCTAGGAGTTTTATGGTTTTGGGTTCTACATTTAAGTTTTTAATTCATTTTGAGTTTATTCTTACCTATGGTGTAAGAAGGAGATTCAGTTTCAATTTTTTGCAGGTATTTGCCCAGTTTTCACATCATTTATTGAATAGACTCATTTTACCCCATTGTATGTTCTTGCTTCCTTTGTCATAGATTAAATGACCATATAGATATGGGTTTATTTCTGGGTGTTAGGTGTTTTCAAAGAACCCTGTTCTTTTTCATTAGAAAACTTATCTCTGTATTTCTTGTGGTTGATTGATTTTCTGATCCCCTCTTCTCGCACAATAAGCTCCATGAAAGCAGGGCTCTTTCTCTTTTTGCTCCCTGTTTTATTCCCAGTCTTTTCAGAGCCTGATACATATTGGACTCTGTGTAAACATTTGCAGAATGAATGGATTATAGAAACAGCTCCCTAACTGGTCTCCTGTTTTTGTCATTCTCTAGTCCCCCCCCCCCACCACTGCAGAAAATATGCATAACTGATCACAACGTCACTTTCCTACTGAAAACTTTTCAGTGGCTTCTCGTTGCCCTCAGATAAATGTCAATGCTTGACAAAAAGGCTTTCGATCTGGCAGTGGTGTCGTCCCTCCGCTCTCGCCCCTGTTAGCTGGGAGCCACTCATCTCAGCTCCCTCTACTCCTAGGCCTTCCCTCTTGCTGTCCTCCCTCCTCCTCCCCCTGGGGAACACTTGCTCTTCAGCCCCCTTTTTCTGATCTGATAGTTATTCCTGCCTGATGTTTTCCCTGGCCCTCCATCAGGTTAGTGCTCTCCACACCAGGTATTTCCTCTGCCACTCTATTTATCCAGCCCTTTCTCCTGGCTGGGGGTAGACTCCATCAGTCCTTGTTGAATGAACAAATGAAAATGGGATGGGAGGTAGAGTTCATCCAAGGTTTATTCAGCGAACATGCATTAAAGATATATAATACATGCTCTGGGCCAGGCCTTGGAGGCACAGACGGACATGGAGAGTATCACAGATGGTGTGGTGAGTGTCCTGAGGGTGCAGAGGGTGCACTGACTGGTGTTTGCTGGGAGACACTGCTCAGGTCTCAGAAACAGACAAGGGGGGCTCGGTGCCCACCACCTCTCCTGCTTTTCACTCACTGAAGCTGACCCTCACACTAGACCCACGGAAATGTTCTCTTGCTGTCTGTGTTAGAAGGTTAGCTAGTCAGAAAACGATGAAGGGAGGAAACTGGCAAGTCATCACATTTACCTCCTGCTTTCAGGAAATCCTGCTCTTTGTTTAAAGGCATTCCAGTGCGATTCCACAGCAGCTTTTGGCAACAACCTAGAATTCAGCAAGCCTGATGCCAAGAAGAGTCTTCTTCCAGGTAATCTCAGTCTCTCCTGCTGCATTTTGAGCTCATTTCATCTTATTTGCACCCTGCTCGTGACCATCCCTCCCCATCCCTTGTTTATGCCGTTCCTCTCTGCCTGGTACCTCTTCTCTGTCACCTGTGCACTGTGGTCCCTGAGCTCCCGCTCCCTCAGCGTGTGGTTCACGGAGCTCTCAGATCCAACTCTCCTTGGGGGGCGATGAAAGAAGAACTAGGTTTCTGTCCAAATGAATCAAACTCAAAAACATAGTGTTGAACGAAGAAAGAAAGTTAGAAAATAAAGTATGCAGTATATCATTTACGTAAATCAAATATACGAAACAGTGCTATACACGTTATGGATGTACACACATACACACACAAACACACACACACACACACGCGGGAGGGGGGCCAGAAGGATGCAGTAACAATATGAGAATGTAGTTATGGGAGGGTGGGACCAGGAGCAGGGATAAAGAGACACAAAGAATAAATGAATGTCTGTGTGTGTCAGGCAGCCTCATCTGGCAAATGATGGTCTGTGCCACCAGCTGAGGAAATGGTCACTGGAATTTGTTCAGGTTCAGCCCCAGAAAGGAAAACCACACAACTCAAGGTACATAATATGCAGAGGTGGCTCTAAGGTGGGCAGAGCGCAGGGTCAGGGTAAGGAGAGGATGGGGTGGGGAGGAAAGCCACCCGGAGGGGTCGCCTAGGACTAAGGAGCACACACGCTCTGGGGCTTCTGCTGTTTGGTGCCTCTGCCCAAAGGGGGACAGAAAAAGGAACACTAGACACTCCGAGTACTGGTGCAGGGAAAACAGCCTCAACTTTTTTGTTTTCTGGGATGAGAAAAGATACAGACTTGTCCCCTGTAATAAACAAACAAGACTACAAGGGATCTTTAGCTCCAGACATCAGAAATGTTTACATAAACTGAGAAACAGTTAACGTCAAGACTTTGTGAGTCTCAGATTTGGTATTTTTAAAGCAATGTCGACAAAGATCCATGACCCTTAGAGGTTGGTGACACAAGTGTGTGACAATAGACCCCTCAAGTTAGATCCCCAAGTCCTGACTGAGGTGTCTTACCTGTCCTTGGGCACACACCCCGCTGCTGGGGGCTAGGCTCCCACCTCCTTTTTCTGTGCCCCCTCTCTCGCTTCCAGGCTTGTTTGTGTTTCTTTGAAATTTACCTAAATTGCAGTGTATTTTAAAAATATTTCATGCTAATGTTATTACTACGTTTTGCTGTGTTAATTGGTCTGTCTTGGAATAAGGCAAGCACTTTCCCTAGAAAAGCACAATCCAGTTGACTGTGCCTACTCGACGGAAGTTATTGAGACACAAAGCCCTAAGCCGTGTGCTGCCTGGCTGGGCCTGGAGCCCCTGGGTCGGAGGGGAAGGTGCCTCACTTGCTGACAAATGTAGCTATCCATGTCCCCTCCACAGCCACCCAACTTGCAGCCCCGTGAATGTTTCACCTTGTGATGGGGTGCTAAGATGGGGTGCTGCCTCAGTGAGTAAGTGGCAGCACCCCATGTTCCACCCAGAGGTGAGTCTGCGGGATGGCTCACAACTCTGACGTTGTGGGTCCTTCCTCTTCTGTGGGGGGGAGTGTGGACACATCCCCTCACCTTCAGCATAGGAGGGAGGAGGCTTTAACACATCGGGGCGCTGACAAGGGGCCAAGTCCTGGCATTGGCCTGAGAATATGAGGGGCGAGGAATTGGCTGAGCTGGCTGGAGGAGCTGAGACAAGGCTGCAGGTGGGAAGTTGTCAGCGCTGGCAAAGGATGCACCTGAAAGAGCAGGCCGGGGCCCCGTCATGTCTTTGCCCTCGACAACCCAAAACAGAAAGCCCTCCGCGTGCTGTGTGGAGGTGAACCTCTGAAAACCAGGGACTGAAAGGGCTTTGTCGCTGCCTGGTCAGTGCATCACCCTGGTCAAGAGAACCAACGGAGAGGGGTCCCCCAGGACCCAAGTGGAAGGGCACTTTTCTACATCCGCTGTGGCCAGAGTGCCCGAAAGTCAGACAGGTAGGACCCCCTTCCCTTGAGGTTCCATTGGCCCAGCTCTAGTCCTGGACAGTCAGAGTTAAGGAGCCGGGAGTGGAGATGCTGCCAGGGAGAGAAGAGGCTGAGTGTGTCGTCAGCTGAATTGTGTCCACCACAAATTCATATATTGAAGTGCTACCTCCAGGAGCTCAAAATATCAGGACAGAGGGTCTTTAAAGAGGTGATTAAGTTAAATACAGTTATTAGGGTGGGTCCTAACCCAATGTGACTGGTGGCCATAGAAGAAGAGATTTGGACACAGGGAAGATGATGGGAAGATGTGGGGAGATGGAGGCCGTGTACAGGCGAAGGAGAGGGGCTCAGAAGGAACCAGCCTGCCCACACCAGGACCTCAGACTTCCGGCTGCTAGAACCATGAGGAAATACTAGATTTCTTGTTGTTGAAACCACCCAGCCTGTAGTCCTTTGTTATGGCTGCCCCGGCACTAGACACACTGGGTATCTTCTCTGCAGGCTGCTTGTCTGCACAAGGCCTGGGTTTTCCCTTCCAATGCCATTCACAGAGGGTGCATTACTGACAGCAGAGTCATCCATGGAGCTCAGATCACCAGCAAACTTCTTGTGCTCTCCTGTCCCCAGGCCAGGAAGAGCCAGCTCCCAGGTGGGTCTGTAGGGGGCGCTACAGCAGACACTGATGTTGCTCCTGGTTCATTCAGTCTGGGCAGCTGGTCAGCACCCTGTTGGCTTGTCCCTGACAGCAGCAGCCCCCTCCCACCGTCCTGAGAGGCTCTCCCATGTGTCGCAGATGAGTTCACACCCCTGGGTTAGATGTTGGCCGCACCGATTACTCTCTGGAGAAAATGGAAGCATTAATTCAAGATACCCAGGTGACGAAAGCATGTCTGCCCTCAGTATGGCCCAGTCCTCAGTGTGCTGCCCACAGCCCCAGCAGCACGTGTCCTTGAGCCCCTTCTACTTTCAAGGCGGCCTTTGAGTCCTGTGCAAATAACTGTGCTCTTCTCTGTGCTCCAGTGGCCTCTTAGCTGCCTCCCCTTCCAGTCTCTTTCCAAGGTCCAGTCTGTCTCACAGATTCTTTCTACATTAGAGCTTGTCTTGGATTCAACCTGCTGACCAGGCTCTATGGCAGAAGTGGCCCTGGGTGTGCAGAGGCCTCAAGAATGTGAAAACTGACCCAGAAGGAGAGGGACCGTTAGGCTTTGGTGTCCAGTACACTCAGGGTGGCAGCAAGGGGCTCACCCTCTGGGGGAAGAGGATGCAGGCTGAGGCTCCAGGGGCCTCCCCCACCCTGGGAGCGGTACTTCCTGAGCACACCCAGCAGACTGAGAGCCCGCCAGTCCCCATGCACGCGGCAGCGCTCCCCCACACCGGGCCTCGCCATGCGCATGGGGCAGTTGACAGCATCTGTATCAAGGGCCCCTGCCTTAAAGTGGCTTTAACATGGTACTGCGCCAGCCTCTGCTCAGCCTTCAGGAGGAAGCTGAACACTCACTTCACTCAGCTGGTTTCATGACACAGTCATGGTGGCGACTGGGCAGGGAGGGTAAGTGGGAGGCCCTGGGCCGGAGTGGACCTGCTGCACAGCCTGCCCCATGTGTCCTGCGCTGGCTGCAGGCCCAGGCCCCTTCTGTGCTGGGAGCTGTTGACATAGTCCCATGTGCGTCACTGGGCCCTTGGGGGTGGTCCAGGGGTGCTGGCCACACCTGATCGCTGCTCCGTCCGTGTACCTGTGGCAACTCACAGGGACCAAAGCCAAATCAGCTGTGGGGGGCAGGGGCGGGTGGAAGACACACTTGGAGGCTTGAATTTGGCCCCTTCAAAAACAAAACCCGCCACATAAAGCAAACCCCCACCATCATTTACGGGTCTTTACCAAATAGCTGGTAGGTTCTAGGAATGTCTGAAGTCCCAGGCTGAGGCATAGCTCAGCAGGTGTTAGTCCTGTGCAGGAGAGCTCAGTACAGACCCCAACTCCTCTGGGGCACTTGGGACCTCAGTGGCTGTCCCAGAGATGCTGGGGCTGCATTTCGAGAGTCCTACCTGCTCCTGCAACACAGCCACGCACAATTTCTTAGCTATTGGACACACCTCTGGAGAGTGGCTCTCAGCCTTAGAAAGCATGAGTCGTACCTGGGGGAGCTAATATTATACATACCTGTGACAATGGGGACACGGGGACGCCCCAGAATCTTGACAACACCAAATGCTAGGAGGCTTTGGGGCGGTGGGAACGGCCATTCACTGCTGGTCGGGACATACATGGTGCAGCCAGTTTGGAAGACAGTCTGGCAGTTTCTTCCCAAACTAAACACTCTCTTACTACACGATCCAGCAATCACGCTCCTTAGTATTTACCCAAAGGAGTAGGAAACATGTCCACGCAAAAGCCTACACATGGATGTTTACAGCAGCTCTATCCATAATCACCACAACTTGAAGGCAGCTGATGTCCTTTGGTAAGTGATGGATAAATACACCATGGGACATCAGACAGTGGAATATTAGCGCTAAAAAGAAGAAGCTTTCAATCCACAAAGAGACGGAGGAGCCATAAACGCACACTTCTACGCGGAAGAGCCAGTCTGAGGAAGCTGCACACTGTGTGGTCTCAACTGCATGAGCAAACTGAGCACAGTTTGCTTCCCGAGGGCAGTGAGATACTTGGAACGACACTGGTGTGGGTCCATGGCACCAGGCATCTGTCCAAACCCACAGGACGTACCGCCCTGGGCGTGGCCCTAACGTCAACTGTGGACTCTGGGTGACAGCGATATGTCCGTGTAGGTTCACCAGTTGTGATGATGTATCCTCTGGTGGGGGATGCTGCCCGTGGGGGAGGCTGTGATAACAGGGTGTATGGGAACTTTCTGTACTCCCCACTCAATTTCGCTGTGACCCTAAAACTGCTCTCAAAAATGGTCTATTGAAAAAAAGTTTGAGGTTACTGGGACCCACTCCCCCACTTGGAAGAGATTCTGAGTCAGCAGGGCTGGAGCTGGGTGTGGGAACTGCATTCTGAAAACTTCTTATGCCCGATGTCAGTGGCGTATGGGACCCCTGCGGAGAAGCAAAGGATCACAGCTCAGCCTGGCTGCTGGCAGAAGCAGGAAGAGAGCTGCAGCCCCTGGCTCCCTCTCCAGGCAACTGCCACCCACCCCAGCCTCAGGGGATTGGCAAGGCGAAATGTTCTGGCTTCTTGCACCCCTAGCTGTGTTGTGTCACGTGGAGAAGGAGGCTGCATGACTGCAGTGAGCTCCTGGGGGCATCCCTCCCACCTCAGGCCTCTGTCTTCTGTAGTTCTTATACAACTGACCACGTGGTCCTCCTCTCACAACACTCTCATTACACAGGCTCCTGCCTCCAGAACCTTCCTTTCTCTCTGCTGCCTTTAAGGTCAAACTCAAATGCTGATCTCTGATGTGAAGATCTTTGGGGGCACTGGCTCCCTACCCACCTCCCGCACCCCACAACTGTCCACTGTAGCCAGGCTAATCTGCCTGCTGTTTCCAGTATTGCCTCCCTTATCCGCACAGCCCCTCCTTCCTATCTGCATGCCCCACCCTCCCTCTCCATGGTCCCACTTCACTGGGGTCTCTCTCCATGGACCTCCAACTCCCTTCTTCAGGGAGCTTCTCTGCCTGGTCCTGGGCCCCAGAGCGCATTGCAGTGTCATCTATCTGAATTTGCCTAGGTGTGTCCTACCTGTGCTCACCCTGCCTCCCAGTGAAGAGGCCAGCACTAAGGTAAAGAAGACGCAGGAGTAAGACCAGCAGAACTGAGACAGGTTAGTTAGTATGATTACTAGGTAGATAGGGAGGTCCCTGGTGGAATAAACAAAAAGCAGACATATCCTGAAACTCCAGGTCCTGGAATGTCCCCTTCACTCCAGGACAGAGACATGGGAACACGCCTTAAGGTTAATAGATAATCTCAAATCCCTTCTGGCTGGGCAAAGGAGCAGATCTGATAGATGGAATGGGTTGGTTCGTTAATCCCTTCAGGATGGGCAAACAGGAAAAAAACCTAGTAGATTAATCCAATTAGAAGTCTCCAGCCCCCTTCCCCAAGCAGGCAGGGGAAGGTATAAAAGTAAGAGCTTTTGCCTCAGTCATGGGATACCTCCATTCGGGACCCCTTCCCACTTGGGAGCTGCAACCTCTTCTCCTGCCTCTAATAAACTATCCTCTTTTTAAAACTTATTGCCTCTCCCTGGTCCGTGTTTCCATTCTTCGCCTTCACAAGACAGGATCCCAGCCCGCACTCAGAAACTGACGGCAGATCCAACATCACCTACATCATTTGGGGAGTCACAGGAAAATATCCCCACATCAGAACTGGTCAGCAGACCTGGGCGCAAGGACAGACTCTGCCATTCAGGAACAACAGCCAGGGGCACATCACTCAGTTCTCTGAGCTTTGCTTTCTTTACCATAAAATGGGGACAATACTGCCCATTTCTCAGGACTGTTGGGAGGAGGGAAGAATTATAGAGCACGTCCCCAAGGCCAGCAGCTGCCGGGCTCAGCTGCCTGAAGCTGGCTTCAGCACTGCTCCACGACCTTGCTGCTACGCTGGTGGCCAAGCTAGGTGCAGGGCAGACAAGGCCAGAGTGGGGCCACTGCTGTCCTGAGGCTGAGCCGACAGTAGGTCCTAGAGACCTCCCACTCAAAGTGTCAGAGTCAAGAATGCGGGAGGGGGGGAGTGTCGGGTTGGGGTATACAGAATAGGGGTCTGCAGAGCTGACCCATGGTGGGGTTGGGTGCCTAGGCAGCAGAATTGGCTGAGGGCAGAGGCCTGGGCAAAAAAGCAGACAAACTGCAGAAGGACAGCTAGAAACAAAGACGATACTTTCTCTGGTTTAGGGAAGAGCTTCTGGAACACTCTTCATCCAAGGCCCACCTTGTGTCCTCAAATACCCTTGGGACAGCCCAAGAACATACCCCTGAGGTCAGGAACCGGGAAACTCAGGGGGCTGACAGCTTCTCTGTTACAGGGTGGTTGTCAGTGCAGGACTCGAGGAGACTGAACTGTGTAAGCATTTGGGGCTCTGGCTTGGAAATGCTTCTGTGTCATGGACTGTGACATGTCCTGTTATTTAAGATTGTAAAGCTTCAGTTCACTGTTTATCAGATGGGGATATTAATAGCTAGGGTGGTGACGGCTATGCAATCGGACAGAGCACATAAAATGCTTAGGACGAGGCTGGACATATAGAAGGTAAGTTAGTCTCGGTTCTAATAATCATCGTTATTCTTAGAGGCGAGGAAGGCAACCGATGCCACGCTGGAGAGCTGAGTCTTTCCCTGCACAAAATAGGGCAGGAAGAAGTGAGTCCACCCGTTTTCCCCAAGACCAAGAGAAGCTGGGGAAGGAGGGCCTCCCGTGCTCGCTCCTGTGGGAGAGTCCCTGGTCCCGAAGAGGCAGGAGGGGGCTGAAGAGTGTTTTTCCTAAACCAGCTTCTGGAGGCCTGATGTCCGCTTTCCCTTCCTTTTCGGACTGCTTTCCCAGGGTGACCATTCTGGAAATGTTTGCAGCCGCCAAACAGTCCTGTTGAATGACGCGGTGAGTGCAGTGAGACCCGGTGGAGGCTGGTCCACGCAGACCGAGTAGAGGTTGCAAGAGGGATTGTGCATGCGTACTCTGCAAACACGGTGGCTGCGGAGCGTCCCCTGGTCAGGGACACTGTTCTGACCCTGTAACTGAAGGGGAAGATTCATTTTAGTGCTTTGAGACCTGGAAGCAGTGTGTGCGGAAGGTGGCAGTTACAGAGCATGAAGGTCGCGCTGGGAGAAGGACGGAGAGAGGTGGGGACACGTCAGCCATGGCGATGTGCACCCCTCTGGTTCCGCGCTGGTGTAAACGTCCCATTTCAGTGCCAGCCAGTCCGTGCTTCCTGTTTCTAACGTGCGCAGCAGTCCCGAGGCCCAGCACTCACGGGGGGTGCCAACGAGCGGCCTGCTCAAGTCCAGCTTCGGAAGATGCTGCAGGTGGGTGTTTTGTCCTCTCTGGAGTGACATTTAACCTCACAAATTGCCTGGGAACAAGTGTGAGGGTATGAAGATCTTGGGGGCGGAGCCTCCCGCAGCATCAGAGCACCTCCACACAGGCTTGGGGACAACACAACAGAGCATATGGGCTTCTCTTTGGAAAGCTGTCACTTGGGGAGCAATCTGTGTGTTCTGTGATATAGTCAGATATCTTGTTAGAATAGAAAGACTTCAAAATTAGAATCAACATTTCAGAAGAAATAAAACCTCTTCCACGTGCTGCTGAGTGGGTGGCACCAGAAAGGCACTGCTGAGCCCCAGAATGTTCTGTCTGCGGTCCCTCTCCTCCCCCACGCAGATCGGCTCCACGGGAGCCTCCTCAGGGCTCGGATTTCTCTCACGGCTCCTCCCAGCCGCAGCCCCAGGCCCCGCCCTGCCGCAGCCCTGGGCTCCTCCTCCCTGACCACACTGGCCAGGAGGGGTGACGGGGCCTGCGTGTCTTCTGCTGTGCCGCACCTTCCCTGACCTAAATACAGAAACAGATGATGCTGACCACATTCAGGGCTCTCATGGGTCCCTGGGGCCCCCAGAGCAAGGCAGGCGTGCATCCATGGACCGCTTTTGCCCAGAAGGATTGGAATCCTTGGAACATGCTCATCAGCATATTCTCCAGACATAGGTCTCTGGGTATTTCATGTGCCCTGTTGTCCAGAAAAACTCTGAGACCCTGACCTTTTTTTTTTAAACTGAACAATGTCCTGGGTCTCACCCAAGGAAATGGCATTCTGCTAGTTCAGCGAAGCCCCTGTGGTGAGTAGTAATTAGGAGAATTACTCTCCTACAAGGGGGGCAGGACAGAATCTCATCAGACCAGACTCTCCTTGCCCTCTAGGAAACCACCCATTTGATCCACGTGATCTATCTTGGGAAGTTATTAACTAGTCTGAACTATATGAAATTCACCCTTAAAGTGCCCCCATCCTTCCAGCTTCCCAATATACTCTCAGAGCACAGACAGTCCACAGCCCAGGGGTCAAGACCTGAGTTTGGCGAGGTATTTCTTTTTCTAAATACCTCGAAACCAAGGAAAATAAAATGAATTTAATATTCATAAAAACGAATTTATATCATTTGCTGTATTAATAGATGGAAATAGAAAAATATATCATTTTCTAACATACAGAAAAATCTGACAAGACTCAACATCAATGGGTTCTAAATAATTATTAGCAGACTTGAAACAGGAAGGGGCTTCCTTTCAGGGCCCTTGGTCATTGGCTTAGATTAATTGATTGAATCAGACAGTTGTGACATTGGAGCCTTTGGAAGTCTGAGGTGAGGAAGATATTAGTGGAAAGGAAGCGGGGACAGGGAGAGGACACATACGGGAATCACAGGGACAGGGCCTCCAGGAAGAACGGAGCCATGGGGCTCCCAGAGGGTTTGTGGGTGTCTCACAGTGACACTAGGGAGCAGGCCAGTAGGCAGGCCTCTCCTGCCACCCCATCCTGAGCCTGTCACACACCAGCTTCTGCCCCCAGGCTAGTTGGATTGAAGGAAGGCTCCACGCGGCCTCCAGTTGGTCTTCCCCATGCTCAGAATTAGCTGGGCCGAGCTGCTGTAAGAAGGAGGCCAGACAGGACGGGCTCTGGGCACTGTCCCAGCGGTCCTGAGGTGGGGAGTCCAGGAAGGCGGGCTTGCTCGATGAGGTCATCCAACACCCAGCTTCCTTCTTTTCGGTTCTGCTGTCCCCTGGCTGTGGTCCTTAGCGGGGTGGTCACACCTGCATTGTAGCCTGTGAGAAGAGGGGTTTCTGGAGAGAAGGCCACCAGCTTCCTCTGTAAGGCATGTGACTGAGGCAGAAGTTGCACTTCCAGCTCCTGCCAATGTCCCATTGGCTGGCTAGGTGGTGCCACATGCAGCATAGGGGGCTGAGGGGTCCAGTCTGTGGCTGGGCAGCTCTGTGTCCTGCTCAAGCCTCTCCTGAAAGACAGAACAAGAGAACGGACACGGGCAGATAGTCCGCAGTGTCTGTCACACCCTTCCTTCTGGGTTGACTGGGACCCGTTGAGTCCTGGGCTCTTGCACTGTCCCCAGGGCACTTTAGTTTCTGAGCCTGACTCAGTTCCCTCACTACCTGCCCCTATGTTCTGATTTGGGGGCTGGCCTACTGCCCTGGCCTGTACTCAGATGACATAGAACAGTGATAAATTCCCAGCTGCCAACCGCCTACCTGAGCTTTGAGGATCCACAGTGAAGCCCCCGGCACTGGCCCTGCCTGTGTGCCAGCAGGTGTGTCCCTGCTCCAGCAGCCTGAATCACTAGCGGTCACAGAATCCTCTTGCCCACCTCTCATTGTCCACCTCTGTGGGTCAGGCCCAGTCCTTCCCCCTTGTGTTCTCCTCAGGGAGGCAGGAAACTAAAAGGGGCAGATGAGGGTAACAGAGGAAGAAGTATCGTAGGGAGCGGGCTGCAGGCGAGCCCTGAAGCAGCGCTCTGTCCCTTACTCCTCTGTCTGCACAAAAATCAGTGTCAGAGGGGCTGTCGGAGTTGTGTCCCTTCAGTTCCTCCACTGAAGTCCTAACCTCACTACCTCCAAATGGGACTGTATTGGCAGATAAAATTAAAATGAGGCCATTAGGGTGGGCCCAGGCCCTACACGACTGGTCTGCTTATAAGACGCAATTAGCACACAGACTCACAGAGGGAAGACGTTGTGAAGACTCAGGGAGAAGACAGCCGTCAACAAGCCAGAGAGAGAGGCTTCAGGAGACATAAGCCCTGCCCACACCCGATCTCGGATGTCCAGCCTCCAGAGCTGGGAGACAAGAACTGTTTGTTGCTGAAGCCACCTCATCTGTGGTGGCTTGTTATGGCCACCCCAGCAGACGGACACCGGGAGACTGGACGAATGCTCCATTGTTAAGTGCGTGCCCCTCACTCCCCATCTGCCTCGGGCGGGCCCCACAAAGAGTCCTCAGAGTCCCCCCAACCACAGTCACACTCAGTTCACGTTTGGCACTGCGGCTGCTGGTTGGGAAGGACTGTGATTTCCACATCTATGAATAAGAAACTTCTGAACCTCAGGTAGGCAGGCACACCTATTCTGTGCATGCATGTCTGCTGTGTTTATGGTGGTGAGTCAGAGTGCAGGGCACCATGGCAAACACCAGTGTTGTCACCAGACCATCACTCTGGGTCTCTTTGCTGTGGAGAACATGGTCTCAGTGGGGTTAAATCCTGAGAAGCCCAGGCACAGAAAATGCCACAGACCCTGTTCTGCTGGAAAGGACTTAGTACACCAGGGCACAGCCTGGATACATCAGAGACAAGACAGGCTCCTGCTGAGACGCGAGTTAGAGGAAGGATGGTGGCCTTGCCGCACCGCTATTTCTGGAATGGCCATCAGAGCTGTCAGTGTATTAGTCTTGACATCCTGAAGGAGACCCAGTGGGGCACCTGGGTGAGGTCACAGGTCTGGGTCTGCCAGGCCCACTAGACACCTCAGATGTGCAAAATGGTGCCAATAACAAGCTGTGTGCCTCAAAGAGTGGCCACTTCCCTGAAACTCAGCCTCACTACCAGAGTCCATGTCCCCAGACAGCTATGAGCCAGGGAAGTGAGGCCGGTTGGGTGTGTGGGTAGGCGTGTTTCCTCCAGCTGTAGGTACTCAGATCACCTGTCACAAACACACTTGTCACAAATGCGCACCTCATTCCCTCTTACTCTGAGGTGCCTGGTCCCAGACTCCACAAGTCCTCCGTGGGTTCCTGGGCTTTGTCTTACCTTTGAAGACATCTGTTTCATGGCTGGAAGAATAAATTCAAGACCCGTGGATGAATTTCTACAGTGGTAGCCAGGCTGAAATCAGCCTCCCAGTGACAGACGGTGCCCCCTTTCCACCGAGCGCCTGAGCCCACCATCACCTCTCAGGGCAGCACATGCTCACTGAGCTGATCTCCCTAGAAAATCACAACGATGCTAGAGAAGAGGAGAGAGATGCCAACCTGAAGACCCTAATCACTGCGCCTTTGGGAGCTGGCTCCTTGGACATGCCTGTCTGTGTGCTGTGCCAGTGGCTTCCCACCTGGGTGCCAGCCTGTAGTACAGCTTTGGGCAGAGGCTACAACTCGCGAGGCCTGTTTCCTCACCTGTTCTCTCCATGAAAGATATACTCGTGGTGCTCAGTAAATACTTGTGGAATGAATGAGATAATGTCAAATAAAGCCTGCTGCTGAAGGTTTGGGGGAAAATGCTGAATTGTAGAAACAGTTTCTAAGAGTTATAAAGACACTCATATTGGATGGTCATTATGAAATCAGGGCAATAGCAGCAGCACTTACCATCTATTTCTTGGACAGCTACACTGGTAATTTACTACACAGTGGATAGTGATGAAGGAAAACAGCCTTCAGGGGATGAACCAGGGACTGATGCCAGACATTTCATTAGATCTTGTGACTTCCTCATCTTCACATAAGCATTTGTGGAAAAAGGCCTTTCCAAGGTATAAAGACACCTCTGGATATTGCATTTCAGGCCAAGGTCTAGTTCAAAAGCAATCTGGGGGAAGTACCATTTGGAAAAGCTGTCTGCCTGCAGAATTTTATTCCTCTTTGATATTTTGGTCTCACTCAAGACTCAGGTAGAGCTAAAAGATTTCTTGTAAGGAGATCTTAGGCAAAAGTGTGGGTCTGGGCCAAATAAAATCTGCACGTCAGCTCCAGAAAATCTGGGAGGCACTTAGCCACCGGCTGGGTGACCCTGCCTTAAGCTTTGGGATCATCTCTGCTGCCTCTTCCCCATCCCAGGGTGCATCTCGGTGAAGCATTCTGGGTGGGCTTCACCACCTGGCCGCTGGGAGGTAGGCACAGCCGTGTCCAAGATGTGAGCTTGTAGCTCTGACTGATGCAGCCAAACTTCTGAGACTCAGTGCTAAGGTGAGAAAACAAGGTCACAGACCACAGTAGCCACTGGTTCTTGCACACCTACCATGTGTCAGGTAATATGCTAGGTGCCTCATGTGTGCTAAACCCTGAAAGTAGCTATTACTTTATTCACTTTAAAGGCGAGGGATGAGGCTTAGATTTGTTAGGTAATGTCGCTATCAGTGGTAGGATCAGGACTTGAACTTGAGTCCCTCGGGCTCTACGAGGTCTGACAATTAAGTTTGCGAACCCATCCTAGAAAAAGTGCTACAGACTTCAATGTTGAATATCACTACGGTCACCTTCGAAGTACTTCCCTTGGGAAGCTATGCACTGACACTAACACCTAGTCCACCCTTCAAAGCAATTTTGGAACTCTTTTTCTGGAATGGTCATCAGAGCTGTCAGTGTATTAGTCTTGACGCCCTGAATGTCATCAAAATGTCTCCCTCTCAATATTTCCTTTATCTTTGGGTAAAGAAAGAAGTCACTGGGGGCCAGACCAGGTTAGTAGGGAGGGTGTTCCAGTACAGTTATTTGTTTAATGGCTAAAAACCCCCTCACAGACAGTGCCGTGTGAGCTGGTACATTGTTGTGATGGAAGAGCCATGAATTGTTGGTGAAAAGCTCAGGTTGTTTTCATCTAACTTTTTCATGCAGCCTTTTCAGCACTTTCAAATAGTAAACTTGGTTAACTGTTTGTCCAGTTGGCACAAATTCATAATGAATAATCCCTCTGGTATCAACAAAGTTAGCAACATCGTTTTAACTCTTGATTTGGACAGAAATATTTTGGTTGTGGAGAATGGGCTGATTTCCATTGTGCACTTTGACACTTTGTTTCAGGGTCGTATTGGTACACCCATGTTTCATCACCAGTGATAACACAGCCCAAAACATCGTCTTGCCTCTCTAAAAGGTCTTGGCAAACTTCGACTCTTCCTTGCTTTTGTTCATCGGTGAGCTCCTTCGGGACCATTTTTGCACACACCTTTCTCATGCCAAGATTTTCAGCTAAGATTTTCCTAACTGTTTCTCTATCAATGTTTACTTGGTCTGCTATGCTTCTCACAATCAGCTGATGATTTTGATGCACAATTTGATGAATTGTTGCAATGTTTTTGTCAGTTGTGCTTGCTACTAGCCGCCCTGACCTCTTTTCATCAGTGATACATTCTCTCCCCTCAGAAAAACGCTTTATCCATGTGTACACTGCCGTTTTATTCATAGCATCATCCCCATAAACTTGGACTAACATGTCCCTGATTTCACTTCCACTCTTGCCAAGTTTAACAAGAAATTTAATGTCTGTTTTTTGCTCTAATTCAAGCTCAGACATTCTCACGACAGCACACAAAAACACACACCAACAATAATGAAAGCCACTCAGCAAGACACCATCAAACATTGACACGAACACGGCTGTGAGATGCTGATGTACCAAGGTTATGAAACCTTACCGAGCTGTTGGTACAGTGCTGCCAATGTGAGCGCACGATGGCAAGATCATGAACTTAATTGTCAGACCTCATATGTTCTTTCTACTACATGCCTTTTGGTTTTGGGCTAGACCATGACTTGCAATGGCATGTGGGTGAGTGTGATGCGGGCAGTGCTTGCCAGGAGAGAGTGCCCCTGAGGAAGCTGTTCTGTTGTTTCTCAGACTCAGCTCCAAGATGGGACACATGGAACAGACTGGAACCAAGTGTGATGCCCAAGGAGTCACTCAGCTTTGGGGTCATTTGTCACACAGTGCCACTACAGCATAACTGACAAACACAAGCCAAGCTTCCCTCCCACCCTGGGAAACGATAACTGAAATGATAGATTTGTTAATTCAGTATGTGTTTATTGATTACTCACTTGTGTGCAGCGCCGGGTTAGTTCTGGGAAATATCGTAGTGGCTGAGTCAGATGCCACCAACCTCCTCAGTTTTGTTTGTCACCCTCCTCTGCCCAGCTTTGAATGTCAACATGAAAGCTCCACTCTAGACCCTCCCACTCCCCTAGATCGTTTCCCTAAGGAGCCTTGTCGCTGTCCATAGCTTCCCTCCCATCCACATCTGCAGCTCTCTCTTCCGTTCTGAGCTCTAGATGGGTGAGCCAGATACATTTCAACTGCCCGCTTTCCTTTGTCACCTGCAATCTATTGACCCTTCGGGTTTCACATTTCAAAATTAACTCATGCTCCTTCTCCCCAAATCTGGGCCCCCCTTTGGTGACTATCCAGGAAGTCATTTGTGCTGTCGGAGCAACTCACACTTGTCTTCGGTGGGCTACCGAGGTTGCTGGTATTTACACTGCTGGGTGGGTGCTCCACTGCCTCAGGAGATGACAGACACAGGCACAAGTGCCGCTGGTGTGCAGTCGCCTGCCGAGAGAGGTCTCAACGCTCTCACAGCCTCCAAAGCTTCCTGAAGCCTGTTCACCACTTACCATCCAGGCCTTACTCTTCACTCACTGTTGCTCTTTCCCAAAAAGGGGGGCACATATACATGCAGGAAGGATGTGGCCTGTGGCCCTGGACATGCACAAGGACACCGGTGTCCCCAGGCCTTGCCTGCTGGCTCTGACCAGCCACCCTCTAGGAGCCGCTGTCACCAGGGACAGCAGACTTTGCCATCCGCTTTACCATACTGTCTCCCGACTCTCCCCAACCCTTTGTGCTGTTGAATGTCCTCCCCCCTTTCCAAACTATCCCTGTGCAACAAAGAAAGAGGGAAGGGAAGTGGGCCAAGCGACTGAGATTGGGTCCCAGGAAGCTGAGGCTGCAGCAGGAAGTGGGGGGCATGTGCTCCAGGCCCCGTGTGTCAAGAGCACGTCAATCCTGGGGCGGGTTTGTTTTGTTTTGTTTTTCACCTTTTTTCTTTAAAATATGCTAGTGTACTGCAGACGTTAACCTCCTTATCCATTTCTGGAAATCCTTCCCTTTTACTTCTTTCCCAAGGGTCCTATTTAAATCTTGGCTTTGCCATTAGTCATGTTTGGATCTGAACAGCTCTCAGATAAAGTGAAATGGTTCAAGTTAACATTTCTTTTGTTTCCAGGTTTCATGCTTTTTTTCCTGTTAAGACCCCAGTCCAAAGTCCACATTTCAGATAGCACAGCCGAGCTGCGGTCTAGACCAGTGAGCTCATGCACGGTGTTTGTCTTGGCACCCGGGGCAGGCCGCCTGGGCACGGCAACCGCCTGAGCCCTTGTCACAGGTGCGACCAACCAGCCTCCCGCAGGCTCTGCACCTCCCTGTGGCCCTCCTCCATGCCTCTGTGGCCTTTGCAGCTGGCCAGTGCTCTTCCTGTCCACGAGGGCAGAGGTGTTCTGAGCAGGTCAGGAGGCAGTCTCGGGGTCGACGTGTCCCAGACAGTCTCTGGCAGATGCCATGACTGCTTTTGGGGTCTGGCTCCAGGCCTCACCCATGGCCCAGGTGAGCCATCTGTCACAGCTGCCAGTGGAGTCCCCAGATGTAGCCAAGCACACAACAGGCCATCTGTGACCAGAAATCTGACCAGTGAGAGCTGCTCCATCCCTGCCTGTTGGGTTCCACCTTCCCAACAGCCAGTCTTCCCTGACATCCAGACCTTGTCTGATGTTCACAAGGAGCCCCCACAGCCCTGCGAGGCCACCTCACCTTCTTAAGTCCAACCCTCTCCCAGCCTCACAGCAGCAACAGGCCCGATGTCCTCTCCAGGCTCCATACACTTGGAGGGGCTTGGGACTCAGGGAGCTGGGGAGCCCACAGGGCCTGAGCTCCAGGTCCTGAAAGGTGGGTGGCCGTGTTGGGGTTGGTGCTGCGACACCATTCTGATTGCATTTTGGACTTTGTGGCCTGGTGTGGAACCCAGCCACCACTCATGATACCTTTTCTGTGAGAAAATGTGACCCATGTCCACAGCTGTGGGAGCCTGTGTTGGGAACACTGAGGCCAAGTTGAAATACAGCCACTGTCACCGACTGGCTGCAGGGCTCTCCACAGCTTTCACGGCTGAGCCTCTGTCCCCTCTTTTGCAAAATGAAGACAATAGCAAACCCTAACCGTCCTCTCAATAACTAGTTTCTAAGTAAGACATCACTTGTCTGTTTGCAAAAATCTTCCATAGAACCTTCTGGAAGAACATGACACAAAAATAGAGGTCTTGGGACTCTGAGGGTGGGGTTCTGCCCTCTGTCAGCACGGTGGGGCCACATCACCCACAGCTGCTCTGGGCCTTGATTTGATCTACAGTGAGTGGCTTGCTGAGAATCACTGCTTTTTAAGCAAGCCTCCCCACACAGAGCGACTCGGGGAGGGACAAGGGACAGCTCTGTGCCCTTTGCCTGGCCACAGCAGAAGAACCTATCTTTATCAGGGTCCTCATAAGCTTTCCTTTGATAGAAAGTTTTGTACTTACAAGGAAAAGTTAAAAACCTTAAGACTAGGAGACAGTTACGACAGTCCCAGCTCTACCATTCTGGACCTGAGGTGCCTCAGCCTCTCCTATGACCAGCTCCATCATCCTATGCAAAGGTTGCCTCACTCCCAGGAGTGAGAAAATTCTGAGGAGAAAGTTCAGGACCCAGCTCAGAACCGGTGGGCTGAACAATGCTGATTGCAAAAAGGGCATGTTGGTTTGTCTCAAAGTGCCATATGGTTGATTCCTTCTAATAAAATGTGTCCACGTTGGATTGTCAGCCCATGTGTGTCCCCACTGTCCCAGAAAAGATAGCACGGTGCATACAGTAACTGAACTCAGCTGTCATTCCCTTGAGCCGAATGTAGCCGGGGGTGACGAGCTGATGTGGGTGCTTCTAGGCTGGCTCTGCAGGGAGTGGGTCGGCATGCGCCTCACCAGAGGCAGCCAGATGGCCTGTGCCAGCTGCTCACACATCTCTCAGTCCTTTTATCCCCTCCCCTGGCCTGCTCCCCTCACAAGAGGCAGTGCGGGAGGGGGAGGCAAGTAAAGGGGACAGTGAGGAGGGCCTGCAGTGCTCAGGCACCTGGAAGCAGCCTGTTTTGTGACTTGTGTCAGGATGGCTCCACAAACTCAACCCAGACTCTGCCTCTGTCTCTCTGCGGCCTGGGAGCCTAGAGCTGCTGCCCAGGACAGCTGCCACAAGGCATACGTGGCTACTGAGCACGTTAAATGTGGCAATTCCAAACTGAGATGCGGAAAACACACTGGAGTCCACAGATGCAGTACGAAAAAAGAATGTAAAAATCTTATTAGTAATCTTTATGCTGGTTATATGAGGTCTGACAATTAAGTTTGTGAATTTGTTGCAACAATGTTGCTAACCTTTTTTATATCAGAGGGATTATTCATTATGAATTTGTACCAACTGGACAAACAGTTAACCAAGTTTACTATTTGGAAGTGCTGAAAAGGCTGCATTAAAAAGTTAGACGACCTGAACTTTTCACAAACAATTCATGGCTCTTGCATCACGACAATGCACCAGCTCACACGACACTGTCTATGAAGGAGTTTTTAGCAACTAAACAAATAACTGTATTGGAACACCCTCCCTACTCACCTGATCTGGCCCCCAATGACTTCTTTCTTTACCCGAAGATAAAGACAATATTGAAAGGAAGACATTTTGATGACATTCAGGACATCAAGGGTAATATGACGACAGCTCTGATGACCATTCCAGAAAAAGAGTCCCAAAATTGCTTTGAAGGGTGGACTAGGTGCTGGCATCGGTGCATAGCTTCCCAAGGGGAGTACTTCAAAGGTGACCATAGTGATATTCAACATTGAGGTGTATAGCACTTTCTCTAGGATGAGTTCATGAACTTAATTGTCTGACCTCATATGCATAAATGATGTTTTTGATATACTGGGTTAAATAAAACATGTTACTAAAATTAATTTTGCCTGTTTCTTTTTACTTTAGTGTGGCCCCTAGAAAATGTACTATGGCACGTGTGGCTCACATTAAAATTCTATTGGACAGCACTAGTCTAGAAAGAATCGGACTTGTAAAGAGGACCAAAGGCTGATTTAGCAAAAGTTTACTGGGCACCTTCTGTGTGCCTGGCACTGTTCTAGGTGAGGGTGGGGCATCACTCAGCTTGTCTCACCCCAGAGATGACTGCTCTGAGCCAAGGGTCAGAGGAGAAAACTGCAGATTGAAAGGGCCTGGGGAGCAGTGCCCATGGATACCCTGAAATTTATCACAGACATCTTTCTAAGAATGTCCACCCTGGGAGTGTGCCCTTAAGATGTCACAATGCAGGAAGCCCCATGGGTGCTCACAAAAGTCGTGGGCATTTCACAGAGTGCCTGGGCCAAGGCAGTGGTGTGTCAGTATGTGAGGGGACATGGTGGGGGGGTTCCTCTTCCCTCCCTCCCCCGTGCTGGGACTAAGCATGGGACAGAGCAGAGCTTCTCGAAACATAAAAGCTGAAGATAAACCCAAAGCTTCCTTTGTCTTCCTTCCCTTAATCTGCTTCAGGCTCCCACCAGCTCACTCCTAATTGGGTAAGTCTGTTAAACTGTTATTTAATCACAAGTGGCAGGTGGGATATGGGGCAAAGGGCAGAAGGGTCTGGGAACACTGAGCTAAAGGACCCTTCAATGCCCTTTCATTAGTACGTCAGCCAATGTTTTTCAAGCTGTTGATCATAAACCATTAGAGGACTGGGAAATCAGTTTTGTGGATTTAAACCAGTATGTTTTAAGTGTGGGAGTGGGGTGGGTGGAGAGAGTAGAATGGAAAAATAGCAGAAGTGTTGCTTGTAGTAAAAGGAAGCATTGCTTTGTGCAACTTTTGATTTAGGTGTGTGTGCGTGTGCATGTGTGCGAGCGTACTGAGCTGTGGGCATAAGCAGAAAAGTTTGAAAGCTGCTCTCTGATATAGCAGATGCTTCTAGAATTAGAGTTCCTGGTATGTCTGGATCAGGAGACGATAATTTATAAAGAGTGGAGTATCCATCAGCTAAGCAGAGCTCTGAGGACTTGGGAAGGGGAGTTACGGGCTGTGTGGTAGAAAAGGCAGTGGGGAGGGGAGGGCAAAGGGAAGGAGGGGGAAGGGGGAGATGGGGGGGAAGGACGCAGTGGGGTGAAGGGCAGGTTCCCATTCTATATTATCCCCGTTAAAGTCAAGAAGATCAGGAAGTGGGTACTTTTGGAAAAACAAGGAGACGGATGCAATGACTCCTGATTGAAATGCAGCAGGTAGAAGGACAAAGACCAGGTGACCCAGTTCCTGAGGACAGCCTCTGTGTGGGGGGGGCGGGGGGGGTGTCTGGGCCTCAGGTCACCTGTGATCGTCTGAGGCTACACGATTTCTACAGAACTGTCACGAGGGAGACCCGCTTGCTGCACCGTGTGTCGTCGTGCAGGGCGGCCTGCGGAGTCTCAGCTCCCGCTCCCCACACAAGAATGCAGGACATGGTGAGGCCAAAAAGGAACACCCATGGAGCCATAGGTAGGGGAGTCATACCACTATGGTCTCACTGGAGGCTGGAGTCACACGACGTGTGACCTGCTGTCTACTTTTCTGCCAACTGACAAACTCGACTCCCCAGTGCAGCCGCGGCAGTTATATCACCGGCCAATTGGCTAACTGGCTACAGCTGACGGTCAATTAGCCACAGCTGACAGCAGTCTACTACCCGAGCCAGCACCTTTCACGTGAGGCCGAAAGCCTGGAAACTGCGCTCTGGGGCTCTGTCCCCGCAAGAATCCTCAGAATCTCCTGGGGAAATAGAATTTTATCTCCAAGGCAAGCTTTGAAATTTAGGAATTAAGCAGCAGCGTTCAGGGGTGGTGCTGAGACCGCAGGACTGACCTACCAGGTGCGCTAACTGCCAGTTCTCAGGGTCGTGAACTCTTCCTTCGAGGCTGGCCCAGGTGAGCGGTCATCCGCATCAGGCTCACATGTGCACACCTGAGGGGACATTGTAAAACTCATCTCCTTGTGGAGAAGGAAGAGCCCGTCATTTCCAGATGGGGGAGGTGGTGCGTCCTGATGTTGTCTGTGCCGCTCTCCTTTTAGAAAACAACGAAGAAACAGCCAATTCCTGAGAAATTGTTTGCCTATCATTGCTCACAATGACAGGAAATTATTCTTAGAAAAAGGCCAAAACTACTTGTCTTCAGTGTGTCGGGGACATGCCCCCTTCTGCATGGTAACAGTCCTTTTGTTTGGACCTCAGTGTGTCTGTTTAGGCTGTGCCCTCACATGTGGAGGAGGGAAAGGCCAGGAAGCTGAGCCTGAGGCCCTGAGTGGGAGGTACCAGATGAAGAAGCTAGCCTTCATTTCAATGTGGGGTAGGAAGCTGTGAACATGGGGTCTCCCTACCCAAAGGGCAGGGCGTTTAAACTTACAAAGCTCTTGCAAGTCATTTAGGCATCTCTGGAAGTAGAAAGAGACACAGAGAGTCCTGCAGCCCATGTATGTCTCAGGCAGCTGAGGGGGCAAGAAGGTGGGCTCCGAGCCAGCAGGGGGCAGGGTTAGGAAGAGCCAGAGACCCAAGTCTCCCATTCTGGGGACCCATGGGTCGCTGTTGCTGGGAATCATCTGAGCTGCCTGGACAGTCGCTGGGCCTGGACTCAGGAGCAGACAGGGAGGACCAGACAGAAGGACCAGGGAGTGGAGAGGAGGGTCATGGGCAGGGGCGAGCTGGGCGGGTCAGAGGAGCTTAGCCTCATTGACAGGCAGAGCAGGACCTACTCAGATGATACGGAGGCCTCCGCACTCTGGTGTGGTGTAGCCTGTGCTCCGTGCACGGAGGGTCCTTAAGTCCCCGAGACTGACCTCGTCACCCATACCAACCCCTTCAGTTCTCACAGCAACCAGTGACGTCGGGACTGTTTTCACTTTATACATGAGGAAATGGGGCCCGGAAAAGGTAGGTGACTTGGAACACACGGAGGGCTATTGGAGTGTGTTCTCCAGGGCCCGTGCTCCCTAATCACTTCCTGGAGTGGCAGGGACCAGATCCGAGGAACAGTGACGGAGCTCTTATGGGCCCAGACTGACATGAAAGGTGAATCGCAAGAGCAATCGTTCTGTTCCAAGGACGCTGCCCCTTGGTGGGAATATCCTGGTTGCTTTATTTATACATTGGGGTTTTCCCTAACCTCTGAGTCGGTTTCTCACGGAGCTCATCTACAGGAGTCCACGGGGCTGCGGACCAAAGGGTGCTATGCAATGTGCTGTTTCTTTAAGGAACGCAGCACCTGCCTGCATTCTGTCTGGCTGTTCTCCTGGAAGCTAGCCCACATCATAGGAAGTACCCTGCACCAAGTGAGCAGTCCATAGTGTCACCGGGCCATGAGGAGGTGTTGGCCCAGTGTGCACCTCCAATATTTAGAGAAACAGACACTGGAAAAACTGTGTCCTCATCAGTCTCCTGGGGGACCTGGCCGCTTGGTGTGGCGTCAGCATGCCCACATGGCCGGGGGTGACTGCATATCTGTATCTGTGGCCGTGTTAACACCCCAAGGTTGCCAGCTCCCCTCTTTCGCTGATGGCCCTCGGGTTGCCCTGGTGTCTCCACGTTGGGGAGGCTGTGGCCAGCTGGATGCTGTGTTCACTGAGAGTGCTACAGAGTAGACAGCAGGGGAATGGACTGAGGTCAGCTTGCAATTTCACCAGAGGCTGCAGGAGACGCTTGCCTCCGCTCCATGGTCACCACCATCCTGTGGGTGAGAGAACTCAAGCTCCCTGAGGGCCAAGGCATTGATCGAGGTCCAACAGCTTGGAAGTACCCAGTGTTTTTATGCTTGTCCAACCTGCACCCCTTGCGCCTCATGGAAATCTCCAGGCTGGGGAAACACACCAGCAAGCCACAAATCCCCCGTCAGTGATGCTGATCGGGACCACAGTGGCACACCTACCTGGATGAACCCACCATGTGTGTAATGAACCCCCACCCCCCACACTTCCTTCCCCCAATGACAGAAGGGAAGGTAGAAGGTGTTGTTGCTGGGGTGTGTCAGTGAGTCACGTGAGGTTGGGTGTCTCTCGTGATGTGCAGAGACAGCACATCCGGGCCTCTGGCCACACCCCTGCCCTGGCAGGCGCCAGGGGCCCAGGTACTTACACACCTCCCAGAACAGTTTCTTCTGTTGCACAGGAAAGGGCTCCTGTGCTCTCATTGCCATCACTGGTGTCTCTGGTCTGGAGGGCCAGGAGGAAATAATGACTTACTGGCCCCAGCTCTCCTCTCTCTGGTTGCTTTGCAAAGATACCCTGCGTTTCCCTTTTGTTCTGCATGAGGAAATTATATCAAAGGATAGATGCATCAGGATGAATGGATTCAGTCCCATTTCCAGGCCATCCATGCCTCCCCCTGGTCTCCAACCTCCCCTGCCCAGCACACCATTTCCTGGCTGGCTCCAGGTGCTCCTCCTCGCTCCGTCCGGGCAGCAGCTACACATGTGCTTTGTTTGGGAAACCTGGCGAGGCCGTTGGCTACAGAAAGATTCCTCTACTGGCTGGGTCTGTCCTTGACATCTGGCGTCTCACCCAGGACCCTGCTTTTCCCCACTCAATGAGACTTCTGAATGAATGGAACTGTAGTCCTTTCAACTGACTTGACAATTCTCCTCTCCCAATTTCAGATTACATTTGCCACTCAGTGTGTCTAGATGGCTCCAAGGCTTCTATAAGTATCCCTAGTGGGTGGATGTCCACACAGGGATTTTCTGTAAGAATGACACTGATAGGACCTGCTGTCCCAGCAGACAGTGTTAATGTTGCGGGAAATAGCAAGGACCGAGAAACTCAAGCAGCATGCAGAGATCAGGGAGAACACAGCTTTATTTCACCGCGGGCTCAGTGGGATCATTCCCAAAGACCGAGCACTCGCCGGGGTTGGGCGTTTGGTTATATAGCGTCGGGCTTCTGGGTTTGAAAGGGTTCACGCCATTGCTATTGTGGTGCTAGGGGGTTGGTTAAAGCCAGTCGGGGTGACGGGAGAGTTTCTAACAGCTGTGATGGCCGGAAACTGCTCTCACATGATATCGCCAGAGACTGCTCTAACACTAACACATCTGCACTGCCTGAGCCTGCCCTGTGCCACGCTGCACTGGGCAGTTTATATTCACTTTCTCTATATTCACAATAACTGAAAGTGTAAATAAGATCCCCATTTTTTAATGAGGAGATAAAGGTTTTATACAAAGTTACTCAATGAGAATGTAACAGAGGCTGGATTTGAACCCATGTCCCTCTGACACCAAAGCCTCTGTGGCCCCACAGTGTCCTTCTAAGGGACAGTGGCCTGTGAATGACTGCATATTTACACATGGGCAACAATTTCTGATGGCAGTGATGGGGAAACTGACCTTAAAATGGTTTCCTGCCATGTGGAACTGAGCTAAAATGGTGGCCCCAGTGAGGAGAGAAGTCCCCAGCCTAAGCCCCAGCCCACTTCCGCATAACCCCCTCCAAACCACACCTTGAGCCAATTACCATAAGACACCTAACACTTCCCTGACTCAAGAAAGTCCCCAATCCATAAAAACCTGCTCAAAACCTTCCTGGGGGGCTCAATCTTTTGGGAAGGATCTCGCTGAGCCCACCGGTATAATAAAGCTGTGTTCTCCCTGATCTCTGTGTGCCGCTTGAGTTTCTCGGTCCTTGCTGTTTTTCTGCAACAGTAGCACCTATGAATGTCATGCTGCCTTGAGGAATAGGCCTCACTAAGTCAATCAGCTTGTATCTCTTGCTTTTCATTGGCATAATGCTAGCTTTGTGGCAAGGTCATGTGCGTGAAGCTTGTTGCCTTGATACACAATGTGTTTTCATCCTAAAACTGCTCTGTTCCTTAAGCTAAAATATATCATACAGTGTCACCACACAGCAGCCTAACCGTTTGTTTCCTTGTATCTGCCCCCAAAGAAAGGCGAGTCTGTAAGATGGATCCTTTCAGGGACTTTGTTAAACCTTTGTGTTTGCACCTTATGTCTCCCTGTTTGGTCCCAGAAAGATGACTGGACAGTCAATGACGAGTAAGATTCCTCATGGAAGGAAGAACTCAAGCCAGATGCAGTCGAGTTGGGACCAACAGGAGAACCCACGGGGTTCACGGAGGTGGGCACAGCCCCCCACCTTTCCCAGACTAAGGAAAGCCTCAGCCTCTGTGGCTGCATTCCTTCCCGAAACCTGCAAGGGAAGAGATTCAATGATGTGCTCTCCATCTATTCATATACATATAGGTTTTGTCCCTTGGGGAGGTTGAGACTTAAGGTGCAGCTACCTGCAGGGAAGGGTGATTGACTTGAATAGGTTTCCTATTATGATGTATAGGATTCACAGATCTTGAGATTGACAAGCTTTATCTCCTTTACTTTCCCACCGAACTAATAAAAGCTGATGCGAGGCCAATTCGGGGCTTCCAGTCCTTGAGATTGGGGGTCCCTTGGTCTGCTTAAACTCTATTCATGGCTACTGTCCTTTCTTAACCCTGCGCTGCCCTCCTCGCTCCCCACAACTCTCGTTGTGCGGGATGCGACAATACAGTCCGACTCCATGCTACTCAAATATTGTGATTGTCACACGGGCCCCAGGAACAGAAATGGACAGCATTTAAGTCTTCCACTGCCCCTCCCGCTCTCCCTCAGGTCCCACCGGTGCCCCACCTCCAAGTGGTGTCCACAGTTACCTGGTTCTTCTCCATGCAGGGTCTTAAGAGTCAGAGTCAGTAGTGATGCAAATATACACCCACAGAAAGAAAACCAACCCCAAACGTGATTAGATACTTTTGAATCTATTTACCACTTTTTTAAAATCTGAGGGTCAGAGGAACATGGTAAATGACACCCTGAGAATCACCAGCAAATCCAGACTAAGGGCCACTCTACGGGACAAGTGGCCTAGAGTCTTCTCCAAGAACAGCATATAAAGAAAATGAAAGGGACTGGGAGGGTAGGATGTCCAGGAACATACCAACCAATCTCAGTGTATACATCATTTTTGAATCCCAAGTCAAACAAATGAAGTAAAAAAACACACAAAATTTGGGGAAATGTGGACAATGTCTGGATAAGTGACAAGGTTAAGGATTCACATTCTTTTTTTTTTTAATGTGATGATAATGTTATTGCAGCTATATATTTTTAAAAACAATCTTTATCTTTTGGATATACTGGGGGTGCCAAAAAATGTACACAAGTGGACACATTGGTCAACGTTGCTCAAGCAGTAATTCACCACCATCAGAAGTGTCTGGACGCTGATGGGAACCACTTTGAGCACCTCTTGTAATTGCAGAAGTCAAACGTGACTTGTATTCATCTTTTGTTAGTGGTATATATTGAGTATTACAGTTTTAATACAGTTTTCCTTTCTTAAAATGTGTATACTTTTTTTTGGAACCCTCTGTATATCTTGAAATACACGTGCAATGATATATCTGGTATTTGCTTCAAAATGATGTCAGTGGCTGGGTGTGACTGTTGAAACCAGGCAATGGATGTATTGTGCTATTGAACGTTGTCTGTAATTTCATACATGCTTCTAAAACAAGAAGTTAAAAACAAAAGAAAACAAGGGCAACCTCTGCGCTCCATTCCTGACAGGTGACCGAGAAGACACCCGGGAGCTCTCGGGATGGAACAGCCAGGCTGAGGGGCTGGGGCTCACTGGCGACCAGTCGGAGGAAGAAGAGCTAGTACCTTTGGGGGCAAAGAAGACAGTAATGGAAAGGAGCTACCAGCACAAGGACGATCTAGGAAAAGCATCTTCACAGCTGAGAATCAGCACTTACTCACTACAGCTGATGAAGTTTTAGAACTTGGGCTGTAGCAACGATCACAAATCTTCTTCCAAAGGAATTTAGGAAAAATCATTAGATCTAATGCAGAAGCACAAGGATAGAAAAAGGTGTGAAATCGCATGAGGGAGAGGACCCCAGACCGGCCTGGCTGGGAACTGACCCCCGCCTACCAGCAGATCTGGGCTCAGGGTGTGGAGTGAGGCTGCCTGGCTAGCAAGGCCCACTCTTTTTTTTTTTTTATGTTATTAAGCTTTATTCAATGATTAATGAATTGGGCAACATCCAATCTAGAAAATAAAAAGAAGCTCTATACAGGGTAGTTTCCCTTATTTGGTGCACAAAGAAACATTGGAGCCAGGTTGTGTAATTTAAGTTGAGTTGGCAGGTTCTGATTGGTCATCTCTAAATTACATTTCTGGGAGAGTTGGGGATTCACAAGAAAAGGAAGCTTTGTTAAAGTTTGGCTGGTGGGGGATGGGTCTTAGCATGAGTGACGCCATCTTGGGCCTAGCATAATCACTTAACAGTAAAGATGTAGATTTTACATGGATAATGTCCCATGCAGTACATTTGCTGTGAATAGTTTGTGCTCTGTTTACCTGGGCACAGTTTCTTCAGGACAGGAATTTGCAAAATTTTATTGAATCTCCCAAGTGGGCCAAATTTTAGATATCAGAATCAGTTTGATAGCCTTCTTGGTAATGGTATTCATTTGAAATGGATATCAGCCCAATTGTAGCACTTGATTATAAAAAAATTCCATCTAATGTGCTTTCTATTACTTCATCTAGGTGTTCTTTTTTTTTTTTTTTTTTTTTAAGAGTTTATTGGGGTAGGGGAACAGGACTTTATTGGGGAACAGTGTGTACTTCCAGGCCTTTTTTCCAAGTCAAGTTGTTGTCCTTTCAATCTTAGTTATGGAGGGTGCTGTTCAGCTTCAAGTTGTTGTCCTTTCAGTCTTAGTTGCAGGGGGTGTAGCCCACCATCCCTTGCGGGAGTCGAGGAATTGCACTGGCAACCTTGTGGTTCAGAGCCCACTGGCCCATGTGGGAATCGAACCGGCAACCTTCGGAGTTAGGAGCATGGAGCTCTAACTGCCTGAGCCACCGGCCCCGGCCCCTGAAACTTGTCTTTTTAAATACTTAATCACCTATCACCTTAGTGAGGATAGAGAAGATATTCTTATCATAGATCCAAATGATTCAGAGCTAGAGAAGATGTAAACATGAATCTGTCGAATTTCTTCTGTTGTCGTAGAATCTCCTAGGTGTCAATTCTCCCATCAATTGTCAGGTGATCAATTTTCAAAAAGAAAGACTTGTCAACAAACATGAAATTTAGTCTAGACTAAATCATTGAGTATAGCCTCTTTTTCCTGGCACTAATATTCTTGATTACTAACGACCATTGAATTAATCCGGTTTCAGGTTTTAGTAATTCATGTTTTATTTCTCTGCCATTTTTATCTTTTTCTCTAGAAATGATAATTTTTGATATATAGTATATAGTTTTTCTTTGCTTCATCTTCTTTCTCACTGCCTTGATGACCTAGATACAAGTCACTCCGTGTTTTGCTTGTGTAGAACAGTTTGTTTCCATGAAGAGTTTATACCAGAAACGTTGTTGGTCCAATAATAACTGCTGAATGTCTGATCTGTTGGCAAGGCCCACTCTTGATGAAACAGGCTCAGAACTGAGGTTGCCCAAGAGTGTCAGCCCAGCTGCCACCGGGCAAGATCGGGTTGTCGAGAAAACTGGAAAAACCAGCAGGAAGAGCCGGCACTGCCCTGTGCAGGTCAGAGGGGCAGCCAGATCTGGGGGAGTCAGTGTGTGCTGGTGTAAGGAGTCTGGTAGGCCTTGCTCGTGCCTTCCTCTTGCTGCCTCTGCCTCACCCCTGGGAATACCCTGCTGGTCCCTAGACATCCCCAGACCATAGGGCAATGGTGGAACTGGGGGAGGACCACGTCTCATCACACATCCAGGCAGGCTGGTGACAAGGGCCAGACTATCACACTGGGCTGGCATCAAGCACTCAGGGCCCAGGTGTGAATCCCAGCTTGTTTCTTATGGACTGGAGCCCTTGGACAAATCATTCATTTTTCTCACCTGTAAAATGGGGGGAAATGATGTCTATGGCAAAGTTTCATTTCTGTGTGTGAAGATTAAATGAGATGATGCATGTAACACATGCTGTTAGTAGTTTATTGTGTTACCAGCGAAGTTTGTTTGAAGGACACTTAGGGACTGGGGGGGTCTGCACTGTTCCTGAACCCCACGGCCCCCAACTTTGCTGAATGATCTCCAGATGGTTGCTGAGGCTTCAGGCAGGCACCCCCGGAGGCAGAGTGGGCAGGAGGGGTGAGGCGAGGGAAGGGAATGGGCTCCAGGCTCACACACATGGGAGGATGGGCCCTGCTCTTCTCTCCCCAACCTCCAGCTCTTGGAGAAGCTTTCCGGAACTTCACATTTTCCTCTTGCTCAAAAATAGTTCCCATTTTCCTCTGAACTTGCTTAACAAACGGCAAGAAAAAAGTTTCTTCTGTTATCCAGCTCTTCCTCTCCATCAATGTTTTAAAGAAAAACAGTTAACACCCACTTGGGAGAGTGGGTGTGGAATTTAGTGAAATACCAGAAAGCTCTTGGAGAGTTGAGAGAAAGAAATAAATAGATTAGGGGCCGTTGCTCCCTGCCCCGAAATGTCAGTATCAGCCATAGTAAAGGTTTTTGAAAATTTTAAATTACATATGATTAAAATGAACTCAAACTCTGGTGGTGGAATTGAAGGGATGGCCCAACAGGCTAGAGAGGACGTGTTTAAAGTAGGTGACCTTTCTGGCTCCACTCATCTTCTATGTTATGTGTAAAACCAGGAAGAGGCAGAAGTAAGGAGGATTTTCCTGCAGACATGAGGGAAGACCCAAGGAGCCTGGCTAGTCTCGGATCCTCCTCCAGAGCGAGAACTGGAGGGAGGTAGAGTTGTGGGGCTCCTCAGAGGGCTGGGAGGTGTCCCCCAGGAAGGCGCTTGGGCTCAGTGTGCTGTGCCAGTGCACAGCTTATGGCACCAAGCTGCCTGGCTGAGGTCCCACTCAGCCACCTAGACAAGTGCTCACTTCTTTGGCCTTAGTTTTCTCATCTGTAAAATGGGGATGATAATGGTCACATGTGAATGAGCTATCGTGAGCATTAGATGAAGCGATATTAGAATATCGCTGGAATATAGAAAGAGTTTGTTTAATGAAATGAAATAAGTTGAATCCTGCCATATCAATGCCTAGGCTTTTGTCCTCGTCAGCAGCTCAGACTAGCAGCACATGCTTCCACTACCAGGATGTCCTTAGATGCCCATGGAGTTCTCACGGGTATCAGCAGAAATGGGGTTTTCAGTCTCTGACATGGTGTTCTCTTACGTTTTCCCTGAACTGGCCGCTCGAACTGGGTCAGCTGTATGAAAGCCCTTATTCTGCACGAAGCAGAGTGTGCTGGGTGTGTGAGTGTGCAGGCTGCACCCATGGGAACTGCACGCCTGGCTCCCTCCCTGCGTTGTCCCCAAGCGCTCCAAGGCCCTTATCACACAGACAAGGTGGCCAGCTTACACAAGCAGTCCCTGCATGAGTCAGACAGCCTGACGTCATTTGTAAGTGGTCTTCAGAGCTTTGTTTTCTCTTTCAGTTTTTCTAAAGCTGCTGAACAAGGCACACAATTCAGAGAACTAAGAAAATTCTGTCAGTTTTGCCCCATAAAACAGGATTCCAAGTGGGAGGCATGGCTTGTTATTCTCAAGTGAGTTTCCCCTTTTGCTCACGAGTTAACTATAGTCAAATCTTTTAATTTTTTCTTAAATAACTTGAAATTTTGTACTTCATGCAGGGCCTGTATTGATGCTTCTGATCCTTGACAGATAATATGCTGACGAATGGGGAGAGCCCACGAGCTAGGATCCAGAGGGTGCGTTCAACTTCTAGTTAGTTATACCAGTAAGTTTTCCCAGCAAGGCCACTGACGTCTTAACTTCAGTTTGCCCATCTGCAAAATGAAAATAAAAGAAGTGTGTATTTCACAAATGTGTAAAGATTCAGCAAGATAATGAAAGTAAACAACCTTTGTAAACTGCAAAGTTATGCAAATAAAGATAGCCATTTGTTTACAGATAGTGTATATTAGCTGTGCAAACAGCACTGGCAGAAATAAAATTTTTAATATAATATTTCAAAGTTCTGTAAGCAACCTACCTTCTTGAGATCCCCAGAACCTTCTTTTTAATCTGTTGTTACCACCTTCCTAATAATCTCTTTTTGGAATCACTTCCCTCACAGTGTAAAGTAAACTTTGCTTAACACACCACAACTTTTATAAAGTTTCCTATGACTGAATGTGTCCTTTCGGACAATTAGGGAAGTCAGTACACACATGTTTATGAATGGAGCGGTCAGGGCATGCTCCATAATTTATAGACAGAAATGCAAAGTGAAAATGTAAGTCTCTTGTTCAGAACAGTTTAAGAGTTTCAAGATGGTGACAGCAGAGCATCAAACCAAGAGTGGGGGCCTCCTAAGCTCAGGGCCCTGGGTGACAGCACCAGCCCGGCAGATGGCAGTGACACAGGAAGGTCATAGGCTGAGAGCTGAGAGGTGGGATGGTGCTGAGCTCTCCTCAGTAGTTACCATATTTCCCTGAAAATAAGACCTAACCGGAAAATAAGCCCTAGCATGACTTTTTAGAATGTTCGTAATATAAGCCCTACCCCAAAAATAAGCCCCAGTTAAGATCATCAGCCAGATGGACACATTTAGTACATCTGTTGCAACACACGACGGATGTATTGAATTATAAAATAATAATAATATATAATTAAATATAAATAAATAATATTATTGACATTAATACTTAAAATAAATGATAACATAAGTTATAATTAAGTATTTGTAATTACCCAAGTGGGCACCTTTGGACGAGATTTAAATGACTATGTAAACAGATGAACTTGAGACTTATTGCCGACTGACCAATCAGAGCACAGACACAATGCACGAATAACATGCGCACTTGGTAACGAACAGAAATGGTTGTGTCTAATATGAATCTTCATAATTCAATATGTCATGTGTTGTAACGGACGTTACACTTGTATGAAATGCACTTGTATGAAATAAAGAAACATTTTCTGAATTTTGGTGCCTGCAATTTTTTGTCGCTTTTGTGTGGACTATCATTCTTAACTGTCATCATTTTTGTTGCCACTCCTGTCTCATAAGTCTTCAATTAACACTTGATTTAATGGTAGATTTAAAGGGAATAATATTTTGACCCCCAGGCAAGATGAGTGCAAAAAGAAAGAGCTGTTCTGTCGAGTACAAGAAAGGAATCGCGGAGGACTCCCAGGGCAAGAATCTTATGGCTTTCTGCAAAGAGAAGAAGCTGGATCTCCTAATGGTCCAAAAATGGTGAGCAGAGTGCGATAACCTCAGTCAACAGGTGGACGAGGGAAAAGCTAAGAAGCACAAGTGTGGGTCACAATAATGGTTGTCGGGTCGGCAACCATTATTTCCTGAGCTGGAAGATATCATCTGTAAATGGATTGCTGACAGGAGAGCAAAGGCTTTGGCTGTGTGTGGGGTTGATATTCAAGCATTTGCCCTTGCAATGGCACCACAGTTAGAAATATCCCCAGAAGAATTCAAAGCAGCACAACACCAGCTGTATGGCTTCCTTCAGCGATATGAACTGTCTCTAAGATCGACAACACTGTTCAAGCTGGAAGATATGGAAGTTATTAAACATGCACTTGTATTCAAGTCCTTTGTTGATGTCATTGACTTTTCTAAATATCAACTTTCCAACATGATTGCTATGGATGAAACTGCGGTGTTTATGGGCCAAGGATCTCAAACAACAATTGATCAGAGGTTGCCTTGTCAATCTACATTCCTTCCACTGGTTACAAAAGTGTTCATGTTACCTGTATTCTGGCCATTTGTCTGAATGGAAAGAAAGCCCCACCTCTAACTAAGAGCAAGAAAGATAAGGTTGAATGTGTTTCAGGTATTTATGTTCTTGAAACCGAAAAAGCCTGGTGCACACAAGCAATTTTAAGGAAGTGGGTCGATTTAATGCTGCCACTTGCTTTGCGAGGTTGCCAAAGAGGTCTGCTAGTCTGGGATTCAGCCAGCACTCACCATGCTAAAGACATGAAGAACTTCCTTGCAGAGAGAATAGATCAAATGATTGCCGCAGGAATGACTGCCTATCTCCAGACTCTTGATATTGCAATAAACAAGCCATTCAAGGACCATTTGCGTATGGAAATCAATGACTACATTGAAAATAGAATGGAGAGAAATCAGCATGGAAACTGTGAAGCTTAGGCTGCACGAGGTCGTGACTTGGGATAAAATCACTGACAGCTGTGTTGCCAATGCACTACGAGCAGGCTACATGGACAACAAGTCCTCATTTAAGGAGAGCTCTATTGCTGGACATGAAAGATTGGCGCCAATGGTTCTACAGGAAATGGAATTGCAAGAAATTCAAGCCGGAATTTGGGGTTTGGAGAGTTATGACAATGTTCCAGAAGATGACATGACTGTATCTGAATAAATGTAGATTTTTGTACATGAAAAAATAAGACATCAGAGGGTAAGGGGGGTGGGGGGTGGGGGGTGGGAGATGAGGGTAAGGGGGATCGAACATATGGTGATAGAAGGAGAACTGACTCTGGGTGATGAACACACAATGGGATTTATAGATGATGTAATACAGAATTGTACACCTGAAATCTATGTAATTTTACTAACAATTGTCACCCCAATAAATTTAATAAAATAAAATAAATAAATAAAAGACATCCTCTGAAAATAAGCCCTAATGCATCTTTTGGAGCAAAAATTAATATAAGACCCGGTCTTATTTTCGGGGAAATATGGTAATAGGAATTTATCTACTTCGAATGTTATGGGCATCTTGCCTACAACACAGTGAAGCCTCAAAGGTCAGCAAGCTGATTACTATACGAGCAGGGTTTATCAGTGATACATTCTCAGGGATGAGAACGGGCCTTGCTGAGGTGGGAGACAGAGGCATAGGCTCCCAGTCCCCTTGTCCTGAGGATTTATATAGTTTGCCTGGTGGGGTGAAGGAGTTACATATAAATTTGGCGGGAAAAGTGGTGCATGTTCTTCCACTGGATGAAGTGACCTCCTAAGATGGGTGGAGTTCTGTTGACTCAGATCCTTATCTTGCTCCAGACTACCTCTCCTCATCTGTTGTAAAAACAGATAACGTGGCTGGAGACAGTTAATCAAAGCTATTTAGAAGCTTTTTCTGTAGGCACCGTGGATCCCCTCCCATCCATCTTCCTCCTTCATTTTCTAACTTCTGCCTGACACTAACATCAAGTTCAGATTCCTAAGGTATTGAAGAAGTTAGAAATAGATCTACTGATAGAAAAAACACATGTTAGGTGTCTGCTCTGTGCCAAACCCTGAACCTGGCCCTTAAGGAGCCGGGAAGGAAAGACAAGCAGCCAGAAAGCAGAAGTGCAATTTATTTATATGCAGTTTATAAGACACAAGGTCTATGGGAATTCTTTAGAGGAAGCAATGGACTCTGATGTGGAAAACCAAGGAAGGAAGACTTCCTGCTGATACACGTATTTTGTTTGTGCTGGGATCGTGTCTTGTGAAACCAAGGAATGGAAGCACGGACAAAGGAGAGGCGAGGAGTTTTAAAAGAGGATAGTTTATTAAAAGTAAAGAGTAAAGAGTTGCAGCTCTCGGAACAGAGGGGGGTCCCCGACCAAGCTGCCCAGTGATTGAAGCAAAACTTCTTTTATACCTTCCCTTGCCTGCTTGGGGGAGGGGGCTGGCTCCTTCTAATGGAAGTCATCTATCAGGTTTGTCTTGTTTGCCCACCCTAAAGGGATTAACAACCATTCCTATCTATCAGATATGCTCCTTTGTCCAGCCAGAAGGGATTGGAGATGATTTAGTAACCTCAAGGCACATTCTCATATCTTTGTCCTGGAGTGAAGGAGACATTTCAGAACCTGGAGTTTCAAGATATGGCCGCCTTTTCTTTATTTCACTAGGGACCTCCCTGTTTACCTAAGAACATGCTAACTAACCTGTCTCTCTGGAAGAGGGGATTTGAGTTCAGCCCAGAACCTGGATGAGCCTTTAAGCAGCATCCCATCCATCCCATGTCACCGTGACTCAAGCAAACCCTTGGGAACAACTGCTTCCTTGGATCCTTCTTATCCTGGGAAAGCTCCCAGAGACCCTGCAGGTATCCCACATGTAGGAAGGTGACACGCTTGGGTCCAGGACAAAGAGTGACAACTTCTGGAGAGAAGAACTTATTTCTTTTGGCTTTATTAAGTGTTTATAAGGAAAAGAAGTTAGTTTGTGAGATGCCAATGATCATTCTTTTAACTTAAAAAATTTAATTTTTATTAAAAAAATGTTTGCTTGACAAAGTGTATGGAGATAAAAATTGCTAACTGCCAGAAAGAGAGGTCCTATAAAATGCAAGTGCGGGGTCCCCCACGGCAGCTTCTGGGGGAGAAAGCCTTGTGGGGTTGATCCCAGACCCTCATGATGGAGACCTGGGCATACATGCTCACCACCTTATGCTCAGTGGTGCTTGTCACTTCCAGGATTCATTCCCTACCCTCTTTCTTTCTCCCTGTTCTCCTCCCCCTTCCTTTTCTGAGTATCTGCCTCTACTTAGCCACACATTATCTAAATCCTACTTAAGATAAACAGGGAAAGGGATTTAGGAGTTAGAGTGGAAAAGTCCTTGAACATTTCAGCTCTGAGTATGAAAACAAAAGGAGGTGGGGTAAGAAAGCAAAAAACAAAACAGTGCAGAGAGGTTTCTAAGAAAGTAAATGTTGAGTACTATTTTCCATTTTCCACATAAGGTTAAAGTTTCAGAAGGTAAGTTTTGAAGGGTATATGCACTGAGGATGGGGAGTGGAGATAACCAACTGACCCTAAAGAAATGGCATGCTTGTTCAAAAAGACCCTCAGCTGTGTAAAGGACCCTTGATGCTCCTGCAGGACTAGACTGTGATGTCCACGCTTCTTCTAGCCCCCACTCCCAGCCTCCTGACCAGCAGTGGGGCTCCCCCACCCACTGGCCACCAGCCCTGCACGGTCCTGCTGAATGTCTCTGGTGTGTGAGGAAGGCAGGCAGGAGGAGGGAGGAGGGGAGGCCCGGCAGTGTGGGCTGGGAACAACGAGGCCACCCTGAATTACCTTCTTATAAATACAGAAAGTCATTCACTGACATCCCAAAGGTCACAGGAGGGAAGTTGAGCCCAGCTCTCCTGCCCAGTTTTTCAGCTGAAGGATGTTCATGGGACTGGGGTCCCAGGAAGAACCCTTAAAGTGCTTGTGCTATGAAATAACAGAATTTTTAAGGCATGAATGACCTCAAGCGCCCTGAGACTGTTCCCATCCCTGGGGTCCTTACACCCCAGCTCTTCAGAGGCCGTAGGCATAGAGCCCCCCCTGAAGGCCTGTGTACAATCGCTGTCACTCCTCCTCTCAGCCTCTTGCACCACCCCAGCGTTCCCCAACCTGGAAGCAGAGGACGGCCGCTGCCATCCCCACCCAAAGCGGCCAGGTTGCTGCTCCTTAAACATAGCCTGATTCTCTGCAAGTTTCTCCTGGTACAAAAGTTAAGGGTTCTGGGGCCTGAGGTGGGTGATGGGGGCAGGTCCTCCAGACTCTGTTCACATTGCCCAGACACAGCTCAGAGGAAGAGACAAGAGTCACACCCCATCTAAGCACGCACATCTGGAGGCTGCCGCCACTCAGCGGGCTCCTCGTCTCCAAACTAGATGCTGTTGGGACCCACATCTCTCTTGACCACGGGAAACCCCAAAGAAACAGAACTCATGCGGCGAATGCGCAAAGGCCAAGGCCAGCAGGACCCTGGGACTGTGACTGCGCCCACCATTACTGTTCCACCTTGAGTTCTGACTACCCCTCAAGGGTGCGTGCTGGCAGGGCCGGTGCCCCCGAGGCTGGGGTGGGAGGCAGAGGGTGGAGAAGGTGGAGGAGCCTGTGAGGGCCCCAGACCTCTGTCCCAGTTCACACCTGCCTTGTGCCGGCCACTCCTCCTGGGGAGGGGGCAGCCTTCCAGCAGAGGCCACAGACCATAACTCACCCACACTTCCCATAATTGCAGCCTCTGTCTGAACGGGGCCCACTGGCATCCCCAGCTGTCCAACGTCCAGAGCCAACTCTGAGTCTCCGAGCTGAGGATGTCCCCAAACGCTGGGTCACAGTTTGTCGCCGTGTTCAGTCAATCCTGTGCACATCCTGAGCCCAAAGTGAAGCCCTCTTCAGAGGCACAGGGATGGCTGTAGGGATCATCCCCAGGAAACGTTGTGTGAGCAAGTTTTGCTTATATAAAACCTGACGTGTTCACAACTGCCAGAAAGACAACATTCTATTTGGGTACTTTTTGAATCAAGTAAGTAAATTAGAAAAAACGCAGCAACACCTGTACCCCATTTGGGGCAGCCCCAGAATGAGGATTCAAAGGGCCATCTTGTGTTTCACTGGCCCGGGAACATGTGTTGTCACGTTTTAAGGTGTGCGCAGTGGGCTTGCACTTCAGGACCACCCCAGGCCAGGCGGGGGTGGCAGTTGCCAATGCTTGAGCACTGCTGGAAAGTCCTGAGGACAAGAGAGGGATGCTGTTTAAGGGGCTGTGTACCCCCCACTCAGGCTGCTCGGAGGACGTTCTATGGGAAACACAATGATGGGTCTGACTGCGAAGTTTCATACCCATCTTAACCAATTTTATTCCATTTATAGTTTTTGTTTAGTGAAAGAATGTTATGTGATTTAAAAATTTTGAGTAAATTTAAAAGAATACTAATCATTATAAAATTAAATTATAAGCATGTTATATCTGACAATATGGTTTTCTACATCAGTAAAATATACATATATAGCATACATATAATATATACAACATATATACATAATATAGATAGTGTTTTTGTGTCTCATTGAAATATTTTACCAGTATTACATCTTCTCTAGAGATAGATCTCAAACTTTATTATGAAAGACAAGTTCTTACATACTGTTACAAATAATTGTGGTAAAATTGACAATTTTTATAGCATTATTCGATACCAGTTTGAGAGATCCTAGCAGTGTTTATTTATGCAGCTTAGCATATTTCACCAAATCAAAAGCACATGGGATGCAAACTAATAGCATCATCGTAAGCACAACTCA
Source organism: Rhinolophus sinicus (assembly GCF_036562045.2). Lineage (NCBI taxonomy): Eukaryota > Metazoa > Chordata > Mammalia > Chiroptera > Rhinolophidae > Rhinolophus > Rhinolophus sinicus. Next base: position 41,499,331 of record NC_133761.1, on the reverse strand, counting down.
GAAAGGAAAAACACTGCCAAACATACAATGATTGCTTCAGTTTCCATGTTTTGCTATATATATATACATATATATAGCAAAATATATATATATATATATATATATATATAGCAATATATATATATATACATATATATAGCAAAATATATATATATTAAAAGTAGTGAAAGAGCACTTTATTAGAAGAAAAAGGACACACCAAAGGTTTGGAGCGGGCCCCTGAGCAAAAGGAAGGCTCAGGAGACTCACAGGCGCTCTGATATTTTTAATGAATTTAACAAATTCAATTAAGGCCTTACAATGATTATAACTGCAGAAAAATTGTTGGCACAAAAGAGAAGTTTTAACTCAAGCTGTACAATTAAATAAATTTGACTATCTTAAAGCTTTGTTTTAGACATTTTGCAGAGATGGGTATTGAGGTAGCTAAGATTTTGTTTTTTAAATTACGTTGTTTAACATTCAAAATGTTTCAGATATATTATGAAAATATTTTGGAAGAAATAGGAAAACATTCTTTGATTTCCTTCAGATTGTATATCTACTAATTAATGAATTGAAACATCATTTAGAGCTTTTTTTCCTGATTAATCATTCAACTTTGGAACAGAAATGTTGTACTGTCACCCTCTTGAGCGTTTACATCAGAGGTCAGCAAACTGCAGGCCAGGTCTCACTCACCACCTGTTTGTATGGCTCATCTGCTGTGAGTAGGTTTTCCATTTTTAAATGATTGAAAAGAAATAGAAGAAGAAGAACATTCGTGATATGTGAAAATCATATGAAATGAAAATTTCTGTATCCATTAATAAAGTTTTATTGGAACACAGCCTGCTTTATTTGTTTACACATGGTCTATGACTGCTTTTGAGACACAGGGCAGGGTGGAGTAGTTGTCAGAGACTGTATGGCCCATGAGCCTAAGCTATTTGCTACTTGGTCCTGTACAGACAAATGTTACCAACACCTGATCTGGATGAATTTGATGAAGGAGCCTCCTGAGGCTACAAAGGGAATAATTTAAAAATCATTAGCATGCTCCGCTACTTCTCTGATAGAGTGAGTCAACATTTTGCAACTGAAAACACCGTACAGAAATAAACCTGTTGGTAGGACTGTAGTAGTGTTTCAAAATCTTTTGTCAAATAAAATACACCTTGTGATATTTATTTGTTCATTGAATCTGCGATTAGTAAATGTTATCCATTTGAAGTAGCATAAACTTACGGCAATAAAATGCCAATTTGTGGTTTTATGTTTGTGGCCTTTGGCATAAGGTCACATTTAAAAATGGAGTCCGCCCCTGTGCAAACATGAACTCCATCAGAACATGAGAAGTAAGGGATAAAAGGAGCAGGGATGCCCAGAACCTGAGCCCCAGCCTCTAAGGTCTGTTTCAAACACCACCTCCTCAGGTGGATGCTGACCATCTTGGTTCCAAATGTCCTCTTTCCCTCTGGGTGTGTAGGGGCCATCTGTCCTCCTGCCCTCCTCCTTCCCCACTAGAAGCATTCTTAGAAATCTTCCCCTGAGTCATCTCCTTGCTGAAATTCTAAGTTCTTTAGGACAGGCGAAATGTCTACCCTTCATTTCTGAACTGAGTTATGCCCTTAGGGAGATTTGCAATTTACTCTTGAGGTTTTACACTTTCCCCAACTTTCGAGTTAGAACAGGGAGTTAACAGTAAAGAAGAGCAAGTGTTAGACTCGTGACAGTACAACTGACCAGGGGTTTACAGTTAAGAAGCATCTTTGCATATGTGACCTCCGCTGAGTCAGGAAGAATGAGTCATAATTCTACAGGTGACACCTGTGGCTTGGCCCGAGCTCAGGGGCTCACCGGAATCAGGACCACATGTATGGTCCCTGTTCAGTGTTCACCGCTGGCCTTTCAGCTCAAGAACAGACGTCTCAAGCTGTGCCTGATGGCAGAGGCCAGAGTAGGAAAGCGGGTCCTGACAGGTATCCTGGTAGAGGAGGGACTGAGGAGGTCTGCACCCAGGGCACACACTGGGCACAGGCATGAAACTTTTCCTGGATGTTTCACCTTCTCATTTAGTCCTGAGACAACCCTGTGATGGTTCCTAGATCCCCATCTTGCAGATGTGGAAATGCAAGCTTTGTGAGTTCAGTAATGTGCCCAAGGTCAGACCAGTGGGACCCTTGGGGTCTCAAATCAAGCCTGGTTGTCTGGTGAAGGGGCTGCATCCCTACCATGAGTCTCCCTCTTATCCTGCCACATACGCCTATGGTCTACAGGGCTGGCTGTGCTCATTTGAAACCAGGGCGAGAGCCAGGGAACTAAAGCTGGGACTGAAGGCCAGTGCAAGGCGGGCTCTTCCCCACGAGGAGGTGCAAAGGCGTCACATGGAGCTGAAAAACAAGGAGGGAGCTTGCAGACACTGGTGTTGGCTCGGGTTTGACGACCTTGCTCACAATGTCCTGATTCACAGGACGAATGGACTGAAGCAGGCAGAGAAAGGGACTCCCGGACGTCCCCTCACACACACTTCCTGTCCTTTCTGTGCAATGAATGTCAGGATCTCTGTCCCAACCCAGGCCGAGGGACAGGGACCTCGAGCTTTCCCAGGGTAGCTGGGTGAGAACACAGAACAGCCAACTGCACTGGGTGTAATCACAGAGTGCTTGTTGTCTGTTGTCTTGAACGTGTGTTCTTGAGGGACAAGAAGGGTTGTAGTCTGTCTGCTGAGTCAGCAGAGGTGGAATAAAGGTGACTGTCCTGCCCCAGGCAGCCTGGTCCCCGTTCCTACTGAAACACTTAAGTATACACCTTCAGAGGCAAGTAGCCAAGCTTTCTTTGTGTGCTTAGTGATACTGGGCCTGCAAAACCCTGCTGGGGAAAGTGTCCTGGGCTAATGCCTGAGATTTTCTGAGGCTGCCACAGTCCCTCTAGCACTGTTCTGAGCTGTTAACAAGCACCCGCCCCGGGCAGAGGGAGTAGTGCCTGGAAATCTGCCGACACACTGCTGAGGGCTGGGTGTAGAGGCTTCGAGAGCCTTCCATAGCTGACAGGCATCGAGTCATTTCTTGCGAAGCTATGGCAAGCCGGGCCTGTGCCAGACTCTAAGATCCATGTTAGCGGGTTTCTGCCTGACCACAGCTGAAACCCTAGGGTGGCTGAGAAAATAGCCACCGTCTGATGTGTTGCCTGCAGGCTTTGTCAGAGGCCAGGAAAAGCCCCGGAGGGCCTCCCTGGCCTGGGCGTTTGTCCTGATTAACATTGGCTGCAGCCAGAGTGTCTCCTCCAGTGTGGCCTAGGGCCCTGTGGCCTCAGGAGGTCAATGAATGTTTGCTGATGGACAGGCTCCACTTCTTGTCTTATTTATTACAGAAACCGTGGAGGCTTGCTCCTGCTGGCTAGCCCCCAACCAGGCCCCATGAGATAACATGGGACAATAAACAGAGACGGATGGTCTGTCCGGGAGTGACACTGTCTTCCATTTGGCAGAACCCTTCCCAGCTGCGCCTTCATTGAAGTTGCAGGATAGAATAAGTGGCCTCCAGCAGGCCTGGGCACCAGTGGCTGCAGCCTCCTCCCTGTCCTCTCCCTCCCCCCCACTGTGGCCGGATGGACAAAGGAAAACCCTGCATGGGTGTTGGGTTACTGGCCTCCAGTTTCACACTGGCCTGGCAGGGGGCCCAGCTACAGTTTCAGAGTCAGTAGATGTGCCTCTAATTATTTATTAGAACTTCTCTCGATGAGACACTGCAGACTTCCAAAGGCTTGCTTGTGGGTGACTTACACGAGTGGAGTGAAGGGCGGCAGGCAGGCTGGCCATGCAGATACTCCCATCTGTCATAATTCAGCCTTTGCCTTAATTCAGCTATATTTGTATGTATAAAATGCTGACAGTTACAGATTTGAACACATAGCCAGGAGAAGAGTGTTGCTGAAATGACCTAAGTGGTGATTGTCGTGGGCTCAGTTGTGTTCCCCCAAAATTCACATGTCAAAGTCCTAACCCCTAGCACTTGTTAACATAAGAAATGGCCAAACTGTAGACAGTTTTTTTATGAGTTTATTTGAGCCAAACTGATAATAATCGTCAGGAAGCAGGATCTCAACAGATTGAGAAAATGCTCTGGAGAATGGCAGTTTTGCAGCTTATTTTATAAATTAGAGTTAAAAGAGGAGACGTTGGGGGTGGGGTCACATGAAGTCCATGGGTGGTAGATTAAGGGGGCAGAAGAGAGCAAAGTGGGGAAACCTCTGGGATTGTATAAAAAGTGACACGGAGGGACACATGCCTCTTTTACACGGGTGGATACGGCATAGTGAGTGAATAAGCGACAGCACATAGAGATGGAGGGGCAAGATAACAATGAGGATTCTGTGGTCTGGGACTCTGGTGGGAGGTTGTGCCCTGACGGGTCTAGAAAAGGATTTCTCTGGCATTCCAAAGGTGTGTTATCTTAGATGCAAAAAGACAGTAGAAAGGCTCACTTGAGGTAAAGAATGACCTTTGTCAAGGAAACTACAGGCCAAGGATGTGACTACCTGCCATGACCCGCTTTCAGTTGGGAATTTTTATGTTCAGACCATCCTGTGTGGTCGCTTTCGGTCTCTGAGTTTGTAGGGCCTGTCATGCAGCCTCCCTTGAGCTCCTCAGGTTTAGTATGTGGCCCTTTTTTTGCCACACATCTGACAATGTGACAGACAGTATTTGGATACAGGGCCTTTAAAGAAGTGATTAAGGTTAAATGAAGTCACTAAGTGGGCCCTGATATGATATGACTGCTGTCCTATAAGATGAGGAGATTAGGACACAGACACACTGAGGGACGGCAATGTGAGGACACGGGCAGAAATGGCCATCTACACACCAAGAACAGAGGCCTCAGAAGGAAGCAACCCTGCTGACACCGTGATTTCAGCCTCTGGTCTCTAGAACTGAGGAAATTAATTGTTGCTGTTGAGGCTGCCCAGTCTCTGGTGCTGTGTCCTGGCAGCCTCAATGGACTAACACAGTGAGCACAGCAGGCCTGGGAAAGGCCACCCTTTGTGGAATATATGCAATATCATGTTTGCTCAGGATAGATTTTGCCACCAAATGAGTTTGTGCTAAAAGAGTAAGTACTTGTTTGGTTTGGGCGATTTTAGAAATATTCATAAAAAAAATATTACAGACTGTCTAGTACCCCTCCCTCCATCTCCAGACTTTAACTTTCTAGAGAAAGAAATCAAGACTTAAAGGTCAATCTGACCAAAATGTTGGTCATCAATGCAGCCTTTGAATTGATTTATAATGAAAAGGGGGAACTGGAGACCAAAGAAGGGGTCCATGACAGTCACCTCACAGGGTGACCTGATCATAAACTCCTATCCGGGCAGGTCACGGTGGGCAGTCACGCCCCAGGCATACAACTTTTTAGTAAACGCCTTACCTTTGCCTTAAGCCAGCCCTGCCCATTGTGTCTGTGTACATCATCTGCCAGGCTCACTTTCCTGAGTTTTCCAACTCATGATTCCAGAATTGGAAATGATCTTTAAGGTGCAAGTTGAGCTATTTCAGATGAATCTGGGCTCTTTTCCTCCCTCAACCAACCAAAGGGAACCAAAAGACTGTCACACAACTCTGGGGATCCCTAAATTACTGGTAACAGTACAAATTCTGACAGTCTCTGGTGTAGAGCGACACTTTCAATATGACAAAGGAGAAAAGCCAGCTCTGCCAGGTCACAAAAGCAGTAAATGTTTATGACATGCCTACTAGCTGTCACTCATCTCATTGCACAGAGGCAGAAACAGGTCTGGAGGACAGGACGAAAACCCCAGGCAGAGGCAGGCCCGTGGCAGGCAGTAGCATTGCACTTAGCACATCGGGCAGGTGTGTGCTCCTGGCATTTCACATCGTTTTCCCAAAAGTTAAATGAAAGAGTGAGACGTATGGTTTGAAATGCTGCCCAGTTGTTTCTCAGGAAGATAAGGCTTATTTTCAGGAGCTCTTAGTGGGGACAGTGTGTATTACATGAGCTATAAGCTCTCCCTTCCATCCTGTACCCCAAACAGGCATAGCAATGCAGTGACTTCTGAGTTAACCAAACAAAGAAATCCCAAAATACGTTGTGTAAGACATTTTTATTTCTCTGTTCTAGAAACTGCCAAATGGAGTTTGTCCAAACTTTCCATCTTAAAAAAAATTGCCTCTGGACTAAAATCCAAAACGTAAGAGTTGAATCCAAAAATGATAAATTTTTAGAAGGTTGTGATCCTGTGTGTACTGGATTACAGCGAGAAATGAAATTTTCATGGTAGGGAAAAACATATCTAGGAGCAGCATGTATTTGTGAAAAGTTTCACTAAAAAGTCTCTGAGCTTTCTGAAAGTCACCCCTATCTTTTTCTTGCTTTCCTGAGTCCACTATGAGTCTCCTCTATCTGTCTGGGGACAGATTCAGGGACTTAAAATTTGGGATTGAAGTGCTGTCAGCCACTGTCTGAAAGCATGATGGTAACGGCACACCAACCTTCAATAGTCAGGCCCCTCTTTCTCTCGGGTAACAGTCTCCTGATTTAGCAGGGCTCACAGCTGCCCGCCTAGAGGTTAGGTTTCTTCGCCTTCCTTGCAATAATGTGTGGCCGTTTCGTGACACGTGGGCGCAAGGGATGTGAGCAGGAGTGACGCAGAGCAGCTACGTCCTGGAGACAGCTTGTGCTTTCCTGGGACTGAGGACAGCACCCTAAGGGCTGGTAGAGGGAGCCGCGTGGCTGGCTGGCAGTGTTCCCAACACTGCGGCCATGTGGGGGAACACCTTTGTCACAGCAGCTCAGCTCCATGTGCTGTTTGATGTGTGTATGTGGGGGGAACCCCTGCGGGTGTGAGCACTGCAGTAAAGAGCAGACGAGTCTCCTGCTCCCCCCACACACGTTTGCTTTACTTCCTGACCCATTTCTACTTGTCCTAGCAAAGTCTTATCTGAGGAGAAGAGCCCTGTCCCAATTGTAAAAGTGCCACAGAAAATCACGGGCGGATCCCTCTGAGTGGTGCACTGTGCTGGAAAACAGCCAGAAGAGGCTAGAACATCCAGTCAGCTTCATGCCACTCATCAGCTGCTAGGAAATTAGCTGTGGCAGCCAAGGACCTGAGAAGGCTCCAGTGTTACTGAAACACGTGGTCATGGGGTTGTGCTTACAGACGAGGGTGATCTCGCAATGACAGCAGGCCTGCCACCCAGCATGGGTGTGGGGAGTCAGGCCCACAACTCTGACATTGTCACTCACTCACTCATTCATTCAGCAACAACTATTTGTGACAGGCCTACTGTGTACCAGGTGCTGTGCATGACCAAATAGCCAGGCCCTTGCTCTCATGGAAGTCGCGTTTCTTGGTGTAAGACAGGTAACACACAAGTGCATAGGTAAACATCCAACAGCATCATTTCAGATAATGATTCATGCTATGAATACACTGAACTAGGGAGATGTGAATAAGAATGAGTTGAGAACTACTTTAGAAAGAGTGGTCAGCTTCTAAGGGGCTGACATACAAACTGGGACCAGAACCAGGAGCCATGTCAAGGAGTAGCAAGTGCAAATGTCCTGGGGCTGTGAAGACCGTGGTGAGCTCCAGGAGCCTGGAGAAGGTGTGGTAGAGCAGCTGGCACAGGGCCTTGAGATGCCCAAGGGAGTTGAGATTTTATTTTAAGTGCATGATGAAGCCACTGGAGGATTTTAAACAGGAGAAAGACATTACCTAATTTGCATATTAAAAAGATCACCCAGCTGCTGTGTGAAGAATGTCTTCTAAGCGTGCAAAGATAGAAATAGGAAGCCCGGTTAGGAGGGTACTGCAGCAATTCGGGCAAGAGGTAATAACTATTAATATCATCCCCATTCCGTGGAGGCCTAGAGAGGATGTAATTTATGCAAGTGCGTGGAGCGTACAATAACAATGCTTTACTTTTGTTTGCATAGTGGTTTCAATTTGAAAAGCTTTCTTTGCTATATCACTTCATTTGAACTTCAGAAGAATCCTAGCATGAATTATGCCCGCTTCTTAAATGAGTAAACAAGGCTCCAGGAATTTGATGCCTGATGAGATGACAGCAGCGTCAAGTGTGACAAGCCTGCTTAAACTCTGAGTATGGTGACTGTCAGCACTGTGCTTTTCCCACTCCCCTTTTCCTACACCAAGCCACTCCGCTCAACTAAAAGCACTGGGCATAGAGACCAAACCAAGTCAGGGACAATCCAAAGTCCTAGGGCCAGTTGCCTGAAGGGCTCCAGAAGGAGGCACTTGTCAAGCCCCATGGAGGCGGAGTTCTGTTTTAGCAGCTGCAGGTAAGAGAACAAGGAGACAGAAGACATTCTTCAGCTTACAGGCATTTAAAGCCCAGTTGGGAAAATTGGACAGACTTCCATAAATAACTTAAGAATGCCCAGCAGTTTAAAGTCATAACCAATTACAAAAACTTTGGAAAGAACTCAGATTCTTTCCTTGTGGCAAGTGGACCAGAGTTCCATTAACAAAGGCCTGCCGCTGGCAGTACCTCTGAGTAATGTTCCATTGGAGAAGAACTTCAGAGAGCCTGCTCTCCATCCTGAGTGACAAAATGCCCCCAACTCTGTGGCCCACAACCATAACCAGTTGTATTATCTTCAGGAATTCTGTGGTTTGGGAATGTGCACAGGCCTGTCTTTCACCTGTCTCGTCTGGGCCTCCGTGGAGACGACGTGAATGGCCAGCTACTAGAATCTGACAGCCCACAGGCGGCTGCTTGGGCTGGGGTGACTAAGGGCTGAGCTGAAATGGGCTCGCTGGTCAGAGCACGTCCATGTCATCTCTCCATGTGGCCTGGGGTCTTCACAGCATGGCACCTCAGGGAACTGACGCTTCTTGTATGCAACTCAGAGCTCCAAGAGTGAGGGTCCCAGAAAACAAGTGGAAACCATTTGGCTTTATAGGACCTGGCCTTGGAGCCCTGCAGTCTCCCTTCCAGCACAGTCATTACGCAAAATGTCACGAGCCCTCCCATACACGGAGAGGGGACCACGGAGCATCAACAGCACGAGCGTCACACGTAAAGGATGAACAAGATGGGGAAATGAGATTTGTCACAATGTGTTGGATTTTTCCTTTACAGTTAATAACTATGAAAAATAAAGATATCAAATGATTTGGAGCCCAGAATTTTGCTGCATTATAATCAATAAAATGCCACCATTGCTAGTGCACTGGCTGGGACCCAGTAACAATCTGTTGTTATTGGTGTGTGTGTCGAGGGGATTTGAACCCTGTTGGTAAGTATAACTTAACACTGAATATGATGTGTGCATGGACATTGCAGGTGTAAGGAATGAAGACGCGACCAGAGTTAGAACTGTCCACTTAGAAGGGTGCTACTGAAGGTGTTTTTTTGGAAGCTTCATTTCATTCAGGTTCTAAAGGATACAAGAAAAATACTCATTTCAAATGAAGGCTGCTAATTATTATCAAATTAACTGTGCGTCGGAGCAAGCCCAGCAGGACTCACAGTTGGAAACATTTAGTGAGAATTAATAGAGTTATTATGTGCTTGGGATAAAAATAAAAGAGAGATCTCTGGATTGCTACAAAAGAAAAAAGTAAAGTGCCAGTGTAAGAGCCACCAGGCAAAAAGTGTAACTTTGCTGATTATTTTGGTGGGCTCCCGGACCACTGTCTAATCAAGTCCAGTACGATCTCCGAGTGTGTGACAAGGACGCTATGGTCTCAGAGTGTGTGACAAGAGGAAGCCTGGGTTTTCTTCGCCCACAGTATGATATCATGCATGTGTGCACGTGACAAAAGAAAAATTAGAGTTAGTTTGAACTCTTCCAATTCCTTTTCAGGAAACAGTCAAGTTTATTGAGGTATAATTCATGTACCATAAAATCTACCCACTGAAAATGTACAAGTCAGTAATTGTTGGCATTTCACAAAGTTTTCAATCATCAGCACAACCGAACTTTAGAACAGTTTTTAGAACTGTTTTATGAACAGTTTCATGACCCCAAAGAAAAACCTCATACCCGCTGGCAGTCCCTTCTTATCACACCCCCAACCTTTGCCCAAGGTAACCAGTAACCGAATTGTGTCTCTAGATTTGCCTATTCTGGACTTTCCACGTAAGTGGATGTACAGCAACACTTGAGTCTGGCTTCCTTCACCTACAGTGTTTTCAAGGTTCATCCATGTATCAGCCCTTCATTCCTTTTAATCGAGGAGCAATACCCTGCTACAGGGATAGAAGACATTTTGTTTACTCATTTATCAGTTGATGGACATTGGGACATTAGGGTTATTTTCACTTTGGGGCTTCTATGAATAACGCTTTGGGGCTTTTATGAATAACATGAATATTCATGTCCTAGTTTTGTGTGGAAATGTTTTCATTTCTCTTGTGTACACACCTGGGAGTGGAAAGCTAGATCATGTGGTAACTTTGTGTCTAATGATTTGAGGGTCTGCGAAGTGCTTTCTGAAGTGGCTGCACCATCTTCCATTTCTCACAGCATCCTCTGTTTCCCCTTTTCGATACCCTCACTCGTTCTTGTCTGTTGTTTGGCTATGGCCACCCAAGGGGTTGTGAAGTAGGGTCTCACTGGGATTTTGATTTACATTTCCCTGGTGACTAATAATATTGGACATCTTTTCATGGGCTTGTTGGCAATTTGTGTACCTTCTCTGGAGAAAATCTACTCAAATCCTTTGCCCATTTTTAATTGGGGTACTTGTCTTATTATTATTTGTCTAATTATTACTTGTCTTATTTTTAGTGAGTTGTGAGGGTTCTTTATACATTCTGGATATAGTTCCTTTATCAAATATATAATTTGTTAATATTTCCCCCCATTCTGTGGGTTATTTTTCCTTTTCTAGTGTTGTTTGCAGCACAAAATACCTTAATTTTGATGAAGTCCAATTTATCTAATCTTTCTTTTATTGCATTAGCTTTTGGTGTTATAACTAAGAAACCATTGTGTCATCCTAGGGCACAAAGTTTCACTCCTATGTTTTCTTCTAAGAGTTTGATGATTTTAGCTCTTACATTTATGTCTACGACAATTTTCAGTTAATTTTTGGGTATGGTGTGTGGTAGAGAGTTCAACTTTATTCTATTTGTGAATATCCAGTTGTCCAGCACTCTTAGTTGAAAAGTCTATTCTTTCCCTCTTTCAATTATCTTGGTAACTTGTAGAAATTCAATTGAACATAAATTAAAGTGTTTATTTCTGGATATTCAATTCTATGTGATTGATTTAAATGTTTTCCTAATGCCAGTACCACTGTCTTGATTACCACAGCTTTATAGTAAGTTTTGAAATCAGGAAGAATAAGACCTCCAACATTGTTCTCTTTTAAGATTGCTTTGACTTTTCTGGGTCTTTAGTATTTCTATATGAACTTTAGGATCTGCTTGTCGATTTCTGCAAAAACACAGGTTAGGATTTTGGTAGGTGTTACACTGAATCTACAGATCATTTGGGGGAAAATTATCACCTTAACAATATTGTCTTCCTATCCATAACCTTAGGAAGTCTTTTCATTTATTTAGGTCTTTAATTTATTTCAGTATTTTGTAGTTTTCAGTGTACAAGTCTTGTATTTCTTTTCTTAAATTTATTCCTAAGAATTTTATTCATTTTAATGCTGTTGTATATGAAATTATTTTTTTAATTTCCTTTTTAGATTGTTAATTGCTATTGTACAGAAATATAATTGATACTAATATGTAGATTTTTAAAAAATTTTATTTAACAGTTCAATATTTTCCATGTTTCTAGTTTAAAGATAACATTAAATACTTGAGAACTACAAAAACTCAGCTTATATTGTATCATAAAGTTATTTAAAACACTACTGTTGTTACTAAAATGACAGCTTGAGCTTCTGCCACCTCTTCAAAACAGAAGGGTGGAGAGGAGTCAAAGAAACAGTGAAATAGTTTTGTTCTCCCTGTGATATTTTCTTAATCACTTTTGCATGGGGTTAAGTTTTAATTATGCTCACCCACTTAATTCTATCCTCCTGTATAAGAATTCTTCAAATTTGAGTAGTAGCTGCCAATTGGTGATGTGGGCTTCTGGAAGTTTGGATGGACTAAGCATCATTCAGTGAGATTATATGATTGAAAGAATCACTCTGAAAACTTACAGAAAAAAAGCCATATGAAAATCAAACTAAGTTCGTTTAATAGTCTATTTGCAAGACTACCTGGAAAACTTTGTGGAAATCAAATACAAAACTAAAGTGGACTGCTTCTTCTCTTCCTTATTCCATCCCATTCCACAAAAAATGCAACATATGCAGACAATGTACACTCTCTCGGATCATTTCACAAAAGCCACAAAATGAAACCTTTAGTTGGGGTTGCTGTGTACATGAAATACACAAGGAAGATGAACTTGATTTGGGGTTTCTTTTTAAGAGTAGGCAGGGCAAAACTACAATGACCGTAACTGAACAGCTGCAGAATTTTATCACCCAATCATAAAAAATCCCTTTTTAAATATTTCCCTTTTAGCACCCTTCAATGACTGGTGTTCCAATCAAGGAGTAAAGCTTTTTCTTAACAAGTTGAAATCCTGGGCTTAGGATCAGAGTTCGTCTGAGGCTGGATGAGAAGCGACCTCGACTAAAGAAAAAGTCCCTCAAACTGGTCCACGAGCAGTTCTGCTTAAACACGAGAGTAAGCTCAAAAGTGGGCACCACACTAGAGTCACACACAATCTTATCCAGCTTTATACATACATTTTCAGCTTCCATGCTCACGTGCATGACACAACCTCCTAAGCCGCAAGGCTCCGTGGAGGAGAGCCGAAGGACGTCCTGAGCAATTCTCTGGGTCAGTTTCTCAGGAACGAGGACTTTTGAGCAACCTAGTTTGGTTTGCTTCGATTTGGACAGACAGTTCTCTAGCATTTTAACCAAACTGTGGCAAGTTGTTTCCTCAAAGACCACCTCATTGAGGTTGGGTTCAGGAACAACATAATCCCAGTAGTCAAAACCATTTAGCAGGTTCCCCGCTGGAAGCCGCGGTCCAGCAACTCGGACGTGCTGCCAGGGTTCTTACTGCTCAAACTGCCAGTGGCAACCACGGTCAACGGCTCGGTTTCTCTCCCGGAGCAGAACGGTCTTTCCAGGGCGCTGCCGGGAGTTCGCTGGGGCGGAAGCGCTCTCTGGCAAAGCTGCGGGGTAAACTGAGGAAGGAACTCTCCTCTGAAGCCCCTTCCCTCTGGGGCTCAGGGACCTGCAGACCCCAGCAGTAATCCGCACCCTTCTCCACCCAGCCCAGCCAGCACAGGCCCCACAGAGCTGCCTGTATGTTGATTTTTGTACCCTGCAATATTGCTGATGATAACTTTAACAGTTAATAGCGCTAATATTTTTTTAGTGGATTCCTTAGGATTTTCTACATATAAGATCATGTTATCTGCACATGGAGACAATTTCACTTCTTCTTATCCAACCAGGATGCTTTGTTTCTTTTTCTTGCCTTATTGCCTTGGCTAGAGGCTCCAGCACAATATTGAATACAAGCGGAAGGGTGGACATACTTGTCTTGTTCCTGATGTTAGGGAGAAAACACTACGTCTTTCATTATCAAATATATTAGCCATGGGCTTTTTATAAATGCCTTTTATTATGATGAAGTTCCCTTCTATTCTTCGTTTATGGAGTGTTATTATCATGAAACCATGTTGGATTTTGTCAAATACTTTTCTACATCTATTGAGGTGATTATAGATCACAGTTTTTATTGTTTGTTTTATTAATATGATGTATTACATTGACTTATTTTCACATATTAAACCTACCTCACATTCCTGGAATAAGTTTTAATTGGTCATAGTGTATTGATTTCATGGTGTTACTGATTTCTCCTTATTTCTATTGTGTTTGGACATAATACTTTGTAACACTTCAATTCTTTTACATTTATTGAGGCTTGTTTGTATTGTTGCTGAATTCAATTTGCTTGTATTTTGTTAAGGATTGTTGTGTCTACACTAATGAGGGATAAAAGCTGTTGTTTTCTTGTTGTGTATTGGTTTGGTTTTGGTATCAAGGTAATGCTGGCTTTATAGAATAAATTGAGAAATATTTCTTCCTTTTCTATTTACTTGGAAGTTTGTGAAGGACTGGTATTAATTAATTCTTTAGATATATGATAGAATTCACCAGTTTAAGCCACCTGGCAATGGACTTTTCTTTATGGGAAGTTTTAAAATAACCAATTTAACCTCTTTGCTGGTTTTATAGGTCTATTCATATTTGCTATTTCTTCTTAAGTCAGGAATTTGTCCATTTTATGTAAATATCTGATATGTTGGCATATGATTGTACATAGTAATTCCTGTACTCTTTTATTTATGTAAGGTCAGTAGCTGTACTCCCTCTTTTATTCTTGAATTTAGTAATTTGAGTCATTTTGCTTTTTTTCTTGGTCACTCTAGCTAAAGGTTTGTCAATTTTGTTGTTCTTTTCAAAGAGCAAACTTTTGGTTTTGTCGATATTCTCTTTTGTTTTTCTATTCCCTATTTCATTTATTTCCACTCTAACCTTTATTATTCCTTTCCTCTGCTTTCTTTGGGTTGAGTTTACTCTTTTACTTGTTTCTTAAGTTAGAAAGTTAAGTTATTGATTTGAGATCTTTTTTCTCTTTTACTATAGGTGTTTGCAGCTATAAAATTCACACTAAGCCCTGCTTTAGCTGTATCTCTATGTTGTCATTTTATTTTCATTCATTTCTAAATGTTTTATAATTTCTTTTATGATTTCTACTTTGATGCATTGATTATTTAGAGGTGTGTTGTCTATTATGCATATTTGTGAAATTCTCAAAGTTCTTCCGTTATTGATTTCTCCTTTGGTTCTATTGTGTTTGGAGATGATACTTTATAACACTTCAATTTTTTCAAATTTATTGAGGCTTGTTTATGGCCTAGCATGTGATCTGTTCTGGAGAATGTTTCTCATGTCATGAGACTATGTGAGTGCTGCTGTTTGTTGCTAGGTGGAATGTTCTGTAGATGTCTTTTAGGTCTAGTTAGCTTATGCTAATTATTATTTTAATTGTCTATATCTCCTCTCAATACAGTCAATTTTTGCTTCATGTAGTTTGGGGCTGTTATTAGGTGCATATACGAGGTCTGACAATGAAATTCACGAACTTGTTGCAGCAGTGTTGCTAACCTTTTTCTATATCAGAGAGATTATTCATTATGAATTTGTACCAACTGGACAAACAGTTAACCAGGTTTACTTACTATTTGGAAGTGCTGAAAAGGCTGCATGAAAAAGTTAGATGAAAACGATCTGAACTTTTTGCCAACAATTCATGACTCTTGCATCACGACAATGCACCAGCTCACATGGCACTGTCTTGAGGGAGATTTTAGTAAACAAATAACTGTATTGGAACACCCTCCATACTCACTTGATCTGGCCCCCAATGACTTCTTCCTTTACCTGAAGATAAAGGAAATATTGAAAGGAAGACATTTTGATGACACTCAGGACATCAAGGGTAATACGACGACAGCTCTGATGGCCATTCCAGAAAAAGAGTTCCAACGTTGCTTTGAAGGATGGACTAGGTGCTGGCATTGGTGCATAGCTTCCCAAGGGGAGTACTTCAAAGGTGACCATAGTGATATTCAGCAATGAGGTATGTAGCATTTTTTCTAAGATGAGTTCATGAACTTAATTGTCTGACCTTGCACGCGTGTGTACTTCATTACTTCTTTCTGATGAATGCACCCTTTTATCATTATGATATCTTTCTTTGTCTCTAATACTAATTTTTATTTTAAAATCTATTTTGTCTGATATTAGTATAGCCATTTCAGCTCTCTCTTGATTACTGTTTGCATGGTATATCTTTTCCATCCTTTTGCTATCAATCTATTTGTGTCTTTTAATCTAAGTCCATCTCTTATAGAGAGCACATAGTTGGATTATTTTTTAATATCCATTCTGTCAATTTCAGCCTTTGATTGACAATTTTTTATTTTATTTATAGTATTGTAATTGCTGATGAGGCAAAATTTACATGTTTTTTTGCCACTTGTTTTCCGTATTTTACGTCTTTGCTCCTCTATTATTCCATCGCTAACTTCTTTTGTGTTAAATAGATATTTTTAGGTATTATTTTAATTTCCTTGTACATTCTTTTACTATATGTTTTTGAGTTATTTTCTTTTTTTTTTTTTTGCCAAAAGGGGAGTTTATTGAAAGACTACTGGAGTACCCTATGGAACTCTGGGAAATTCCATGGAAGAGTTGGTCTTCAGAGACTGCTGGGATCAGGACTAGAAAATCCCCAGGATTCTCTTCCTGTTGTCTTCATTTGCTCCCTCTGCAACTAGGGATATTACATCCCATGGTTCTCTTCACAGGGGAGTGACTGGCCCTTTCCATTGGTCTTTCTTCAGAGATCCCACTGGAGAGCCCTGACATGGGCTGGAGGCTGATATTTGGACCTGTCAGCTATGGGGAGGGATGGAGTGGTGAGCAGGGCCCGGAGGCATATGCTTGCTCCTGGCGGTTCCAGGCAGTGAATTGAAGTCAGGGTTGGCTGCCATAGGTCAGAGTGGATCACTGACATCGTTGTACTTCATCTCCGTTCCCAGAACCAGAGAGGTCTATTTACGAGCCAGGACATGTCTTCCCCAGGATGATGCCAAGAACCAATGGCTTCCTTATCTTTCTCACCTCTTGCTTTCCTGAGTTTCTCTGAAGGCTATTGCTCTTCTAAATGGACTTGTTCTTTCCTTGTGTTCTTCATTTCAGCTGCAGCCTTAAGCTGATATCTAAAAGGAAGATTTATGTTGATTTTCTATATTTTTATTCTCAAAAGACCATCTTATTTCAAATTTGACTAAATATATCACTTAAAGATTGTTGAACTGTTCTTCAGATTTAAAAATGGTGGTGGTGGTGGGGGGGTGATCACAAAAAGTTTGTAAGTGACGGAAGGTCATCATTCAGTCTTATAAAAGTTCCCATTTAGTTGAGCCACCTTGCCTTTTCAAAAAGATAACTGAATACTTTAATTTCTACCTATGTTTCCTTTAAGTTCTCTTTCAAATCGATATCTCTTTATATCTAATTTTTATTTTTCATTATAATTACAATTATTTTATAATTTGCTTTATTCATTCAATAATACCTTGTATTAGATTCTCTGCTAGAAGGTGATAATAAAGAGACGTAAAGGGCCTCAACATGGGTGAAATGGATTTCTGCTGCTTTAAGTGAGTAGGGAGATGCCTCACGTTGCCTTGCAAGGTTGGCCTGCCCAAAGCAACACTGATATTTGACTTATCGTATCATTTGAGTCATAACTTTGGATGAGAATAAGGTAGGGAAACAAGTACACTGTCATCTATTAACACTTAAACATCTTAAGATTATGGACTATTTCTATTTTAAGGTTATTGAATATTTCCATATAAATACCACATATTCAAACACCCATCAATCTACTCATTACCTGATTATAATGTAAAATAATATTTTTATCAAATTTGCTTTATATTTTTCAGAGAAATAATTTATCATGACTTACATAGCCATCTAACATATCTACCCTATTGATGGACATTAGCTTCCAAATTTTCACTGTTACACAGAAGATTGCATTAAGTATCCTTATACATGTCTCCTTGGGTATATATGCCAGGGTTTCTTTATACTCAGAAATAGAATTGCTGGGTATTAAATATGCACCTTCAATTTTGCAAGACACTGCCACCAGTAGTGTATGAATATAGCTATTCTTTCGTATCCTTACAAATGTATTTTTAATTTTTATCAATCTAATGGATATAAAATGGTACCTCATTGTTGTTTTACTTTGTACTTCACTATTACTAAATTTAAGACTAAATTTTAAGCCTGAATTTATCTTAAAATATTTATTAGACGTCTGATTTTTTTCTACTGTGAATTGACTGTTTATAGGCTTTGTCCATTCTTCTATGGGATTTTATCTTTTCTTGATTTGTAAGAATGTTTAATTCTGGGTACTAATCTTGTTTTGATTAATTTTAGGATATCTTCTAATTTATGGCTTCTCTTATAACTCTCTTTATGCTGTCTTTTGATCAATAGAAGTTTTAAATTATAACTTAATCAAGATATATATATATATATATATATATATATATATATATATATATATATACACACACACACAATGTGAGACTGTAAACTTTTTAGAAATTATATATATAGTATGTATATATACATATAAAGCATATATAGCATATATTGAGTTGTACTTCTATAAACAAAGGAGTTATTTTATGTCCTTCAACAAATGTTATAATTTTCTCCATAAATGTCTTATAAATCTTCCATTAGATGTATTCATGTAAGAGCCTTAGAGATTTTGTTGCAATTATAAATGGAATTTGCACACTTTAATTATGCTTTCTAATTTCTTATTGCTGGTATATGGCTATACTATTTTTATATGTTGATCTTGTATCCAACAACCTTCTTGAAACTTGCCTGTTGTTATGATTCCAAGATTCTTTTGGATTTTGTTTTCTAATTAGTTTATTGGGGTGACAATTGTTAGTAAAGTTACGTAGATTTCAGGTGTACAATTCTGTAATACACCACATTGTGTGTTCACCACCCAGAGTCAGTTCTCCTTCCATCACCATATATTTGACCCCGTTTGGATATTTTAATGTAGACAGTCTTATCTTTGGAAGATGACAATTTTGTTCCTTCCATTCCAAAGAGTTATTTTCTTAGTAGTGACCCTGTGGATTACAATTCTCAGCTTAATTTAATACAATCTAATTTGCAATGATACAAACTTACTTCCGTTAATACACAGAAACTGCTCCAATATAGCTCCAGCCCTCCCCTCTCCTTTACTGTCTTTTATTATCATAGGAATTATATTTTAGTGTATTATAAATCCATCAACCATTTTATAATTGTGGTTTTAGGCAGTTGTCTTTTAAATGAGATAGGAGAAGGAAAAAGGTGTAAAATGCATTTATGCTGTCTCTTATAAGTGCCTATATGGCTACTTTTTGCCAGTGCTCTTTATCTCTTCACAGGAGGGGAATGAGGGTCCCTGCATCCACATCAAGGCACTGAGGGATCAGGAAATTGGTTCTAGGTCTGCCTCTCTCACTATTCTGGGAAAAATGCCGCACTTTCTTGGGTCTTCTTCATAGTAGAATGAAGACTTTGAACGATGTGATTTCTATAATTCTTTTCAGCTTGGTGTTCTTGAATTTATGCTCATGACATCTTCATAGAGTGGGAGTCCTAGGGACTGTGCTCGGCCACAGTCCCATGAAGGGCCCCTCCTCCAACCATTTGTCAGGCCTGTGCAGGCCATGACTCTGGAAAATAGCCTCTTTTCTGGTTTCCGTCAGCACAGCAATTGTGGACTTCCTGCCATGTGGCCCATAAACCCAGTGTCTGAGCCAAATGTGGAAAAAGGGCCAGCCTGCCTGAAAGGAAGTAGCAGATGGACAGGCGCCCAGCTCTGACTTCCTTCTCATCTGCAGGTGGAAATACAGGAAGCCCCTGGCCCAGCTCCCCTACCTGACCAGCAAGGCCCCCATGTCACCACAACCTTTGCCTCCATGTTTCGTGGGACACTTGAGCTCTGGGGGGAGTGTAAAATGCAAGGGATATCCAGTCCCCTTCCCAGTGCTGCCACTGCATCCCCAGTCCAGCTCTTACATCAAAGCACTGTCCCCCTTCCCCCCCAGCCACCCCACCCAGCGGCTGTCTGAGGATGTCCTGTGATCAGCCTCAGGTCAGAGCTGATGAGAGCTGTTCACACCGAGGCCCTTCCACATTTTAAAGCTCTAGTTGGGTGCTTTTGCAGCTGCAGTGAGCTGATTAAAAACATATACACTCTCTCACAGAAGACAGAAAACAATCAAAACTTTGCTTACTTTGCAAGAGCAGGGGACTGAGACTGCCGTGTTGCTGCCCTGGCTGGTCAGCCAAGACTGTCCATAGCATCTACTTAAAGAGATGGCTGGGCTTGCAGGCCACACAGGGACCCCAATGCCTGATGCAGGGGCCCCAAATCTCCCCTCCATTGTTTATCCGTTGATGCATCTGACCCTGCCTGGCACTGAGCAGGTGAAGCTGGAGGCCATGAAGATTACATGTGTGGTACTCCCAGCCTGAGCATCACAGGCCAGCAGGTGGTCTGGGTTCAGGCACGCAGGTGGGAGGAGGAAGGGCACAGGTATCATGGGCCATTACTACGGGTGAGGTCTGCAGATGGGGCTGGCCTGGGCCTGGCACACGGGGTGGGTCCGGTCAAGACTGGTTAAAAAGCCTTCTCACTGGAGCTGCTCACCTGAGCTGCTTACTCAACACCTGGGAGGCTGACAGGCATCTCCAGCATACCTGTCCAGAAGCCACACAGGCTTTCTGCCCCCACCACCCTAAGTGCTTTCCTGTCGTTCTGTCTCAGCTGACAAGACGACCTAAGGATCCTTTTCTGTCACCTTCCCAGACTGCAGCCTGTCAGTGTCCTGCCGCTCCCCCTCTCTGGAGGCATGAGCCCTGCCTAGCAGCCTCTGCCCCTGAAGCCAACCCTCCCACCCCCCGATTCCCCTCTCTTCCTTTATAGCCTGTTTTCCAAACAAAGCAGGAGCCAGGTTTTGAAATATGAGTCAGATTGTTTAGCCTTGTGCCTAAAATCCTCCAGTGGCTCCCTACTGTTCCTGAATAAAACTCCACTTTACCCCAGTGTAGGAGCCCTGCCTCCCTCCCCGATTCCATCTTCCGTGGTTCTTGTTTGTTCCAGGCCATGGAGCTTCCTTCTGTCTGGTCTCGAGCCCACAGCCCTGGTCCCTCCACAGGACTTTTGCATTTGCTCTCAGTTCTGCCTGAAACGTTCTGCCCACGATGTCCCTAAAACCAGCACATTTTTGTTGCCTCCTAAGAGAAGCTTTTCATGACCACCCAAGGGAGGAGTAGCCCCTCCCACCCCACCCCTCTCCTAAATACTTGCCAGTTTATTACTTGCATCCATTACTATCCAAATGATCATTTTTATGGTATTTATTTTTGCCTATAATTAACTGTCCCTGTGACAATGAAAGCTCCTACAATGCTTACAGTAGTGCTGGCATAGGGTGCGGGCCCCACAGGTATTTGTTGTCTGAACGAGGAGGGATGAACTGAGTGACTACGTTCTACTTGCAGAGACCAACTTGCCTCAGGAATTCCTACTTTTTGGAGAACAACAGCTTCCCAGCATCATGGGGGCAGGCCTGGGTGCAAGGGGGTGATGCTGGGCCCTGAACCCCAGTACCACAGGATGTGACTGTGTTTGGAGATGGGGGTCTTTACAAAGGTAATTACATCAAATGAGGGCATTAAGGCAAGTCCTAATCCAACACAACTGCTATCCTTATAAGGAAAGGACATTGGGACACACAGAGACACCAAGGTCTGAGCACACAGAGGGGAAACCACGTGAGGACACGGGGAGAAGACAGCTGTCTGCCAGCCAAGGAGAGAAGCCCTGCTGATACCTTGAGCTCAGAATTCCAGCCTCCAGAACCATGAGAAATAAATGTCCATTGTTTCAACTGCCCCGTCTGTGGTCCTTCGCTGTGGTGGCCACGTGACTAACATGCCCATCTTCACAGGAGGCAACTCTGCACCCCACCAACACCTGGGGTGCTCTTCTTACTACCTTTGCCAGTCATTTGAGATTCAATTCATGAGTCACTGCCTCTATGAATCTTCTCCTGAACTCTGTCTGGACAAAGAGCCCACAGCCCCTGTGACAGTGCTGTCCCAGCAGACATCAAGTTAGTCATGTGTCATCTAGACACAGCTCTTGGAGAGCTCCCAGCACCTGGCCCTGGAAGATGCTGTTAAGGAAAATAACATAAACGGAGCTGTTTAAATGCAGCAGGAGCTATGGTCCCAGAGAGACTGCCATGCATGTCTGATGCCTCAAACCTGTGAGTGTTAAAAACAAGGCAAAGTGACCTCTAAACGGGGCCTACACAACTTTGTTTCCCAAAGAACTGTTTGCAAGGACAACAAGAAAGCAGCTACTACTGCACTGAAAACATTGTTTAGAATCTGCATTGCTATGTCAGGTTATCTGTACCAATCGCAACACCTTCCTTCTGTGGATGTCATTGTACCCTCCCTTTCTCATAAGCACCCCTTGCCTTGGTCTCCTCATTGGAGCACCATTTGGGTTCTGCCTGAGTGTGTCCAAATAGCTATTCTTATTGACCTCAGACAAACACTGGTTGCCACTCCCCGTACTCTCTGCATCTCGGGCTCGGGCAGAGTTCTCCCCCGTCCCCGGCAGGATGCAAGGCTGCACATTTCCTCCTTCTCCTTCTCCAGGTGGCTCAGCCCCCACACTTCAGAGGGGCACGAGGAGCTGGTCCCCCCAGAGGAGCCAGGTTCGGCCCTGACCAGTGAGGAGTGTTCAGCCTCTTTGCCTGCTGCCCCTCCTGGGTTCTTCCAGATCCATGAGGCTGTGAGATGTTAGAGGGTGCTCTGGGACAGCTCCCTCCCACCTCCTCTCCTGTGAGGCCAGCTCTGCATGTGCTGCAGCCTGTGCCCCCCTCCCCCCGCTTCACAAATGGGCAGTTCCCTCCATGTTGGAACCCTGGCTACCGCAGATAATTTAAAACAGCAGAAGAGGGAAAAAGCAATTTCGATTTGGACCGAGAACAGATTACATCATGCGTATTATTTTGCAGCACCAGCAGCATTTTGCTGTTTTGATAACTTTCTGCATATGTTGACCTCAAAATGAATTATGTGCCTGGAATCAGCATCAATAGTGCATGTGTCCAGGCACATAGGCTGCGACTCACCCTGCTCCAGGGGTAGACATGGCAGTCTATGAGGGCAGCTCTCCTGAGGTGGCACTCCGTCACCTGTCACATGGGATAACAATGTTGACACTCTGTGATGACTATTCAGGTGACAGCTCTCACTGGTAGCTATTGGTGTTCTTTCTTCTCAGCTTAACTTTAAAAGCTTAAGTCAGACACCAACTTCTTCAGTATTCCCTTTATTATCTATCACAGAGCAGGTCATTATTTCTTTTTTAATTAACTAAGGGAGAAAAGAGATGTCATTTGGAGAATAAAACAAAAAAAGCTTTAGGAGTTTGGAAGGAAGTTGCCAGTGTTCTGAGTTGCCTCGAGAACAGAGGACAGGTGAATAATGTTGTGTATCTAGGTGTGCTCGCTAGCCTTGGACACCCTGTCCCTGGGGAGGTGGGAAACAGGACCTACCCCAGGCCCTACACCACTCCTGGATTTATGCAGGTCATTTCACGGGCATGATGGCTTAGGTGTTGGTTCTTTTCAGATCTTCTTTAATGACAATAATTTGTTGCAATAATGAAATTAATACTGTGTGATTATCGTATCATGCTATTGCATTTGGGCAATACAGGAGTTAAATTGATAGATAGGCAGAGTGGTTGCCTGTTCTTTGCAACTTCTTCTGCCCCAACAACTTCCAGTCCCACCTGTCCCTCCCCAAAGCTGCAAGGAGGGCCTCCGTGGTTGGTGGGGTGGTGCAAAAGCCTACACCTGCCACTTGGGCATTTGCAAAGCGGAAGCTGGCTTCCACTATCCCCTGCATTGCATGCTGCACCTGTGCCTGGCACCTGGATCTCAGCTGCACCTGCCTGCTCCCTCCTGCACTGGTGAGCAGAAGGCACCCTAGAATCAGCAGTCATCCCGGGCCTCCTCCTCCCTTGACTGGTGTGGGAACTTGCAGGGCTCAGGGAGGCCAGAGCTTTGCTGGGGGACAGGCTGCTGTTTGTCAGCAGTGAATCTGGAAAGTGACCACTGCAGCTGTCCAGCTAGCGAAGCGGGGGCCCAATCAGTGGCTGCACCTCGGCAAACTCTGGGGAGAGCACTGCTGCCACTCCTCCTGAAAGTGTTCACAGTGTTCCTCTGGAGACAATGCTCTCACTTCGATGGTCCCACTTGTCACACAGCTTCCTCTCTAGGAGCCCTTGGGAACAGAGCTGGTGCCAAACACTTGGCCTGCAATTAGGCCCTGGGCCGGACTCACTCCTGATGTGCTGCGTTGGCAAACACGCACAGAACAGAGTGACCAAGCGAGGCCAACAGGCCTGGATGCAAGTGGCCTCCTCCGGCCAGGACCACCCTCCCCAGGGTCTCGCTAAGAGCTCCCTTCACTCAGGGAAGGGGTAGAGGTAACTTGATGGCTACTAGCCTGAGAGGAAAGGAGCTTCGGGGACACAGGACATGAAGAGCAGGGCTGGCCATTGGGCTCCCCTGGGCACAACCAACAATTCTCATGGTTTCCTGAAGGTAGGAGTGGCTACACGCCATGGGCTGTGCCCTCCACTCAGCACAAAGCTGTGCACGGCCGAGGGTGCACACTGGGCATTCAGTTGGCATATAATAAATGGTAATTGAATGAATGACCTTTTTAAGTATCTTTAGGAAGCTAAACTTCTAAGTGGTCTGTTTGTTCCAGAAGGCAGAATAGATTTGTCTCCTGGAGTAAAGCAATTAAGATATAAATTAAAAATAAACAATTGAAAAAGCTAACTGTTCCAAGCAGTCCAACTCATTGGGAACATAACGAGCCTAGGGATTCTGGCTTTTATTTTACGTGCCCAGTGCTCACACAATGCTTGGCACATAAACCTTTAATGAATGAAGAC
This sequence comes from Rhinolophus sinicus, assembly GCF_036562045.2. Classification (NCBI taxonomy): domain Eukaryota; kingdom Metazoa; phylum Chordata; class Mammalia; order Chiroptera; family Rhinolophidae; genus Rhinolophus; species Rhinolophus sinicus. Next base: position 41,474,649 of record NC_133761.1, on the reverse strand, counting down.
ATTTCAGTTCCAGGGCTGAAGAAGGCTTTTTCTTACCTCCACCCCCACCTTCACCCTGCCCCACAACATGCGCACGTGCACACTCACACACACTCACGTGCACACACACGCACACACACCCATATACTCACACACACTCTCATACACATACACTCATACACTCACACACACGCACACGTGGACACACATGCACTCACACACATTCACAAGCACACTCACACGCACACTCATACACACACGTGTTCACGCACACGCAGATGTGCACGCTCGCAACTCTCATTGTGTTCTCAGGTTTGAAATTCCATGAGCAGAGGTACTTTCTTTTCCATTGAAACCTTGACCCTCAGAGAAAACTGTGGTTTTGCACAGAAAATCCTGTCAGTTACAGCTGAGAATGAGCGAGCCTGCCAAACCCTCTCTGAGAGCTTGGTTAGACAAGGGCCAAGGAGAGAGCAGATGCAACCAAGGAAACTGGAGCTGAAGTGACCAAGTGACCCTTGGGGTGGGAGGTGGGGGTGGCCAAATTCTCCCTCCCCCGGCCTTCACTCACCTACCCAGATCAGTTCTGGTCAGAGATGGCCCTGCAGGCCAGATACTCTGATCATGCCATGAAGTGCCCTTGAGTGGTAAGGAACAGATCCTGTCATCACCCTTTACAGAGCATCGGATTAAAAAGGAAAAGGGTGTCATTTTATCTAGAAAAGCTGCAGCATTTCAGAAAAGGCCAGAAATTTAAACAAACAAAAAACAAACAAACAAAAAAACAGATTTAGACTATAAGCTTGTGGGTGGTTTTTTGGTGGCAATCGATTCAGAGGGGACAACACCTGATCCAGGTGGCAGGTGTTGGAGACGCCTGGAGTGCCCACTGGGCCACTGAGAGCAGAGGATATGTCTCTCTCAGTGGCAGGTGTCACAAAAGGGTTGACAGTGAGACTAGGAGCGGCTTCAGATTCTTCACTGTGTAGCTCTGCCTGGGCTTCCAGGGGGACAGAAGAATCACAGGGTAGGACGGGGGTCCTGCCTGAGGGGGGATGACTCCCCTGGGACCACACAGATCACTTTCAAGAACTGGGCCAGAACCCTGACCCAGGCTCTCAGGCCCCCTGCAGGTCTGCCGTCTCCAGCCTGGTTGCCAAGCACAAACCTGGATGGTTGGAAGGGCGGTTGGGGAACCCACAGGACCGGACTTTGTTTGGGAAGATGGCACCAGCAACCAAATGTCCTGCTAGGAACCCAGTCATTTACGGTCCTCACTGACATGACAACACAGCCAAGCAAACTCTCCTGATGGGGCTTTGGCCCTGGGCAGTGACCAGCAGAAGCAGCCCTTCCACCGGGGCAGTGTCTTCAGGACACCACTCCCAGTGGCAGTCAGCTCCCAGACACACTGAAGGGATTCAGATCCTGCCAGCTGGGAGAGCGCGGGGACAAGGGACAGAGGCCAGAGCCATGCCTTGCCTTCCATGTGAAGAGCGTCCAACTACTCTGGACCCCGTCTTCGTGCCTGTGACAGGCACAAGAGGAAGTGTGTCCCCTCAGCCTGGGCGTCTGAAACACACTTCCCAATGTGACACCCACGGCTGCCATCTTTCAGGCCAGCAGCTCACCTCCAGACTCTGCCTTCCAGAGCCACATGCATCTTTGACTGGCAGCCACTGCTCACATGTCCTGACATGTCCTGGGCAAGTCTCTGCCAGAAGGCCCAGAAAGAATGCATGAACACAGAACGACATCATCACTTATTTCCTCTCGTGACACAAACATTGATTCGCTCACTTACAAGAACAGCTGCTGAGTGCCAGCAGATGACCACGAAGGTAGTTGTTTCCTTACGTGGTTGACAGAGAACGAAACCAGAAGCACAGCTAGTCCGTGAGCAATGGCGATTGTTCGGGGAATTTTGTAGACACTAAAATCAGATTCGGGGTGTGTTGTGTATGAAGCAGGACAAGAGCAGGGGACAGAAGAAATGGGGGACTCAAGACGGGGCAGGGAGCCCCGTGCTCTCCACCAGGACCCGTGGAGCAGACTCTCCCTAGGAGGGTGCCGCTGTGCAGCCACCGACCCAGGCTTTATTTCTGCTCACTAGCATTCAATCCCCTGGCTGTTTTAGGGTCTCAAGAAGGAAGTAAACGCAGGGGACTTGGGATGTTACCTCAGAACCTAGACAGGCTCAGCGCTTCAGAAGTTGAGAACTGCTTTAGAAGACTGGTGGCCCCAGGCCCCTTAAGACAGCAGGGGCTCAGAGGACAGTGGCTCAGCCCTTGTGGGAACCTCTGTGCCTCTCACACCTCACTGGAAGCTAATAGGAGGGGACAGGTGGGAGGGGAGAGCAGGTCTGAGGGAGGACAGGGCCTCAGGAGAACTAACCATGGCCAAGGAAAGTTGCCTGGGTGTATTTTATCAGGAGAAGAGTCCTGGGCTTGAACTTCTATGTCTTCTGAAATGTCTGTGCACTGGCACCTTTCATCCTGCACCTTCTCCACCCTTCATTGCAATTCTTCCTGTTCAGTGAGTCATGTGTTAGCTGGCTGGGCTGCAGGATTTGTGTGGTGTCCTTCATCCTTCCAAGGGGAGCAGGACTCATGCTTCTGGAGGGTCTTGCATCAGCTCAGTGAATTCTAACAACAAAGCATGAGGCACCCCCGTTGTACAGATGAGGACACTGAAGCTCTGAGAGGTAACGTGTCCTACCCAAAGTCACACAGCAGCAGATAGAGAGCTGGACCCAAAGTCAAGGCTTTTCTGGGTGGGCTACTTCCTCTCAGACCTGGCCAGCTCTGTGTTCCAGGCTCTGTAACAGCCTCCCTCTCTATTCTCTCACCATCTTGGGCATGAGGTTCCCTGGACTTGTCTTCACTATTAAAATCCCCAGGAACTTTTAATAAGAGGGTTTATTAGGTGGGACTCCAGCTGAGGTAGAGGCCAGAGGACCCTCTGGAGAGAGCTAGCCAGAGTGGTTTCCATGGAGACTTCCTGCATGGGATGGACTCACCTCCTGTCCTGAAGGTCAGGTGGGACCCGGAGTGACAGGTTTTTTTCCACCACCTACCCCACCCCTCATCTCTCATCCTTCCGTGCAGGCCACCAGAAGGTGGCTGTGGGTCCTTACCAGCAGGAGCTCCTCCAGGCTGAGCTAATGGTTCACAGAGCTGGTTAAGTACCCCATGGCCAACAGTCAAATGCCTTGCTTGCTCACACCCACCCACAGCCCAGGTGTCCTGGGGCTCTGCCAGGGGAATGAAGTGGGACTCAGAACAAAGATGGAAGAAAGGCAAGAAATTCATCATCAGACACAGAGTTTGCATCAACCCAAAGAATAATGAATTTGGAGGCAAGCTGAGCTGGACTCAAGTGGAGAAAATGAAAACAGAAACCTCAAACAAAACCAGGGGCAGAGGTCACTTAGAGACCTCATGCTACATTGCTAATATTTGCCAAGAAAGAACTGATGAAAATGTGCCAGGGAAGTGGGGTGGTGAAGGGGTCCTTGAGTTCCGTGTCCACATAACTCCCAGGCCAACCCCAGGTGGGTGCGAGAGATGCCATGTGGGCACTCAGATGGATGGGAGACGATGAAGGCTCAAGGGCAGGCAGCTGGATGCGGGTGCAGAACTGACAGTAAGGGTCAGGGCTCAATGGTGGCTCCATGGTTTCTTCCTTGGGTCTTGTCTCTGAACAGTGAACAAGTTCTCCTGACAGAGTGAAGTCCTACAGAGAGTGAACTGAGGTGAGGACCACAGAGACAGAGACTCAAGGTCAAGCCCTGGGATATTCAGAGAAAAGCTGGGATTGGAAAGAGGAGACGGAGTAGAGGGGCCTCAGCTGGGCAGTGAAGAGCCCCAGGGAGGCCATCCATCGGTAACTCAGGTCACTTGTCACAGGTCAAGAAGGTGTGGACAACTTTAGCACCTAATGAGTAAATCTCTTATTCATGTTTCCTCTACTATCCGTACAGTATTACTGATGCTATTTCTTGACAATAGTTTATTAAGTTATGCAAGATAAATACTGAACCAAAGATACCAGCAGGCCCTCTGAGGGCCTCAATGAAACAACTGTCGGTTTCAGTTTTGAAGGACCCTGACCCTGTTCCTGGGTTCAACTTTCTCTTGTATTCCACCGATGGGATTAGTGAAACTTGCCATTGCTGCCCTTGACACACAGCCAGCACCCCACCCAAATCTGAGGCTTTTTGCAGCTCAGAGCCTGAGACTTATGGCCCAGTGTTGGGTGCTGCGTTCCACAGAAGGGTCTCACTACACTACGGCTTGTCGCTGTGGCCATGCAGCTGTGTGGGGTGCTTAGTGCTTGGCATGTGCATTTGTTGAATGAATAGATGAAGCAGTTTTTAAATCAACCCTGTTACATACATAATTAGCATAAAGTGAGAGTTTTAAATGTATCATTCTACAGTTTCAGAGAGTTTATAACATTAAAGTTATAGAGTATTTATTGAGTATTTATTATGTACCAGGTAGTATTTCATTCAACATTCAAAATAACCCTGTGAGGTTATTACCACCCACTTAAAACAGAGGTCCTGTCACTCGCCCAAGGACAAACTGCTAGTAAGAGGAAGCCAGAACACAAATGTCTGTCTGCCTGCATCCAACATAGCACATTGCTGGCCTCTCGGAAACCTGACATGAGGACCGCTGCAGGAGCATGGCATAACAGACAGGTGCATACAATAAGATTATTCGGAGAGTTAAGGGCAAGGCAGGAAGGAAGCCAAGCCATCAGTTCCTCCCATGGGTCAGAAATTTAGAAATTCTCCGACTCTTACAGTATTTGTGAAATGAGGTAATTGCCCAAACACAGTTAGTAGATCCCCAGGGTTTATCAACACAAACAGGTCAATTCACGCTGCCCATCCACGTGCACCTGCTCCAGGAAGTTGAAAGCTGACTTCCACCCACTGACCAAATTGCCCTTCCCTGGAGCTGGAGGGCACAATGAGGTTACATGGGGGAAGGATGGCAGGCCACCAAGTCCTTTTAAAAGGGCACGCCCTTGGCCCCTGACCTCAACTCAGGGCTCTCTGGGCTAGAATAAAATAATAGAGGGATTTTTTCCCCCCTAATTAAACGAAAATTAAATTAAGAGAGAACGTTGTCTATTTTCAAATTCCTCTCATAAAGTTTTCAGGAAACTGTAACGACTCCTACTACTTGTGTGCTAAGAGGTATAGAGAACAAAACAAATGGAAACAGGAGTAAATTAACACATGGACAAAACCATAGCCGCCAACCGTGCTGACTTTAAAATCATTTGCTTATGATGTGATAGCAGGTACTTAAAATGCAGGGCTGCTCTCTGGCAGCACTTTCACTGCTGGTTCATACACCAAAATGAAAATATTGGACTGGGGGAGTGTGGCAGGCTGAGGTGGGAACTGTGGGCTTCAGAGGTGACATGTCACCATCAGAGAAACAGCCTCAGCACAGACTCCCAGCTGGCTCCACGAGTCACTTTACCTCTGGAAACTTCGTCTCCTAATTGTGAAATGGAGACCAGTGGTGTCCACCTGGCCAAGGTTTTTGTTGTGAAGGCTTGAGACGACGAAGAACAAGTAGGTGTCCTAAGGCAGCTCTCATGATTACTGTCTGTCTTACGGGGTCACCCAAAGAGAAAAGTGTCCTCTGGTTTGAATTGTTTGCTCCTGAACAAGTTTGAGAAAGCCTGCCTTGAATGTTGTCGTCGTCTTTATTTAGGCAGGTTTTTCTGACAGGTTAGAGGCAGGGTCTGTTCTTCCGGTCTACAGATAGGAAGTGAGGCCGTATCTTCCCTTCCCTTCCTTCATCACCTCTCAGCAGCAACAGCAGCAACCTCACTGTCACCATCCTGCCACTGTGACAGCAGCCAGCAGGGCAGGGCATGTGTGCTTACAGTCAAGGTCAAGCTCCCAGTGGCTCTTGGGAAGAAAAGCCTATTTTTCACGTATTCTGTATGATGGGGGTGGGTCGGCTTCTGTTTTCCAGAAAAGGAGGCTTTTCAACCTTATCCCTTGAATGGACACACAGCTCCTCTACCCACGTGCCAGTAACATGGACCCTCACTTGAGAAAGGACGGGGAGAGCAGCACCCCCCCCCCATGCTAGGAATGCCGGAGCCAGACACACCTGAGGGGCAGCTCCGAGGCCCACAGTCACAACACGTACAGAGCCTCTGCGTGTCACATGTGTCTGAGCACCTCTCTGTCTGTGAGAGCCATTAGGCCTGCAAAGGGCTGACTTCTGCAAGGTCGTTTAGCTGGTTGGGGAGATAGGAAAAGTGAACACAGATAAATTGATGAGCAACACAAAGTCTCCATTTTACCATTTGAAAGGCACTTCAGACATGGCTATGAGGGACAGTGTCACAAGGTACAGATGTCGAGACAACTTCATGGGCAAGGGAACCTGAATTAGTCACAGAGAAGAAGGTGACCATGTGAAGAAGGAAGAGTGTTCTGGGCAGGAGGGTAGAGGGGGAAAGGCTCAGAGACAGCAGCTTCTGATGTATCCTGAGAACAGTGAGCAAACCTGTGACCCAGAATGGAGGCCAGGTTTAGGGTAGATGTGGCACGTGATGGGGGAGGTGGCAGCATTGGGGTGCTGGGGAACCACCTGTTTAAAGTCCTGGAGGTTAGGGCTGCAGGGTTCTGGGAATCATTGCAGACTTGTATAATAAGTAGGAGGGTGACATGTCATGCAAAGTCATACTTTACAAAGATCACCCATCAGTGTGTGGAGAATGGGTGGAGGGCAACCGCAGAGCAGGAAAGTACCACTAGTCTGGTGTGAAGGGCTGACACCCCAGGAGGGGATTAAAGGGAAGCGAGGACTGATCGTTGTTAGGATCCATTTTTCCACTGACAAAAATTGGAAGAGCTGCACAAAAGAGGAAAAGATAAAACAAAACATGTTTGTAGGCAGAGGATGGTGACCAGTGAGACTGCGAGGTCACGGAGAGAAAGCCTGAGAAGGCTGATTCCAGCCCTTAGCCCACCTCTCCTGCGAGACCACAGCCCATTCCAGGACAGAACAGGCTGTTATGCTGAGAAGTTCATCAGAGCTATGGGCACTCTCATGGGACGGGCAGGGAGACAAAAATTGATGCAGAAGAGCCAAGGGAGGAGGGTGCCTGCCAAATCCTCCAGGTAGGGTTGAAGCCCCAAGACAGCAGCCGGGGAGCGAGACTTATTGGAGATGGACGAGCCTCCCTGCTGTTGCAGCCAGAGCTGAGGCGGCTCTTCCCTGTTCCAACTCAGAGAAAGAGAAACCATAGACCTCTCTCTCATAAGCAGAGATTCAAACCCCATGTGAAACTTCAGCAAACTGGACCCAGCAAGATATATATATGTAAGATAATATTTCAAGATCAAGTTTCAAGGTGAGTTTAACATTCGAAAATCTATCAAAGTAACATCACATTAACTAATGAAGAACAAAATCATATCATCATCTCAATGGAACAAGGAAAAGAATTTTATAAAATTCAGTGTTTATTTGTGACTTTAAAAAAAGAACTCTTAACAAACTAGGAATAGAATGAAACTTTCTTTATCTGACTAAAAATAAACATTATATTAAATAATAAAATTAAGTTTTCCCCTCAGGTCAAGAATGAAATGTCTGCACACCGTCTGAATTTCTATTAATATGATACTGGAGAGCTCATCCAGTGAACTAAAGCACATGAAAAAAATGCATACAGGTTGGAATGGGAAAAATAAATTGTCTTTATTCCCCAATGACATGATATATGTAGAAAATCTAATAGGATCTATATATAAATTATTAGAATTAATAGATAAATTTACCAAGGATAAAAGGCTAGGTCACAAAAGTCATTACATGGAAGAAGAACTGACTCTGGGTAGTGAACACACAATGTGATATATAGATGATTATTATAGAATTGTACACCTGAAACCTATGTAACTTTACTAACAATTGTCACTCCAATAAACTTTAATTAAAAAAAAGTCAATTACATTTCTACATAACATCAACAAACGTTAAATAAAATTAAAAATTGCATTTAGATCAAATATTTAAGAATAAACCTAACAAAAGATGGGCAAACCTTCTATACAGAAAACTGTAAAACATTCCTGAGAGAAATTGAAAAATTCAACAAAAGGAACAATACACCACATTACAGACTGAAAGGGAAATATTTATTGTTGATTCCTTCTGAAATGATTTATGTAGATTTAATGATATTCTAATCAATGTCCCCGCAGCAGTTGTTATAGAAAATGACCAGCTTATTCTAGAATTTATATCAAAATATTAAGGACTAAGAATTGCTAAGACAATGTTTAGAAAGACAAAAAAAGCCAGAGAACATACACTGTTACTAGGTGTCAAGACTTATGGCAATGTGGCAGTAAGACTATATGGGGGACCAGTGGGACAGAGAAAACAGACCTGTCACATGAACACATGACACAAAGGGTAGAAAGGAGGTTTTTAAAAATAAATGATGCAAAAACAAAGTTAAATAAATGATGCTGGGTCAATTGTATATCCATTGAAATATAAAAATATATAATCTTAACCTCTATCATACATAGAAAGCAATATCAGGTAGACTATAGATGAAATTGTGAAAGGTAAAATAATAAGGTTTATAGACTGAAACACTGGGGAATGTCTCCATGACTTTGAGATAAAGAGGAAACAAAAAGTACTAACCATAAAGGAAAAGATATATAAATTGAACTATAGTAAAATTTATGACTTCTGTTCATAAAAATACACCATTAAAAGAAAGAAGACATCTGCAACATGTAATAAGAAAGCTTGTATCAAGAATGTGTGAAGAACCCCTACAGATCAATAAGAAAAGAACAGACAGCCCAATAGAAAAACTGGCAAAAGATCTGAATAAGCACTTCATAAATGAGATGATCTAAATACCCAATAAACATATGAAAAGGAACTAAATCTTTCAAACATCAGGGAAATCAAATTGAAACCATAATGAGATACCACCTCACAACCAATACAATAGTTGAAAATTAAACAGACTGACAACACCCCAAGTTGGTAAAGCTGTGAAGTAGCAGGAAAGCTTGTACAGTGCTGGTGGGGTGTGGGCTGGATCACCTCCATGGGAGACTGTCTGGCACTGAACACCTGTTTCCTGTATGACCCAGCAATTCCACTGTTAGCTGTCCCAGTCTCCTCCCCGAAGTGCATAAACGAAAAATGTTTCTATTGGCATGATTTGCAAGAGTTAAAAGCAGCAACAACCCTAAATCCCTCAATAGAACAGAAAAATAACCTGTGGTGTGTCCATACAGTGGATCCCATACAGCAGTGACAATGTGCTGTGTGCAGTAATGTGGCTGAGTCACATAAGTGTCTTGTTGGGGAAAGTAAGGTAGAAACAGAAGGACACACACTGGATGATTACATTTATATTAAGGTTAAAACAGGCCAAAGTAACCAAAGATATCAGAAGAGGGGACAGTGGGGACTTTTGGAAAGAAGGGAGCCTGACCTGGGCAGGGTGGGGACAGGAGGATGCTGGTGTGCTTCTCATTCTCTTTTGCCTTCATCTGGTGGAACATGTGTGTAGGGTCATCCTGTGAAATGCACTGGACGGTACACTCACGGCTTGTGCATTTTTTGATGTACCTGTTATATGTCAATAAGAGTTTATTTTTAAGAAAGGAAGAGGTGGTAAACTTTAGGAGACACACACGAGATCAGGCAATGAAGTTCACAAGCTCAACCTAGAAAAAGTGCTGCATCCCTCACTGCTGAGTATCACTGCAGTCACCTTCCAAGCACTCCCCTTGGGAAGCTATACACTGATGCCAGCGCCTAGTCCACCCTTCAAAGCAATTTTGGAACTCTTTTTCTGCAATGGACATCAGAGCTGTCATTGTATTTCCCCTGCTGTCCTGTATGTCATTAAATGTCTTCCTTTCAATATTTCCTTTATCTTCGGGTAAAGAAAGAAGTCACTGGGGGCCAGATCAGATGAGTAGGGAGGGTGTTCCAATACAGTTATTTGTTAACTGGCTAAAAACTCCCTCACAGACAGTGCCGAGTGAGCTGGTGCATTGTCGTGATCCAAGAGCCATGAATTGTTGGGGAAAAGTTCAGGTCATTTTCATCTAACTTTTTCACATAGTCTTTTCATCACTTCCAAATAGTAAACTTGGTGAACTGTTTGTCCAGTTGGTACAAATTCATAATGAATAATCCCTCTGATACCCCGCCAGCACTGTACAAGCTTTCCTGCTACTTCACAGCTTTACCAACTTGGGGTAAAACTCAGTCTGTTTAATTTTCAACTATTGTATTGGTTGTGAGGTGGTATCTCATTATGGTTTCAATTTGATTTCCCTGATGTTTGAAAGATTTAGTTCCTTTTCATATGTTTATTGGGTATTTAGATCATCTCATTTATGAAGTGCTTATTCAGATCTTTTGCCAGTTTTTCTAAAAAAGGTGAGCAACATCGTTGCAACAAGTCACATACTTAATTGTCAGGCCTTGTATGTCTCCAAATAAAATCACATTTAACAAATTCATGCTTTTAACATCCCTTCCTCGCCACCATACACACATGAAACACAATTACTTTAAAAATACACTCAAATGTCTGAATGTGATTCTGTCTGTGAAGGTGAGGCTTCTTGCCAGCTCTTGGCCCTGCCCGTGGTGACTGACAGCCGGGAACAAACTGATTTCACTGCTTCCAGTGGCATTGCAAGCGAGGCCTACTTGTTCCCCTTCCAATGTTAAGTAACGGGGGATTCAATGACCCTTCCAGCTCCTGGCAAAAGCCCAGGCTGGCTCTCTACGCCTCTGTGCTCTTCCTCAGAGGCCCACAGCCTCTCCCTGGGGACCGGAGGCTCACTCCAGGCGTGCCCTTCCTGGGAATATTTACTTACACACAACAGCCGGGTTTATAGATAATAAGATGCTGCTGTTGGGAGCGGTCCCTCAGTGTGTAACAATGAGAGGAGAGGACAATTGGCCACTGAACCAAGAAACATGTCCTCTCCTTGCTCTGCAGCCCCTCACTAGGCCCAAGGTGCTCCTTTGGGTTCAGTTGTCCTTTCTTCCTTCCTTCCTTCCTTCCTTCCTTCCTTCCTTCCTTCCTTCCTTCCTTCCTTCCTTCCTCTCCCTCCCTCCCTCCCTCCCTCCCTCCCTCCCTCCCTCCCTCCCTCCCTCCCTGTTTCTTTTTTATTTTAGCACTGCATGAAAGAATCTGAAAATCTGAAGTGTTCCCCCCCACCCCCCCCAGCACATTTCTTCCTCTCCGTGTTCAGCTTCAGCTCATGGCCTCCTCCTGTCACATCTCAAACCTCTGAGCTGAATAAACTCACATTTCTTTTAGGTGAGATCGCAAGTTCCAAATGATGAAAACAGTTTGCAACAAATGTGCTAGAGTATTTTGAAAATAGTTTGTACTTGAAGGAACGCAGGGAGGATGAGGTTTTCAAACCTTATCTTTGCTGAGGGAGAGAATTGCTTTCAGTTGCTCTTGGAGACCCCTCAGCTCCATCCTGGGCAGATGTGTATGTTTTTTCTTTCAGGAGGAAAAGTCACTAAAGGGAGAGGAGGGGGAAGGTACTGCCTTCCCTTCCTCCTGCTCCCATCCTGAGTGCATCCAGGGTCCAGCCCAGCTGTGACCTCCACTTTGACCCAGAGCCTTGCTCCAGGTCCCAACCTCACTCCTCCCTCTGATTCCTTTACTGTCTGTGTATTTCCTTTTATATTTAATCATGTGACATTTTGTATCACATCTACTTATCTTCCAAAGAAAACTGTGAGCTAGTAGAGTACTAACAAAGATTAAATTAACACTTGGTGCCATAAATATTTGGTGACTAAATTAATGTTTATATGTATAATTGCATGTATTTCAAATAAGAAAAAATTTAAATCCTAGTTAGGATAACTTTGGCTGTAAGAAAGAGAAAACTCTGACTCCAATATCCTTGTCAGTTACAGATTTATGATTGCAAGATGTCCCAAGGTGGGGCAGCTCAAAGTTTGGCTAATCTGGTAACTCAACAATGTTTTTTGGGCCCAGGGACCTTCCTCTTTCTGCTCTGCCATCCTCTGCAGGTTGGCTTTGCCTCCAGGATAACTGCCCTCATGGTGGTAAGATGGCTGCACAGCTCCAGGCATCTTGTCCACAACCACAATGTCCAGAAGAAAAACGACTGCCTTTCCCTTCTGCCATTTTAGTTGTACAAAAGTCTTTCTCAGAAGGTCCTTAGCAAACTTCCCCTCATATCTCCTTGGCCAGAATGTGCCCTTTGAAACAATCAGCAAAGGGAATGGATTACTATGCCTCATTTAAGACTGGAGTTTAGGATTTGCCCTTAGTTAAGGACAGGATCACCTTCCCAGAGGGGAGGCCCAAACAAAGCTACAGTCTGTTGCAAAGGAGATGAGGGTCCATTATGGAGAAGGCAAGACAATGTCTGCCTCTCGAAGGACTGGAAGCTACATAGATGGCAACACCCACACGACAGTGCTCCACAAGGTCAGCCACCAGGGAATGCAAGTCAGAACCACAGTCAGAGGCACTTCACACCCAGAAGTGTGGCCATGATAAAAAAGAAACTAAAAGAACAAGCGTTGGTGAGCAGCAGGAGAACTTGGAACCTTCATTTATTGCTGGCAGGAATGTAAATGGGGCAAACTCTGTGGAAAACAGTTGGGTAGTTTCTGAAAAGATTAAGCATGGAATTACCATCATACCCAACTGTCATGCAGGGACTCTGTTCCCGTTCCCCACATAACAACACAGAATATGGCAAGGCCAAAAAGGAATACCCACGGAGCCATAGATAGGAGGGTCATACCACTCTGTTCCTGCTGGCGGCTGGGCGAGACACGGGAAGCAAATATCCACCGGTTCCACTGCATGGTGGTACTTTCCCAAGCTAACAGTTAAGCGGTCCATCAAATCAGGGATGGAAGGCAATTCCCCATAGTCCACAGTCATTCACAAGGGCTGTGCATTGGCCTGACAATGTGTGTCCCCCCTGCAAGGCGAGGGTTCCAAGTCCTCCCGACCTGGGGGTGAGGGATGACCTTGACCTCAACCGCATCCTCCACTGAGGACTGAGCAAGTATCTCCTCCTGGGACCATAAGTCCCACATCTGGGCTGCCCCAGCAAGCACTTCCCAGTCCACACAGCCTCAACGACCTTCGCTTTCTCCAGCCTATGCTGGTTGACTATCCACGTCCTCCCACCCCTCCACGGGGCTCCAGCTCCCTAGAACAGTGGCTACCCGGCACCACACACAGTGTGGGGGCCACCTGTTCTCCTGCCCAGAGTCAGACACCATTCCTACCTGGCCGGAATCCTGCTCACCATGCCAGGTGTCCGATTGGGTGGAGGTCTCAGTGTAAAATATCCACAACTGTAGGAACCCACAGCAGCAGCAGACCACCAAAAGGAAGATGATGCTTGCTTTGCCAATAGGGCAGCATGCTATCCAGAGGCTTGAGAAGACCACCAATTCACCAAGGGGTCATGTTTCTCCCAGGCATATCGTGTTTCCTATTCCTGGCACCGCTCCTCACAGGCTTCCTGAGACTGAGTGTTCTTATGCACAAACTGCTCCACCGTCCTTCGGAGAGTTTTGGCTGGCACTGTACCCTGCTCATTATGCCATGTGTCATGCAGGGACCCTGTTCCCCCTCCCCGCACAAGAATGCAGCATATGGCGAGGCCAAAAAGGAACACCAACAGAGCCATGGATGGGAGGTTCATACCACTATAGTCTCGCTGGCGACTGGGTTGGAGACATAGGAAGCAGGAGCCACACGATCCGCAATCTGCCGTCTGCTTCTCTGCCAACCGACCCCACTTGCTAACTGCAATCCGCGCTTGCCAGCCACCATCCGCTGCTAGCTAATCATGGCAGTTATATTACTGGCCAATGGCTCGCTGGTTACAGCTGACGGCCAACTAGCCACAGCTGATGGCCATCCTGTCACAGTTGATGGCCATTTACTACCCGAGCCAGCCCTTTCCACATGAGGCCGAGAGCCTGGAAACTGCACTTCTGGCTCTGTCCCCACACCACTTTGACTCCTCAGCTTATATGAGAAGAATGGGAATCAAGGCCTCAAACACATACTTGCACCTATGTCCACAGAAGCATTTTCCACAACAGCCGAAAGATCGGAGCTACCCATGTGAGATAATGAAAATGTGTGTATTGCTCACTTCCTTGTCAGAGCTCCTGAAATCGTTTCATTTCCTAAGTGATAAGAGCATCTTTTGCTTAATGAGGTGATCATCCGTGGGCTCTGAATGGCTCCTAGATGGGGGCTGTCACCAAAAAGACCAGGCTGTGATTAGAAGCTTGGGACTGTCAGCCCTCACCCCCGCCTCCAGAGAGGGTGGAGGGGCTGGAACCAGAGTCAATGACTGCTCATGCCTACTGAGGAAGCCTCCATAAAATCCTAATAGTAGGGGGTGTGAGGAATTTCCACATTGATGGACACATCCACACCGAGAGGATGACACACCCGAACACACAGGGACACAGGTTCCTGAGCTTGGGCCTCTCCCAGACCTCGCCCATGTCTCTCTTGCTCAAGTGTTCATCTGTAACCTTATCATGTCCTTTACTAAACTGCCCCAACCAGCG